>NC_134363.1:167901444-168207694 GCF_048569485.1 Anomaloglossus baeobatrachus | reverse complement strand
CCTTCTTACTCGCACCCACGGAAGCCGCCCCACCAGCCTCCTGTCCCGTACCTGCCGCCGAGGTCGTGTCCCCCGCAGCAACATCGCGCACCGGCGCTTCTGTCCGCACCACCTCCGTGGGGCCCACCCACGCCCCCACCGGAGCCCCAGGCCCAGTCCGACTACCCCGTTCCGCAGACAACCCCTGCAACACCCCCAAAAGCTGCCCCCAAAACTCTGGACCCGGTAAACCAGACTGCCCGACCGCACTCGCCCCCAGCGCAACGCGTCCCGCGACGGAACCCCCGCCCTCGCCCGCGCTACCCACAGCATGTAACATTTCTGTTGTCTGCTCACCAGGCTGCCGTTGAGCCGACGCCGGAACAGCCGTGCCACGATCTTCCAGCTGCCGCTCCGTCCGACCTGCCGCTGCTCCTTCTTCCTCGCTGGAGTCTGATGCGCTGCCGAAATCCTCAGGGGGGACCAGCGAGGGGACAGCCCGCACCTGGCGGCCGTCGACCCCCACGGTCACCGCACCCCGCTCGTCCGGGCGACTCCTGCTTGACCTCTTCCTTTTCTCCCGCCGTGGCGCCCTGCCGCCGTCTCTTCCCGCTGTAATCGTGATATCCTGCTGCGCCGCTCCTTCTCCTGTCATCCTCAGTGGGCTCCCTCCCTGCCGACTGCCGGAAGGCCGTGCCGAGCGTGCTCCTCGCCGGGACCCACCCCCTGCACGCTCCTCGCCGGGGGGGACCGTGACTACCGATCTCCTCTGTGCCTGCGGGCCACCATACCCCTCCTCCGATCTCCTGACCTCGCCGCTCACATCCGCTCCCGTCCCCCGTCCTGTTGCTCTCCCCTGCGGCCTGCAGGGAGTCTCCTCCAGCAATCCGGCACGCCGAGCGCCACCCCCAGCCGGCACATCACTGGGGGCTGCCGTCATCCATGCTCCGGTCTGGTGCTGCGCAGGCCGCGGACCGGAAGTGGGCCTCGCAGAGGCTCCGCCCACCCCCGACCCACGGGATCTCCGTCGCGGATTCCTCCCGGTGGCCGGCTGCTCCCCTAGGTTAGTTGGAGGGCTCCGCCGCTGCTCCGGAGGGTCCCCGCAGGGGCTCCTTGATCTGATTCTCCCCCTCCAGCTGGGGGAGTAGCGCTCCGGCGGTCGCGCCCGCCGAGCACGTAGCCACGGCCCGGGCGCTGGAACAGCAGGCGGCGCCGCTCCAGCCCCACAGACCGCTGCCAGCTGCTGCCTCAGGGCATCCACTCCCATGACCTCGGATGCCCCCCGCACCATCTCCAGGAGTTCAGCAAGGGCAGCCATGGCAGGAAGCAGCAGCAGCACTACGTCCTGGGACACAAAGATCAATCGACGAAAGGGGAGGTAAACAGCACACCCCCCTCTCTTATACCTCTCCCAACACCCCACCCCTTCCTTGCTCCCCCCCAATCCCCTTACAGCTCCCTACTACCAATCCTGTACTCCCACACATCCCCCATCCCATGCAAACCTATTAACCCTTTCCTAACCTTGCACCCTCCCGATCGTCATGGGGTCCATTCACCCCTATGGGGCTCACTGCCCTTCTTTTTAGGCCCCTCAGGCATGAGGGTCCAGGTGTTATTGCAACCTCTGCACCTATTGTAGTTATGCCCGTGGACAGTAGAGCATGTAGGCGACATGGCTCAATTCTAAAGAGACCATGTAACCCATTTACACTACAGAAAAGGTGCGGATCACGGGTGAGCTCTCAAAAGGGGTTGTCCACTACTTTTACACTGATGGTCTATCCTTAGGATACATCAACGTCTGATCTGCCGGGGTCCGACACACGGCATCCTTGATGATCAGATGTTCTCGGTGCCAGCAGCTATAAATGCTCAGTTCTGGAGCTGCCCCGTCTTCTGATAGAGGCCACGGCCGGGTACTGCACATACGGATCCTATTGATTGGAATAGAAGGCGGATATGCAGTATTTGGCCTCAACCTCTATTAGTTGACGGTGCAGCTTCGGAACTGGGCATCTATAGCTGTCGGTGGCACTGAGAAGAGCTGATTGGCGGGGGTGTGGGGTATCAGACCATGGCCAATCAGACATTGATGGCCTCTCCTAAGGATAGACCATTAATGAAAAAGTAGTGGCCGACACCTAATCCTAATTGCAGCTAAAGCCTAAAAATGATTCAGTCACAATATATAATATTTTTCATCTTGTTTATTTAGTGCAAGTAATATAAAATAAAATTATTGTCCAATAATACATTTATATATATTATATATATAGTATTTTAATATTTAGCTGAATATTGTAGAGCAGGAATAGAAATATAGTGTCAGCGATATGTCAGACAGTAGAGCAGCTCCTACAGTTAGGTCCAGAAATATTTGGACAGTGACACAAGTTTTGTTATTTAGCTGTTTACAAAAACATGTTCAGAAATACAATTATATATATAATATGGGCTGAAAGTGCACACTCCCAGCTGCAATATGAGAGTTTTCACATCCAAATCGGAGAAAGGGTTTAGGTATCATAGCTCTGTAATGCATAGCCTCCTCTTTTTCAAGGGACCAAAAGTAATTGGACAAGGGACTCTAAGGGCTGCAATTAACCCTGAAGGCGTCTCCCTCGTTAACCTGTAATTAATGAAGTAGTTAAAAGGTCTGGGGTTGATTACAGGTGTGTGGTTTTGCATTTGGAAGCTGTTGCTGTGACCAGACAACATGCGGTCTAAGGAACTCTCAATTGAGGTGAAGCAGAACATCCTGAGGCTGAAAAAAAAAGAAAAAATCCATCAGAGAGATAGCAGACATGCTTGGAGTAGCAAAATCAACAGTCGGGTACATTCTGAGAAAAAAGGAATTGACTGGTGAGCTTGGGAACTCAAAAAGGCCTGGGCGTCCACGGATGACAACAGTGGTGGATGATCGCCGCATACTTTCTTTGGTGAAGAAGAACCCGTTCACAACATAAACTGAAGTCCAGAACACTCTCAGTGAAGTAGGTGTATCTGTCTCTAAGTCAACAGTAAAGAGAAGACTCCATGAAAGTAAATGCAAAGGGTTCACATCTAGATGCAAACCATTCATCAATTCCAAAAATAGACAGGCCAGAGTTAAATTTGCTGAAAAACACCTCATGAAGCCAGCTCAGTTCTGGAAAAGTATTCTATGGACAGATGAGACAAAGATCAACCTGTACCAGAATGATGGGAAGAAAAAAGTTTGGAGAAGAAAGGGAACGGCACATGATCCAAGGCACACCACATCCTCTGTAAAACATGGTGGAGGCAACGTGATGGCATGGGCATGCATGGCTTTCAATGGCACTGGGTCACTTGTGTTTATTGATGACATAACAGCAGACAAGAGTAGCCGGATGAATTCTGAAGTGTACCGGGATATACTTTCAGCCCAGATTCAATGCCGCAAAGTTGATCGGACGGCGCTTCATAGTACAGATGGACAATGACCCCAAGCATACAGCCAAAGCTACCCAGGAGTTCATGAGTGCAAAAAAGTGGAACCTTTTGCAATGGCCAAGTCAATCACCAGATCTTAACCCAATTGAGCATGCATTTCACTTGCTCAAATCCAGACTTAAGACGGAAAGACCCACAAACAAGCAAGACCTGAAGGCTGCGGCTGTAAAGGCCTGGCAAAGCATTAAGAAGGAGAAAACCCAGCGTTTGGTGATGTCCATGGGTTCCCGACTTAAGGCAGTGATTGCCTCCAAAGGATTCGCAACAAAATATTGACAATAAAAATATTTTGTTTGGGTTTGGTTTATTTGTCCAATTACTTTTGACCTCCTAAAATGTAGAGTGTTTGTAAAGAAATGTGACAATTCCTACAATTTCTATCAGATATTTTTGTTCAAACCTTCAAATTAAACGTTACAATCTGCACTTGAATTCTGTTGTAGAGATTTCATTTCAAATCCAATGTGGTGGCATGCAGAGCCCAACTCGCCAAAATTGTGTCACTGTCCAAAGATTTCTGGACCTAACTGTATGTCTTGGTTGTGATATATATATATATATATATATATATACACACACACACACACCCCGTATTTTTCGCTTTAAAGGACGCACCTGATTATAAGACGCACCCCCAAATTTGGTGAAGGAAAAGATAATTTTTTTCTTTTTTAATGTTAAATGGGGTCCATCTTATCATGCAAATCATATAGGGTTATGTCCCTCATAGCCCCCCATCCTAAAATTAGCCCCCCTTAATCTGGATATGGCCCCGTTATATTGAATATAGCCCCCTTGTGCTGGGACACGTCCCCCTGTGCTACCCATGGCCCCTATAGATGGCACACCTCCCCTGGGTTTGATATGGCCCCCATGTGTGCTGCCCATGGCCCCTATAGATGGCACACCTCCACTGTTAGATATGGCCCCCATGTGTGCTGCCCATGGCCCCTATAGATGGCACATCTCCCCTGTGTTTGATTTGGCCCCCATACAGCTGCCCATGGCCCCTATAGATGGCACACCTCCCCTGTGTTTGATATGGCCCCCATACAGCTGCCCATGGCCCCTATAGATGGCACATCTCCCCGGTGTTTGATATGGCCCCCATACAGCTGCCCATGGCCCCTATAGATGGCACATCTCCCCTGTTAGATATGGCCCCCATACAGCTGCCCATGGCCCCTATAGATGGCACATCTCCCCTGTGTTAGATATGCCCCCATGCTGCTGCCCATAATAAAATAAAACACTCTTTCCTTACCTTCTCAGCGCTGTCTCTCCGTGTCTCCCACTTCGCAGTTGAGCTCCGGCTTCCTTACTTCCTGGTTCTTGCTGCCGGTCATGTGATCGGCACGGCAGAGTGATATCATCTCTGCCTTATCACAGACAGCAGCAACAGGAGACTGAAGATCAGCACTGGAGGTGAGTAAAGCTTTTTTATTTTACTATGGGCAGCAGCACGGGGGCCATATTAACACAGGGGGGATCATGTGCGATCAAAGCAGGGCGTAGGCAGATATAATATGCCCCGCTGCCCCAGCCCCTTAGCGTGATGCAGTTTCAGCACCACACTGCTGGACAGCGGCTGTGCATATTATATGAGCGGGAGCAGGAGATCAAACGCTACCGCACGCAGCTGTCACCTGCCCCCAGCACCGCTCCAGAGCGGACCCTGCAGTATATATATATGTAATGTACACCCCCCCCCCGTAAATTCGGTTTATAAGACGCACCCCCTACTTCCCCCAAAATTTGGGGGAACAAAAGTGCTTCTTATAAAGCGAAAAATAGAAAAATACGGTGTATATTATATATATACATATATATATATATATATATATATATATATATATATATTTTATATCTCTATCTATATATCTAATCTATATATCATGCAAAGCAGATTTCGATAAGGATTTAAGCTCCTGTAATAACACCGGGAAGATGCTCCCTACTTCTTACTTTGGTTTTCGGGCACAAATATAATAGTAGCCTCTATAGTCACAGACGTCCATCCTTGATTGATCGTTACGCGGAGCATAGATGGCTTTTTCAATCTCGTATCCCGCCTCTTTAAACGCCTCCTCCAGCTCCTCCTTTCTTGTGGTCATACTGGAAAAATAGCGGTTACCAACATAGTAAAAAGTGGCATCTAATATACTTAAGATCAGTAAGTGGCCTCCAGGTTTAATCAGGTCTTTGAAATTTTTCAGAACATTGCAGAATGACTTTATGTCTTTACAAGGGGCTTCAAGGCAGAGACAGGTAAGGAGACAGTCAGCAGGTTGCAGAACAACGGGATCGAAAGGCTTTGTTTTCAGAGCATCACATTTCAGGACTTCTTTCACCTTACTGCGGAGCGTCTCAGCTTTTTTCTCATAATTATCCCTTGGAACACAGAAAAATAAAATTGTATTTATTCCCATATTAATATTTTTACATTTTTGAATATTTTATTAAATCAGATCTCGATTTATGAATTTTTAGAGGATATACACTTTAATATCCCATATTTTTCCACAACTCCCCCCACCATCTACTAGGGGAAAAAAAGATCCAAACCTACAGGCCCCTGTGTGAAAAAGTGACTGCGCCCTCCCCACCTCCCTATTAAAACATAAGTTAACCGTGGATTATCACAACTTGGGAAGCAGAGTTCAATTTCCTTTGCCACAGCTGTTCTCAATCAAGAAATCACTTAAACAGGACCTGCCTGACAAAGTGAAGTATACCAAAAGATCCTCAAAAGCTAAACATCATGCCACGATTTTGAGAAACAAATTAATTGAGATCTATCAGTCTGGAAAAGGTTATAAAGCTATTTCTAAAGCTTTGGGACACCAGCGATCCACAGTAACAGCCATTATCCACAAATGTGAAAAACATGGAACAGTGGTGAACCCCTTTCCCAGAAGTAGCTGACTGACCAAAATTACCCCAACAAATCATCAAATAGGTCACAAAAGACAATATTAACAATATGGACACAATTTGGAAATTTTCACTTAGGTTACAGGCCCTTGTGTAAAAAAGTGACTGCGCCCTTGCCACCCCCATTAAAAGATAAGTTAACTCTGTATTATCACAACTTGGGAAGTACAGTTCGATTTCCCTAGCCACACCCAAGCCTGATTACTGCCACACCTGTTCTGAATCAAGAAATGACTTAAACATGACCTGCCTGACAAAGTGAAGTATACCAAAAGATCCTCAAAAGCTAAACATCATGCCACGATCCTGAAAAACAAAGTAATTGAGATCGATCAGTCTGGAAAAGGTTATAAAGCCATTTCTAAAGCTTTGGGACTCCATTGAACTACAGTGAAAGCCATTATGCACAAATGTCAAAAACATGGAACAGTGGTGAACCTCTTTCCCAGAAGTGACTGGCTGACCAATATTACCCCAACAAATCATCAAAGAGGTCACAAAAGACAATATTCACAATATGGGCACAATTTGGAAATTTTCACTTAGGGTGTACTCACTTTTGTCCTTGGAAATTAGACTGAAGTCAGATGTCATCAGGTTTTTGCTATGTAATCTGACAGCAGCATGATGTAGGGGCCAAGACACGGATTCCACAGAGACAGTATATCTCTTTGTTTACTGGGTGCAGCAGTTGTGAGAGTGAGTTTTTTCGGCTGCGGATCTAGGAATGCTGAGCTGTGTATAACCCCGCCCACATCACTGATTATTAATGATTGAAAATGGCTAATCAGTACTGGGGGTGGGGTTGTACTAGGAGGCACAAGGCCAGTTGTCCTGTAGTGATAATCTCCTACTGATAAAACACAGAGCCCAGTAAGTGACATCACTGGAATCAGGGTCTCTGCATTATACTGCTCTCAGATTACATAACAAAAACCTGCTGACAGATTCTCTTTAAAGGGGAATTTCGACAACTTTTCTTGAATTTATACATGACCTGAGGGGGCTTTAAAAATGATAAATAGAACAAATTTGATTACTATACCGCTGGCTGAATCCCCTACTCGTCTGCACAACCTGCCCTTACACTCCTGGCAGTATGTGACAACTGCAGCTAATTAGTGGCGGCAGTGATGATGCATTGGTTGACATTGTGGCCAGGTCACTAATTGGCTGCAGCAATCCCAGACCAACAACTCCCGAAAGAGGAGACCGACGGGGGACCCGGCCAGCGGCACATTATGGCAATAGGCAAATATGTGCTATTAGCTTTCTAAACACGCGCTGACCACATAGAAAGCCCCTTTAAGTTAGGAATCATCCTCATACCCGTCTCCTTCCAGCTCACACACTCGTTTTATAGCTGCAGTCCAATCAAAAGCATCCGGATCCTTCTTCAGCCATTTTTGCAAAGCGGCACGATTCTGCTCCAGGAAATCAGAGGTGATAATTTTATCAAACACTTCGCAAGCAGAAAGTAGGTGATAAATGGTGGGTCCAGCGCCAAAGTCAATGAGAGTATCTCCTTTTACTCCACCTTTGAAAATGAATAATAATGAATAAATAAATAATTAAATAAGGAATTGTAAAAAAAAAATAAAAAAAATTATATATATACTGTATATATACGGCTCAAAAAAATAAAGGGAACACTAAAATACCATTTTGTTGTTTAAGTGTTCCCATTATTTTCTTTGAGCAGTATATATATATATCACAAGATCACAAGAACACAGAGTTTGTGTAGTGCGACCCCGGTAACTGTGTACAATGTAGAAGATAGGGATTAAGTTTGGAAATGGTACCGTACATGTAATAAATACATCATAACACGGTCACTCGTCCTCAGTAGCCGTTTGTGAATTCTAGCGGGTAGGACAGATTATATCTTTCAGATCCGTGGGGTCTGACCACAGGAAGAGGGACTGAAAGGACCCCCATTATGATGCCTATATACTACTACTGTATAGTAAAAGTTTTTGCCCAGGGTCATTTTACTTACAGGTTTAGCTGCAATACCAGGAACAGCAGAGGGACAAGGGTGGCGCTGTTTGCCTAACTGGACACATAGGTTTTAGGAGCAGGTCTGCTTTACAAACACCTGAAATATTACTTAAAACACTCCTCCTATTCATTTCGATGGTAATCCATTTTGCTGCTCATACGTTCAAAGTATATGAGGTTTCGTTGTTTTTTTCTTTCTTTTTTTTCTCTCTGCTTCAGATTTTGAAAAGCGTTTACTGGAACAAAGAAAGTGCGTGTCACGATGGTTTCTCTGGTGTCTGGGAGCAGCACAGGCAGACTCAGGTGTCGACCTGCTGTGTGCTGATTCATAGGCAGGCTAACAGGAGTTAATCTGTGCTGGTCTGCTTGCTCCTTTGGTCGCATGTTGTGGGGAGGCCTATCACATCTGCTCCCCTCCTATTTATCTGCTCCCCTCCTATTTATGCTGGTTGAAACTGTCCACCTATGCCATCTATAGTTTATTCTGTGTTGGTCTGTGAGGTGTGGTGTTCCAGACTTACTGGTGAAAGTTGTGCTCATTGCTTGATGCAGTTGTGGAGTTTACCCCTGCTGTTTTGTAGCTTCCTTCATGCTCTTATTTTTTTCTCCTGAATAGAGATTCAGGAGTGTGTGTGTGTGTGTATGTGTGTATATGTGTGTGTATATATATGTGTGTGTATATATATGTGTGTGTATGTGTGTGTGTGTGTGTGTGTGTATATATGTGTGTATATATGTATGTATGTATGTATGTATGTATGTGTGTGTGTGTGTGTGTGTGTGTGTGTATGTATGTGTGTGTGTGTGTGTGTGTGTGTTATGACAGAGTTTTGATTTTCCCTTGTCTGTCTTTATTTGTGGATTTCATCACACTCCTGTTCTGTCCCTACCTGCCAGGAGGGGGAATCAGATCAGGAGCAGGGCCAGGAAGGAGACTGGCATCTCCACTATTAGGAGTATCCCTGAGATTAGGGATTGCATAGAGCCCCTTAGCTTTAGGGACAGAATAGGAGCCCCGGTTCCCCTCTATCCATAGTCTTCTTGACATGCACAATGCCTCTCTGGGGGAAAAAAAACTCATAAAACTTTGCTTGGAGGAATTTTGAAAATATACCTATAAATTCACTTTGCTTCCCATTACCGGCTGCAGATATAAATTGGGTTTTTATTGCATGGAGACTGTTCTGCGGTTCTCAAATACTTAATGTTACGGACTCTGATCACCATAAAAGTTGGTTTATTATTAATCAAAATTAACGTTGCCCCAGGCTCATCACGCTGTGCCACATCATGGATTTGAACGCTTCTATACAAAAAAGAAGAAAAAGGGAAGGATCTGCATTCTTGGGCTCTGCAGATCGGCTCTGATTCATTTGATTTTCACTCTTATTTTCTTTATTTATATTTTATTTTATTTATATTCTTTATTTTCTGATTTTCAACTGCTAAACAGAATTCTAGTTTTCATTAGAGGGGGGCACACAAGTTGAGTCTACGGGTGTCCGTCCCCTGCAGCAAAAAAGCAAAAATTCTGTTCGGGGAGAGGGAGGGGTTAAGGGTCCCCTCTTTTTTTTTTTTTTTTTTTAATTTTCTATATAAGTACACCAGCCCCCTCAGGTCTGAGATATTGATTTAGTAATGTATATAAATTGCTATTGTGAAATCCAGTTACTGATACTATTTAAAAGATTTGCAATAAATACGGTATGTACAAGTAGCAATTTTTTATCTGGTGTAAATGCCGCCGGCCTACTGAATCTGGAGTTGTTTTTGGGGGTTTTTGGGTTCCTCTCCGCTCACAGGGACCTTTTTCCTTGCATATAAATCTAGTCTTGTTACCAAGTGGGTGTGATCATCAACTCTTTATGGGCATCTTCTGTATAATCACACGTACTTGGTTTGCAAGAATATTTACAAACAGTGAAAAAAGGGAAATGGAGAGGTGCAGGAAAAAAAAGAAGAATAACAGCTCCAGATTCAGGATCACAGAGGCTTTTATAGCAGTTAAAGGAGTTGTCCGACATAAACTTTTGGTAAGCTAATCTGTGCTGTATTGTCATATAAAACACCCCTACATTGTTATTTTTTGTTTTCTAACTTTTGTTCCTCTTGAATTCACCCTTTATTCTCTGCAGCTCCTTGTTTTTATTCAGCACAAGCAAACTGACCACTTCCTGTGCAAAACCTCAGTCAGAGCTGGCACCGCCCGGCCTCAGTGTCCAGCCCCACCCCAGTGTCCAGCCCCACCCCAGTGTCCAGCCTCGCCCTCTGCCCGTCCCCTGCACACACATTCCCTGTCAGTATTCAGCCTCAGCACTGACCTGTTATCACTACAGCATTGCAAATAACAGCCCCACATCAGGCTCTGCACCGCACACCTCATCGGGCTCTGCACCGCACACCACATCGGGCTCTGCACCGCACACCACATCGGGCTCTGCACCGCACATGCACATCGGGCTCTGCACCGCACACGCACATCGGGCTCTGCACCGCACACCACATGTGGCTCTGCACACCACACACACACATATGGCTCTGCACCACACACACGCACATATGGTTCTGCACCACACACACACGCACACATATGGCTCTGCACACCACACACACACATATGGCTCTGCACCACACACACGCACATATGGTTCTGCACCACACACACACGCACATCGGACTCAGCACCGCACACCTCATCAGGCTCTGCACCGCACACCACATCGGGCTCTGCACCGCACACCTCATCAGGCTCTGCACCGCACACCACATCGGGCTCTGCACCGCACACCACATCGGGCTCTGCACCGCACATGCACATCGGGCTCTGCACCGCACACGCACATCGGGCTCTGCACCGCACACCACATGTGGCTCTGCACACCACACACACACATATGGCTCTGCACCACACACACGCACATATGGTTCTGCACCACACACACACGCACATCGGACTCAGCACCGCACGCGCACATCGGACTCAGCACTGCACGCGCACATCGGACTCAGCACCGCACGTGCACATCGGGCTCTGCACCGCACACGCACATCGGGCTCTGCACCGCACACGCACATCGGGCTCTGCACCGCACACGCACATCAGGCTCTGCACTGCACACGCACATCAGGCTCTGCACCGCACACACACAGAGCTCTGCACCGCACACACACAGGGCTCTGCACCGCACACGCACACCTATGGCTCTGCACCGCACACGCACACATATGGCTCTGCACCGCACACACACACGGCTCTGTACCGCACGCGGCGCTCTGCACTGACCCCCACCATCCCCATCCCCATCCCCATAGGGAACACATGTAGGGAGTACATACTCACCCGTCCTCGGTCCCCGCCGCTCCTGCACGTTCGCATGCTGTCTGTGCTCTGGTCATATCAGCACAGTAGTGACGTCACCGCTGTGCTGAAGAGAGCACAGACAGCGGAACAGTGATGAGAAGCTGCGCTGCTTCTCATCAGCACTTTCAAATGTACCGGCATCTGTGATCTGCGATGCCGGTACATTTGAATGTGTGATCCTGAGCAGGGGGCCCGGTGCTGGAGCTGACACCACGGCAGCCGCCGCCAGGCCCCTCCCCCAGGTCACGGACCCCACAGCAGTGCAGGGGGAGGTTGCGGGGAGAGTAAGAGTTGCGGGGGAATGTATGGGAGGGTGCAGGGAAGGGGGGTGGGGCTCATCGCACTGTACAGCCCAGCAGGGAGGCGACATGCTGTTCCAGATTTGCATGTCAACATGGTCCTGCCCATGTTGACATGAAATGACCGGAAGCAGCAAAATCGCGGCAGGAGCGGTCACATGACCACTCTGAGCCGGGGAGAGGGGCTGACAGCAAGGCAGGTAAGTGCTCACTACCTACTTACCTGCCCCAATGTAGCCCAATAGGGTAATAAAAAAAAAAAGTCAAAAGAAGCTGGATAACCCCTTTAAGCAATTACATGTTATTGACAGGGTCTCCAAGTTTAAGCTCTAATATAAAGCTTGATCCCAACATTCAGGTTCTGTAGCAATAATCCCAAAACAACAATCATTTCAGTATTGTCATTACCTGTAGTGAACGTCTCATGAAGGTTCCTCAGTACAAAATCTGTCCATTCTCCACAAATTACGCCTTCCCCTTCTTTGTAGTACGTCTGAAAATAATCCGAGGCGCTAAAATCATCGATGTAGGATTGCTGACTGCTAAAAGGGGTCTCCATGTCATCCTTTTCTCAGGATCTCTGTATTGTAGATACTTTGGATTATAATCCTACGTATAAAATAAAACCTTTAATTCTTATCCCAAACAAATCACCACAACGATACGTATAAGAAATGGTGAAAGTAGAAGGGATTTTGCTAAATTAACTTAATCAATGAAGGGAATCTGTCATCCGGTTTTTGTTAATCTGAAAGCAGCATGATGTAGGGGCTGAGACCCTGATTCCAGCGGAGTCACTTACTGAGCTGTTTGCTGTCATTTTTATAAAAACACAGTTTTCTCTACCGCAGTGTCATGGTCATCTCCCTCTGTTTGGAGACTAGTGACAGCATTAGGACTGGAGTCTCTCATCTCCATCTGGAACTCTATATTTAAATGTTGTTTCGTTTCTCTTGGTGCTAGCAGCTTCCCAGAAGTGCATGTCAGCTGCAGCTGCTCTGTAGCCACACCCCTAGGGGTTTAAGTAGCTAGGTTTCCCAACAGTCTTTGCTGTAATATAAATCCATTTATATTCTGGCTGCCTTGGTGGAAGGAGCTGCTGTGGATTCTTCCTGAGGTTGTATCTTCTCCATTCTGTTTTTTTGTCCCATTTATCTCACCTTTCCTCTTATTGTATTAGTGCAGCGGTGGGTCTAGTGTATCTTACTAGAGTTGAGCGAGTACCTAACTATTCGTAGTCGCTATACTCATAATGAGTACTGTCTAATACTCGCGTATCCATTCGAAATAGTGCGTGCAATGTAAGTCAATGGAGAAAACCTCCCAATGTAACGAGTAACATGAATTCCACACTGTTCACTACTCGCACAAATAGTATGACATTCAGGTTACTCATTACTTTGCGAGTATTCCCCATTGACTTGCATTGCACACGCTATTTGGAACGAATACGTGAGTATTAGACAGTACTCATTATGAGTATAGCAAGTACAAATAGTTAGGTACTAGCTCAACTTTATACCTTACCTTCCCACTCACTAGCCAGGATTATTGTAAGGTCACTCAGGGCTGCAGGTTCCTGCTTAACAACAGGTGAGAAACCTGTATAGGGTCTGGCTAGGAGTGCAGGGTACAGTGGCAGGTAAGGGCAGGGGGGTCCATCTACCCTCTCTCTAGTGCCAGTGTCGCGGGCGGGGGGGGTGCGCCGCTGCTCGCGCTGCACGCACGGGTCCGGCGCTGCTGCGATGGCTGCTCGGTGGCTCGAGCGGTGGGCCGGATCCGGGGACTTGAGCGGCGCTCCTCGCCCGTGAGTGACAGGGGTAGTTTGGTTTGGGGGATTTTGTCCGTGACGCCACCCACGGTTTGTGGTGAAGGTGGGCACCACCGCTGCTGGTGACGGGGATCCCGGGAGCGTTGTTAGGGAGCAGCTGAGATGTTTTCCCCCTCCGTGGGTAGGGGTTGGTGGTCCCGGGGCCCGGTGAGGTGACGGGGAAGCAGGGCTGGCGAGGTGCAGGGTCGCGGGGACAGCGCGGCGCGGTGCCGGATGGCACTGGTGTACTCACTCAGCAACAGATACACGCAAAGTCTCTGGTAAACCAAACGGCTGGATGGACGGGTCCCGCAGCCGGCTGCTGTGGCTTCTCCCGGACAGTTGATGGCGGCTGTCTTTCCCTGCACCTGTTTATGTGTTCGGCTCTGATGGCTTTCCACCGGTAACCCGCTCCCCAGCGTATAGGTGCCGGAGGAGCCCCTTTTGCCCGCAGGCTCTGGCCCTTGGAACTCTAGCTGTGGCGGTAGCTGTATTTCCTTTCTCTGGTCGGACGGTTTCTATCGGGTCTTGGCTGCTAGGAAACCCCTGGGGTTCTGGTCACTGATGGATTTGACCTTTAACGGCGGCTCCAAGCCTGGTCGGGGTCCGCAGGCCCTGCCTGTGTGTGCTGGCTTCACTTCGCTCCCCGGTTCAGTACCGGCGGGCCACCGCCCGTCCCCGGTCCTACGGTTCCGCGTTGATCGGCCTCTCCTGCAGACGGCCACCACCGTCTGCCAACCTTGCAGTATGTGTCCGGGCCACGCACCCGGACACGGTCAGTTTGCTCCTCCACTACCACCTCTCTAACTGATCTGCCTTCCTTTTCCCGCCTCCAGGACTGTGAACTCCTCAGTGGGTGGGGACAACCGCCTGGCTCCACCCCACCTGGTGTGGACATCAGCCCCTGGAGGGAGGCAACAAGGATTTTGTGTCTGGCTGATGTGCCTGTCTTAGGGTGGGGGTGTGTGTTGCAGTACCTGTGACGACCTGGCTTGCCCAGGGCGCCACACCAGGGACTACCGTTGTTATTGTATTTCCAGTGTCCCCCTTGCTAGTGGTGTTGTTGTGGTGTGTTTTTCATGGTGCGTCAGACATCTGTTAGTCTGAACGCACATGCCATGTACATAGCGTGACACGCAGATCTAGCAAAGCTCTGTATAACCCTGCCCACATCTCTAATTGGCAGATTTCTGCCAATGCACACAGAAAACTGCCAATCAGTGGTGTAGACAGGGTTATACAGAGCAGGAGTACTACATGGCACCAGACACCTAGTCCTGTAGTGATAACCTCCTGCTGATAAAACACTGATTTTACTGAGACAACAACACAGTCTAGTAAGTGTCACATGGCTGGAATCAGTTTCTCAGCCCTTACATCATGCTGATCTCAGTTTACATAGCAGAAAACTGCTGACAAATTATATTTCAATGACCCCTGTGTGGTACCAAAGTAGTCTGATTGCTCTGTACAACCCTTCTATTACCAAAATCAATGGTGGTCTAAGGCCAGACTTCAGTAAAGTGATTTCACTTTATTTACAAGATATCAGAAAATCATTTTACTTGCAGTTCTCCTTTAAAAAAGGTAAATAGAGAATGTAGATGACAAAAAAAAACCAAAAATCAACAACAACGAAAAAACTTCAAATGTGAATCTAAAATAAAAATGCTAAGAAGATAAATTGACAGAAACTCAGAGCAAGATACAGGTTTTCTCCAAGATGATAAATGGGGAGGCTCCTTTAGATGGGGCTTAAAAAAATAAACAAAAACACAAAAAAACAAAAAAACAACAAGCAAAAAGAAAAAAACAAAACAAAATCAAGCAAAAAAAACAAAACAAACCAAAAACAGCGAAAACAAGCAAAAACAAAAAAGAAAAAACAAACAAAAAAAACCAAACAAACAGAGCAAAACAAATAAAAAAAAACAAAAAAAAACAAAAATTGGCCAGCCCCTCCAAAAGGAAAAAAACAAGTGTGAACAGGTGCAAGCTGCTATGATGTAAAATATACATGTAAAATAATACAGGGACCTCTGTGAGTGCCAAGATATATGCAACCACTTAGAATATGGAGTTTGGACGGCTTTCATACGGCATAGTCCACATGTTTGAGGTCCGCAGCCTGCACATTCCCTGGATCGCTTACGTTGGGACAGAGCCAGGCTTCAGAGGAGGACATATGCGTTTTCCTTCTAGTGAATAGCAGAGAATTACAAACTGGAAAAATACTTAAAGCCGCACTCCAGTGTTTTTTTATTGCACGACTGTAGTGGAGCTATAAATCTCAGCCCCCTGGTCATATACTGACCCTCCGCCGTCTTTGTTTTTTATCGCCGCTGCTCCGGTTTGCCTTTTTTTGTGCACACTACATCCGATAATGTTGTTTTTACCCCAAATAGGACATAAATTAAAAGTAAAAAAAAATTTAAAAAAACACACCAGGCAACAGCCAACAAGGGTCAGATAACAAATGCACTTTTGTGGCGCTCCTGAGGCTTCCGTCGCCACAGAGATATTACACCTCCGCCAGAGGTGTGGTATCCCATCCTGGGTAAGAATGGGGTCAACTGCCGGTGTACAGACAAAACTTGCACACACACCAATTGGCAGGCATACACCGGGTCAGGGATAGTGGCAACAATCCCCATAGATTTAGTCATGGGGCCGTAAGTGCCATTTCTGGAGTGGAGAAGGGTGCAGCCGAGCGTTGGGGGACGAACGCTTGAGAGCAGACACGAGCGGCAACCGGGAAGGCTGCAGGAGCACAATGGCAGGGTGCTCAGGACCCAGTACACCCGGGGAGGCATGGGAGGAAGAGTGCGATCCAGGCATGAACTACCGGATGATGGAGATGTGGCAGCTGGCCCGCCAGTTGCGGAAGCTCGTAGAGGACGCCGAGCGGCAGGCGGGAAAAGGCACTTGAACCGGAGTGCGCAGGCGACCGCCAGGTTGTATCTAGTGGAGCAGAGAGCCAGGAGTCCCAGACCGCTGCAACCAGACCGGGTAAGGGAAACATCACCCCCGCCGAGCTAGACACGGGATCTCCCGCAGCGCTCCTGCCTAGTCCCCCTGCTGGTGAGCCAGAGGCTGCTGCGGATTGCCTAAAGGCCTGGGCTGCCGTCGCGGAACCCGGTAGCGGATGCACGAGCCCCGGCAGGCAGAGCCCCGATCTCCTCCTGGGGCCCTTACCCAGCCCTCCCACTGGGGAGCCCGGTGCAGTCTCACCCGGAGTAAATTGGGACGCCACACCGGTCTGCGAGAGTGGACTGGCGGTACCCTTACGGCCGGAGATGACCAAAGTGGCCACGACCCTGGTGTGCCAGCGGCAGATAGAGCAGTTCAGGTTGGAACGAGAGCGCCGGGAGGCGAATTGGGCCAAGAAGGAGGCTGCCAACCTGGGCCAGAATTCCGGAAGGCGAAGAGAAGCAAGCACGGCCCAATCCGGAAGGGCCAAATTATAGACTTTGACTTAGAGAGAGGCTGGGGCTTTATACGCGAGCCTGGTCTGGGCAAGGACATCTTTGTGTCCCACCGGGACAAAGAAGAGCACCTACATCAAGGCCACCCAGGGCGCAACGTCAAAATCGGCGACCGGGTCGAGTACACCCGCTTAATGGGGACCCGAGGGTGGTATGCCCTGGATGTGCATGTCCACCGGGAGGATGCAGCACCAGTCCCTCTTCTTGCAGCCCTAGCTTGAGCATCACAAGTCAAGGGACTCAAACCAACCTGGCATTGGCATTTGTGCTGCCAGAAGATGAGCCCGAAGATTGCTAAATGAACAGACATTTCATGTAAATAGTCCCTCTTCAGCCCCCTCCCTTTGTTCTTTTTGAAGAAGCCACCCTTTCCTGAATCCTTGGCCCCTGTTCTTTTTGAAGATGTCCCTA
This sequence comes from Anomaloglossus baeobatrachus, assembly GCF_048569485.1. Classification (NCBI taxonomy): domain Eukaryota; kingdom Metazoa; phylum Chordata; class Amphibia; order Anura; family Aromobatidae; genus Anomaloglossus; species Anomaloglossus baeobatrachus. Next base: position 168,189,934 of record NC_134363.1, on the reverse strand, counting down.
CCCCCCCACTGTTTATGTTTACCGGGCCACTGGACTTAAGGTGGTCGGCGGTTATATGTATATCGTGTGTTTTCAGTGATATAAATAATTATGTTGATGGACAACTGGGCCACTGAACTATGTGTGGCCAGGACTCTAATATGTAAATAGTTGCACCAGTTGTGCACCCTACCAGAATTATGGTGGGAAAGTATTCCACAGCACTTGTGCATTTGGACAGTAAAGTGCACCAAAGACTCTAAAGTTTAAAATGTTTTGCAACATTCAAGAAAAGTGCCTCCCATAAAGGGATGAAAAGTTTATTGCTATTACAGCATACAAAAATTTTGCAGTTAACACCACTGTATTTTTGTTTCAGCCCGCGGACGTGCTGGGATTTGCTGTGGGGGAGTGTGGCGCCCCTGAGGCTTCCGTCGCCACAGAGATATTACATCTCCGCCAGAGGTGTGGTATCCCATCCCAGGTAAGAATGGGGTCAACTGCCGGTGTACAGACAAAACTTGCACACACCAATTGGTAGGCATACACCGGGTCAGGGATAGTGGCAGCAACCCCCATAGATTTAGTCATAGGGCCGTAAGTCCCATTGCTGGTCCCAATGGTGTGGGTGGGGCCTAGTCAGTGGGTGTGTGGGAGGAGTCAGCAAGTGAGAGTAGACAAAGGGAACTAGGAAGTTCAAGTTTAGTCAGAAGAGTAGTCTGTCAGAGACAGCGAGTGAGTGAGGAGGTGGGCTGTCAGGAGAGGACAGCAGACAGAAAGGACAGAGACAGAAGGAGGTTCCTGGTGAAGATCTTGGGGTCTTGTTGGGCCCAGGTGACACCCAAAGAAAGAAAGGATTCCAGGGCCACGGAAGGGCCATAGTCCCGTGACCTGTTCCACTGACAACATCGGGTGGAGGGATCTGGCTGCATTCAGGGACAGTCCCTAGACAGAGGGAAGAAAGACAATTCCTCAAAAGTAACTCCGAAGGCCTGGGAGATCGTTGCAAGCGCCATGGGCCACTACCCGCCACAGATCCCCTGTGAAGGGGGCAAGATACGACTGAGGTCAGCCCCCTTTGTATAGGCCCTGTGGTGGAGGCCAGAGACCAGCTAAATCAGTCGAAGGCTAGGAAGCCAGTCAGAAAAGGACACAAACAAACAAAAGGGGTACACCGGGACTGACCCTTGACCTATCCGGGATCGGCGGCGGCCCCGGACAGCGGATCCTGGCATTCCGTGGGTAACCGGTCAACTGCAGTACTGAGACTGAAGAGTGAGTAAAACATCTTGACTGCAAGCCCTGTGTAGTCTGGTTTATCTGCACTTCATCATTAAACACCATAGACTTTACCAAGCACCCAAATGTTGCCCAGGGGTACCCGCTGTACCTGTGGAGAGCAAGAAAGACCTTAGCTGCCATAACATCAACCCCAGAGGTCCCTCCCAGCAGCTGCGGCTTCATAGCTGCAAATTACCACAGGTGGCGTCACGAATCTTAAATAAACATTATCATCACCTCCCCAATATCGCCACATTTTAATTGACTCCACCAGGGTCACGGAGTCGGGCCCCGCCACTGCTGACTACCCCGGATTAGTCCGGCCCGACACCGAGTCACCTAAGGCCCTGTGGTGGGTGAGTCACTTGCAGGAAGCAGCAGCCCCCACAATAAAGGCGGGGGCAACACAGGTGCAGAATACCGATGAGACAACCACTCTCAGCCTACCATATCATGGAGGGGGTGGCTGCTGGTATTAGACACACAGATGAGGTTTGTATAGGGCACCAGTCACACAGGCACATGCAATGAACAGTGTACTGATAACGCCCATACTAATGTGAGATATTTGTTCATATTTTGACCAAAATACGTACCTGTGTGACTGGCGCCCTATGCAAACCCCATCTGTGTGCTTGTTTAATACCAGTAACCACGCCATCCATGATATGATAGGCTGAGTGGTTGTATCATCAGTATTCTGCATCTGTGTTGCCCCCCACCTTTATCATGGTGGGCTGCTGCATCCTGATAGTGCATTTGCTTTTAGAGCCTTGTTGCATTGCCAATGTATGTAAAGTGCTGTGGAATTGATAGCGCTATATAAATGAATACAATTATTATGAATTATTATTATTATGGCTGTTTCTGGTGAGTTGTCACCCCCAGTGGGAGCAAGAGACTGCAAGCGGCTTGAACGGGGCTGAGTACCTGAGCACAGCGATGCTCGCTTGAGTGGTTAACATGTAATGTGGTGAAGAGTTAGGCCCATCTCTGCATCTGTACCTGGCACACTTATGGCCTGTAACTGTAAATGCTTTGTATAGTTGGCAAGCAGGTGGCAGTGTTGCAGTGTGCATGACCTGGTTAGGCAGGAAGAGGAGAACAGGGACTATATAAGGGAAAGTTAAGGAGAGGTAAGGAGGAGAGTCCCCAGGAAGATGAAGCTGTAGGAATCCCCCTATTTTGATGATTTGGACCCTATGGGTCACCCCCACGGCTGCGAAGTGTGGGTTTCTGTCCAAATTGTGGAACCGCGTCCCCCACAGAGAGGGGTTTAGTCAGACGTTAAGAAGCCCCACTCACAGAAAGGTCAGTGCGCCCCCTGGTAGTGGGGTATGTCTGGATGGCCTGGCATGAAGGAGAGACCCCTGTGCGGATATGAAGTGTAGTGAGGGAAGGAGGAGCCCGGGTGTCAGAGATACTGATTGCTGTGAAATTATGTCAAGTGGGAAGAGTAGAAGGAACCCCCATGAGACGGTTACCGGTGCCGGCAGGATGCGGACCAAGGTGTTGTGAAGATTCCAGAAAGTTAATGTGTTTAAGAAATAACTGAGACTGGACTTTATTCTCTGAAGAAGTGAGAGACTGTGGTGTCGTCTGAAACTGTTATGGAGTCCTCCTGTGTGTGGTGCAGCAACGAGGAGGCGAGGGGTTAATGACAGGCTGTGCTCTGGTCGGTTGTTGCCCTGTATGCATAACTACTAATGCTGCCTGCCCCGTGCCCTCCACCATATTTTGTGTAGTCAGCAGGATATTCACAATACCTCGGTCCGCAGCATACATGAAAAACCTGAACTCCAAATTTGAACACTGATTATTTTTTTGGGGGAAAGTGCCTAAACTTTTACTGTTTGGGTTCGTTCCTCTCTCGTCAGGACTTCAACTGTGCCCCCTGGAGACAGCTGCAGTTTAATACAATGGTGGAGCAGAGAGCCATCACATCCCTGCTCCTCCATTACATCTGGGCATAGACTGAAGGATCTACCGGTCATGTGAAATTCTCCGGTCAAATCACTGGGCAGCAAAGATGAGCTCAGTAGCAGAGAAACAGATGTGAAAGGACACTGGCGAGTGGGACGCTTGTATGGGGGCCACTATGGGATCATCATATTGCATCAAGGAGTTTTGTGGATGTGTGCCGCCCCCGTGCCAGCAGCCGGCGCTGCTCAGGTCCGAGCCTTCAGGGGTGGTGGCTCGAGGGTCTCCAGACCCGGGGGTCTCGCGGACACGCCGAATAAAATGGGGGAGACGTAGATGTACGGGCTAGGCCCACGGTGTGTGGTGAAGTGGGACACCAACGCTGCTGTTACGGGGCGCCCGGGGGAGATGTTGTGGAGCAAGATGTTAACCCCTCCGTGGGCAGGGATGGTGGCCCCGGGACCCGATGGCTCTGGAGAAGGGGGAATGACAACCGTAAGGGAGTGCTGGTGTACTCACTGTCAGTAGTAAAATGCGCAAGTCTCTGGTAAACCAAGGTGATGGTGGGCGGTGCCGCGGCCAGTTGCGTTCGGGATCCCCCACCCGGCTGGTGGTCTCTGTCCTTCTCCTGCACCTTTTTGTGTCAAATGGAACTTCCCGGTGTAAAACTTGGGAGTCCGCTCCCGGCTGGATGTGGCCTAAGGAGCCGTGCCTGCAGACGCTGGCCCGTGGGATCTCTGGGCCTTGGCAGTGACTTTTTATCCTGAATTGGTGGGCTGTTGTCTTCTATGAGGGACTTTGGGTGGGACAGGACCTCTAGTCCTGGCCTCAATTGGTTGATTAACCAGTTCCAGTAGGTGCTGTCTTCAGGGTCTGAGTACCTCCCTTTGTGCACGGTTTTCGGTCGGGTCCCCGGTGTAGGTACCGGCGGGCTACAACCCTGTCCCAGTCCACCTCGGTTCTGCCGAGCCGTCTTCCCATCTCTTGCTGACGGAGACCACCGTCTGCCTCCTAGCCAGTGGCACCAGGGCTCCTACCCTGGTACCGCTCAACTTGAACTTCACTGCTGAAGCTACCCCTAGCTCCAGCCCACACGCCTCTGCAAACTGAACTACAAACTCATCTGTCTGTTTTCCCGGCCCGGGCTGTCTAGACTCCTCGGTGGGCGTCTTCCAACCACCTGGTTCCGCCCCCTGGTGTGTCCATCAGTCCCTAAGTGGGGTGACTAGGGTTTTAATGGTTGGCTGTGTGTTTCCTTGTGAGGGAAAGGTGTAATGCAGGGGCCTACCTGTGACTACCTGGCCCTGCCAGGGCATCACAGATGCATTATACTTGGGGGGGGGTGAGGGGGTAATTGTATTATGGGCACATTCTGTGTGTGGTGGGCACTGAGGAGGCATAATGCTGTGTGGAAACTCTAATGTGCTTCACTAGGAGTGACATTTGTGTGGGCGCATACCAATAGGTCAATAGAAACCTGATACAAGGAGCAAAATAAGGATTCATCAAGTGTTACAAACTTTTAATAAACTTTAAAATCCATCGTTTTTGGCAGCACATGTGCTCCCGAGAGTGTGACATTGTAACAGTGTGTCCCTCCCCCGCCTGTGCTCATGGTGTAATAGTCTGTCTCTCCTTTGTACTGCTTCTGGTGGGAGATTGTCATTCTCAGTATGGGACTCCTGAAATCCACAACTTGGTAGACAGAACAGAGCCAGGACGTCTAGAGTCCTTTCATGTATCAAATGTCCAGGGGAGGTGGGCCCTTCTGCCCCCCTTAGGGGCTGATCCCAGGAGAGGAGAACAATGAGACAAATGTTAGTTCAGTTAGTTGGATCTCGGCTGGAGAAGGACTAGGATCTATAGTTGAGGCTAGATCCTAGTGCCTGTGTATGGACTGTTACAGATTGGAGATTGTGTTTTGTTGTTCACCCTGTTGCTCAAGGAACTCATATAAGGACCATTGCCATTTTTTCCCTGGCATCGGAATACCGGGAGGCGCCCCTGGATCTGTTGTTTTGTTGTGGACTCCTTGCAGACTTTAAGGATTTATATTCATGTTTGCTGCTTTATCTTTGTGGTGCCAATAAAACCCTTTGGATTGTTCTTCGGCCTGGCGTCCCTTACTGCTCTGTCGCATACCCTGTCACAGACATTCTATGTGCAGAATGACTGTATTAACAGCAGACTGAGGCTCCTGTCCTAAGAAAAAGACTGATGGCACATCCTATCTTTCTAATGTGAACAGGTTCAAACTGAACGTAAAACCTAGTAACAAAAATGAGACAGTTGCACTCTGTAGTGCTAAGATATGTGTAACAATGAATATGGGAATATAGACATGCATTACTGCTATGAAAAAACATGTAAAAATTGAGATAATTAGCACACAAAACTGGCCAGTTTTATATGAGACCAACAGCCAGTGGCAAGGTGACCTTATTTTTGTTTGGTCCCTATCAAACTAATGCCTCTGTTTGGGTTAAAAAAAAAACCCCTACAATTTATGGGCGGAGAGGAACATGCACATGGAGAATTAAAATAACCTAAGGCTGAAGAGCAGGAGTGCTCAATCAGAAAGCATGACCCTGTAATCTAAGAAAAAGACTGATGACACATTCTACCTTTCTAATGTGAACAGGTGCAAACTGAATATGAAACATAGTAATAAAAAGGAGACAGCTGCAATAAATAGTGCTAAGATATGTGGAACAATGAATATGGGAATATAGACATGCATTACTGCTATGAAAAACATGCACAAATTTAGATACTTACCATACAAAAACGGCCCATTTTATGTGAGCCCAACAGCCAACGGCAAGGCGACCTCATTTTTGTTTGGTCCCTATCAAACTGATGCCTCTTTTGGGTTAGAAAAACTACAATTTATGGGTGGACAGAAACCTGCAAATGGAGAATTAAAATCGGCTGAGGCTGAAGAGCAGGAGTGCTCAATCAGAAGGCATGACCCTGTAATCTAAGAATAAAAACTGATGGCACTTTCTACCTTTCTAATGTGAACAGGTGCAAACGGAACATGAAACATAGTAACAAAAAGGAGACAGCTGCACTCTGCAGTGCCAAGATATATGTAATAATGAATATGGGAATACAGATGTGACGCCCTGGCAAAACCAGGTAGTCACACATTAGGCCCCCGCATAACACCTTCCCTCAACTAGGTCACATACAGCCGACCTGAAACCCTAGCCACCCCCCTCAGGGCAAGAAAAACACACCAGTGGGTGGGACCAGGCGGTTAGGGAATGTCCACCTAGGGGACTAGACAGCTCAGGGCGGGAAAACAGTCAGTCTAAGGCAGATCTAGTCTGTAGTTCAAGTTGAGAGTAGTGTGGGCTGGAGCTAGGTGTAGCTCCAGCAGAGGAGAAGTTCAAGTTGAACGGTGCCAGGGTCGGAGCCCTGGTACCTTGGCTAAGTGGTAGACGGTGGTCTCCATCAGCAGGAGACGGGAAAATGGTTCGGCAGATCTGAGGAGGACCAGGACAGGGTTGGAGCCCGCCGGTACCGACACCGGAGACCCGACCGGAAACCGTGCACAGAGGAGGTACTCGAACCCTGAAGCCAGTACCGAAACCAACGGCCTAGCTAATCAACCGATTGAGGGCAGGAATACAGGTCCTGTCCCAACCAAAGTCCCAAAAGCAGACAACCACCCACAGATAGGGATAGGGCAACCGCCAGGGCCCATAGATCCCACGGGTCAGCGTCAGCGGGCACGGCTCCTCAGGCACACAGCAAGCCAGGAGCGGACTCCCGTGTTCCATACCGGGAAGTCCAAACACACAGCCACAACCAGTGCAGAGGAAGAGACGGCCACCACCAGCCCGAGTGGGGGACCAGAGTACAACCGGCCGCGGCGGCCAGCAACCAGCACTTTGGTTTACCAAAATACTCGTGTGGTTCATTTACTTGTGAGTAACCAAACATCCCCTGCTACGTATGGGCGCGCAAGCCCCTGCCACCGCCATACCCTGCACAGAGACATTGGGCCCCGGGGCAACCATCCCTACCCACGGAGGGGTTAACATCCGGCTGCCATTACATCTCCCCCGGGTATCCCACAACAGCAGCGGTGGTGTCCCACTTCACCATACACCGTGGGTGTTGTCACGAACCAAATACGGTCAAGGCCATACAACTACGTCCCCCTTTTCATTCGGCGTGTCCACGTGACCCCCACGTCCGAAGGATCCCTCGATCCACGCAGTGGGTCCGGATCCAAGCAGCGCCGGCTGCTGGCAAGGGGGCGGCACACAGACATGCATTACTGCTATGAAAAAAACATTTGATAGGGACCAAACAAAAATGAGGTTGCCTTGCCGCTGGCTGTTGGGCTCACATAAAATCTGGCCATTTGTCTATTCTAAATATCTAAATTTTTTAATAGCAGTAATGCATGTCTATGTTCTGATATTCATTGTTCCACATATTTTAGGCTACTTTCACACTTGCGTTGTTTTGCATCTGTTGCTATCCATCGCCTTGAGGAAATACGGTATCCTGCAAAATAATTTGCAGGATTGCGTTTTTACCCCATAGACTTGTATGGACGACCAATTGCGACTGATGGCATTGCGTTGCATCTGCTGTGTGATGGATCTGTCGTGGAACGACTGACCGTCGGGCGGCAGGAACGCAGCATGTAGCGTTTTTTGAGCGTCAGAATCCTTTTTTTTTCACTGCGCATGCTCAGTTCTTGTGGTTAGTAATTGAAATCAATGTTTCTCTCTCTCGGTGGCCGAACGATCAACTGATCGACCGGCGGCGGCTTTTGTGAGCAATCAGCTGATCGCCCGGCTTTTGAGAGCGATTAGCTGATCGCCCGGCGGCTGGCTTTTGAGAGCGATTAGCTGATCGCCCGGCAGATGGCTTTTGTGAATGATCAGCTGATCACACGGCGGCCGGCCGGGGTGTGAACTCACAGGCACATAGTAACCAGGTCTCCCACTTTCACCTTTGAAGGGACCCCTGGGGAATCCAGGAGGGGGCGTGGCCTCCATCTCCACTCAAGTGGTGTGGTAGAGAGGCTGGTTGCTATGTTGCAGAGGCAGGCACAGAGGGGAGGTAGTGGTGAGACAATCAGTTAGTGAAGCTCAGGGAGAGGAGTCGTAAGAAGCAGACCCTGCAGGCTGTCACTAGTCAGACACCGCAGGTGCAGTGGTTGCTGGCGGGGGAGAACGGTCACCTTGTAGTGCCGCCCAGAAAACCACCTGAGGCCGGAGTGCAGAGAGGTGGCTGAGTACGGGGACTGCCAGGTGAACCAGGCCCGCACGGGGTTACAGGTCCCCAGAGCAGGGGCCCATTCAGTTGGCCTGCTCAACCTGCTGGTGAGGGCACTTCATACCCTTCACCTCATCAACACAGAGTCCGCAGCCACATAGCATCGAGAGGGCCCATAGGTGACAAGAGGAAAGCAGCCGGAGTTACCTTGTCCAGGCTACAAGCAAACGGGCCGAAAAGGGGAGAACAGGCGGAAGCAACATCCCTGGGTGACCCCGTAGGACTTCAAGTCTGGGTGACCACAAACAAAAGAGGGCTCGGAAGGCGAGTCAGCAGCCACCCCTAACTGAATAGGATAACTGAAGTGAGCACTAATATATATATTATGAGTGCAAGCCAAAAATTACATACTATATACGGATAAGGCTGCACATCAAACTTAGATAATAGTATAATGCCTCAAGCATATGGACAAATATTGAAATATACAATGAAAAATGCTACTTGCTAATTTGAACATGTGAATAATGAATTGCATACCTGCCATGAATATTAGGAAAAAGGAGATATTTAGCAATCGCATTGATCAATGTAACTGAGCCCCAAGGCCTCGTCAAGGCATATCTCTATATTGGGGTCCCTAGCTCTGTGACCCTAACTGTGTGTCATCTCATTGCAATTAAAAACTGCTATGGGTGGAGAGGGGTAACTAAGGACTTTCTTATATAGGAGATGGAAAAAACATGGCCATGTTTTTTCCATCTCCTATATAAGAAAGTCCTTAGTTACCCCTCTCCACCCATAGCAGTTTTTAATTGCAATGAGATGACACACAGTTAGGGTCACAGAGCTAGGGACCCCAATATAGAGATATGCCTTGACGAGGCCTTGGGGCTCAGTTACATTGATCAATGCGATTGCTAAATATCTCCTTTTTCCTAATATTCATGGCAGGTATGCAATTCATTATTCACATGTTCAAATTAGCAAGTAGCATTTTTCATTGTATATTTCAATATTTGTCCATATGCTTGAGGCATTATACTATTATCTAAGTTTGATGTGCAGCCTTATCCGTATATAGCAGCCACCCCTAAGTCAGCCTGAAGGAGCCTGGTTCCCCTCTTGGAGCATCACAGCATCGCCCGGGTTAACTCACCCCTGCCATCTGAAGTGAGTAAAAACCCTGAAAGACATCCCTGCTGTGCGTGTGAGTTCTTCTGCGACCTGTGGTACCACACACCTACACCGGGCCCTGAGGCCAGCCTCACTCTCGGGAGGCCACCACATCTAACTGCACCTACCATCAGCCCCAGGTGTCCCCTAAACTGCAGTGGCGGTCGCCCTGACCGCTATACCGAGAGTGGCGTCACAAATCCCATAGAAGTCAACCTACCTGTGACAAGAAGAATCCAGTACGTGGAGTCCCTGAAGACCCTGAGGCGACCTGAAGGTAACGGGGCACAGGGCGACACAACAACATCAAGGGATAGCAGTAGGGGTCAGCCCATCTCGCAGTTACTGCCAGAATTCCCAGATGGCCAGTCCAGCCTTGTTGCTGCTACAATAAAAACCCGGCACAAAAACTTCCCAGTCCACGCCATCAGTCTGGCTATAGTGTAATAATAAACAACTTGCAATACCCAGATTCCTTCACTAGGTGGCACAGGAAACAGCTTGCCTGAATTGAACTTGGAACATACAGTAGAGAAAGTATTTATCATTTATGGCTTCCTCTGTATAAACAGGGGGGGGGGGGAAGCAAAAAAAAAAAAAAGACATAAATAATCAAATAACAGCGTTTGGGTCATCATCCAGTACAGACCAGCATCTAGCCACAAAGTTATAAAATTAAAGAGTGCCAAAACTGCAATTAATTCATAGAAAAGATGCAAAATTTGCAGAATTCAAAGGAAGATTCGAATATTCTCTGAGAAATGAATGTTCCTTATTATGCTCTGCAGTCTATCCACACCTGAGAACACAATGTATATGGAATATATATGTACAAATGTATTTCAACCCTTTACCGACATGTGACATACTGGTATGTCTTATGCTGGCTCCCTGACTTTGATGCAGCAACTTTTGACCACACCAATCTATCTGCCATTACTTTTTACTCTGGCAGGAGGAGTTGTCAGAGGGGCGGGGGCAGTGAGAGACATTCAGCAGACGCCCTGGACTGAGGGCGCAGATCCCAATCCAGGACGGTCGGCTGCATCCAGGACGTTTGGGATTAGAGCTGAGCGGATTGCCTCACGGGACTCTGGTCAAGATCAGTGGTCCCCGGCGTCTGGACGGGAGGCCAGCAATCTCTCACCTTCCGGCGTCTGGTCGGGAGGCCAGCAATCTCTCACCTTCCGGCGTCTGGACGGGAGGCCAGCAATCTCTCACCTTCCGGCGTCTGGACGGGAGGCCAGCAATCTCTCATCTTCCGGCGTCTGGACGGGAGGCCAGCAATCTCTCATCTTCAGGCGTCTGGACGGGAGGCCAGCAATCTCCCACCTACCGGCGTCTGGACGGGAGGCCAGCAATCTCTCACCTTCCGGCATCTGGACGGGAGGCCAGCAATCTCTCACCTTCCGGCGTCTGGACGGGAGGCCAGCAATCTCTCACCTTCCGGCGTCTGGACGGGAGGCCACCAATCTCTCACCTTCCGGCGTCTGGACGGGAGGCCACCAATCTCTCACCTTCCGGCGTCTGGACGGGAGGCCACCAATCTCTCACCTTCCGGCGTCTGGACGGGAGGCCACCAATCTCTCACCTTCCGGCGTCTGGACGGGAGACCACCAATCTCTCACCTTCCGGCGTCTGGACGGGAGGCCACCAATCTCTCACCTTCGGTGTCCCCGACGGCTGGACAGAGTGCACCAATTTCTCCCCTTCGGCATCCCCAGCAGCTGGACGGGAGGCCGCCAACCTCTCAAATGTTTGCAAATTTTTTAAATTATTTTTTAGTAATTTTATAGGAATAAAACAATATGAATATTTGTTCACCTCTAGAATTCTGGTAAATAGCGATACCTTACTATGTACAGATGTATCTCTATGTACCTGTATATTCTGCTTCTGGGTTTCCTGCCTATACTACAGATCAGCTATGCCAAATCCTCCTACTCTATCTCCATCAGTGTGTATAGTGGCTACAGACAAGGATTTCATAGGTTCGGAGTCTGAAGGATACCAGATATGGCTATGTGCACACGCTGAAATATTGGTGCAGAAATTTTCAGCACCAAGAAATGCACCTTGTGGCAGAAAAATGCACCAAAAAAACATACATTCTTGGTGCGTTTTTGCAAAATCAATGGCTGGAAGGACTAAAAAAACAAAATACAGGAAAAAATGCCCCAAGACTTGCACACACTGAGTTTTTGGTGCAGAAATTTTTCGGCAACAACAAAACCCCCAAAAAATGCATCTTGTGGTGCACAAAAAACAACTCCTTCTTTTATGGGTACTTGTTTGTGTAATGTTTTTTTTTGTGAAATGAATGGCTAAAATGTGCGGGAGAAAAACACAAGAAGAATTGACATGCCACAGTTTTTTCTGCAAGCAAAACTGCAAGGAAAAACTAAACAACGTGTGCACAGCTCTTCAGAATTCTCATTGACTTTGAAGATGTGGGCCACAAATTGCACCAATAAATGCTTTAAAAAAAACTGCACCGTGTGCACAAGGCCTAAGAGAGCTGTTTAATTTATGAGCAGAAATATGTTGTTTCGAGGAGGAGGAGCTATGGAGCTAGGCTAGGTAAGAGGAAGTCGGGACAAAGCCCTGACTGCCGGGACAGCGGGACTGAGCTCTCAAATCGGGACAGACACACTGAATCCTGCCCAGTTGGGAGCTATGGGCAAACATGTCAGAGGAACCAACTTTACAGCTGCGGACAATAGCATATTGTTTATGTAGAATATTATGCTGGTATAACAGAATACACTGAGGACCTCCATATAACGAGTACAAGGCCACGTGGGTCAATGTGCATTGCTGTGATCACTGTACCTAAACTAGTTTCTTCGGTCTATCTTCCAGCTGACTACTCCTTACTGATGTGCCCCAGCCTGGATTTCTTCACAACGACCTCCAAAACCTTGACTCGCACTCCTAAGCCTCTTTCTGACAGGTGCCCCAGCTTACCTGCTCTGCAGAGAACTGTGCCCGCTGTTGCTTGATGTTGGAGACGTGAACTACCAGGTCTGGTCTGCACTCACCCAAATACGGCTGCTCCTCTGAGAGCCTCTTGTCCTCATCTCACACCAAATACTAGAATCAAGAAATGATCTTCCCTTACTCTGCAATTCCACCCCCCATCTGTGAGCTGGAAAAGTGTTAACCCTGTCACTGCTGCCAATAGGGGAACAAAAACCACACAAAATCACAAATAAAACAGCAAGTCCAAAAAAAATCCCATATCAGATTTTCTCCACCTTTACATACTGTACAAGTAACAGAGAAGAAGCAGCAATTTATTTTTTATTCTACATGAATAATTAAAGGGAATCTGTCAGGTCCAATATGTACCCAGACCCACAAGCAATTCTGGGTACATATGTCAAATCCCTGCCTAACCGTCCCTGCCTCTTGTAGCATAGAAAAATAGATCCTTAGAAAATGTATTTCTAAAGATTCTTTATGATATGCTAATGAGGGCATGGACTAGTCATGAGGGTGTTAGTTCCCTTGGCTAGTTGGCCCCCTTAGCATATTAGTATGTCCCTGTGGGTGTGCTATCATGCTAATGAATGTGCAGTATTAGAGGATGATCACACTCACCTCTCTGCTGCCATCGTGTCTGAGTTTTGGATTTGAGCTCTGTGCGCATGATCCTGGACTTTCGGTCATGGGCACTATGAAGCCGGGTGTACACGTCCTGGCTTCAAACTGAAATAGTGCGCATGACCCAAAGTCCAGGATCATGCGCACTGAGCCGAAATCCAGGAGTTGGATAGGATGGCAGCAGAGAGGTGAGTGTGACCATCCTCTGACGCTGTGCATCAATGGGGCACGAACATGCTAAGGGGGCCAACTAGCCAAGGGAAGTAACATCCTCACGACTAGTCCCCGAGCTCATTAGCATAAGATAAAAGAAATACTTTTTCTAAAGATCTCTTTATCTATGCTACTAGATACAGGGACAGTTAAGCACGGATTAGCAATATACACCGAGAACTGCTCATGAGTCTTGGTGCATATTGCACCTGACAGGTTCCCTTTCAATCACAGGTATGCCCAAATTTCAGTTTATGATTTTTTTTTTAAATCCAATGACTGATTCTTATGTTTACTTATGGTTGGTGGTTGGTGCACAGTGCCGCACCACAAAGGCTTAGGATAGGGACCCACTCTAGAGGTTCGCCGTGACGTGATAGTGGGCTTAATACAGTCTGATCAGAATGGTAACTAAGAACCTCACGTTCTATTTAAATTTTTGCCTAGCGGCTTTAGATCAATGTATTTTTGGGATGTGCGATCCATGTCTTTTACTCCAATTGGCATATTTATATATAAAAATGTATTGAATATTCATTCTGCAACTTTATTAGAAATTAATTATTGCGCCTTTTTCTTTTATCTCGATCCCTTTCCTCTAAAGGCCCCGTCAATTGCTACGATTTATCTGCCGATCTCATGAGCGACGTGACACGCCCAGATCGTATTTACGATTTGCGGAGAACGTTCATAGGTCGTTTATTAGCGGTCACACGTAACGATCGTACAAACGACACAACAGCTATCAGTGATATATTGGTTGGCCAAGACGGTCGTTTGAATGTTGTTCGTCATTGGCAGGGTGTCAGACATACTAATATGTCTGCTGCGATCCAAACGATGAACAATATTATGAAACTGAACGACGTGTCAACGATCCATGATCTTCAATCTATTTGCGATCGTTGAGAGTCGCTCGTAGGTGTCACACGCAACGACGTCGTGAGCGATGCCGGATGTGCGTCACGGAATCTGTGACCCCGACGACATATCAGCAGATAAATCGTAGCGTGTGATGGGGCCTTTAAGGCTGCGGATGTTCTCTGTGGTTCCCCCATCATCTTCACGTTCCATCTACCTTGGTATTGCGTCGTTCCATCCCCTTGATATCTTGATGATATCTTTCTCCTTGCTCATCGCAAACCGCATCAAGCTTTTCAGGAAGTTCATCGAAATGGGAATGTAAAAAATATAACTTGAGATTCATCAGACAACCCAAGGCTTTGAAACATTTCAGTATGTTCTCCACAGTGGACTTCAATTTTGGATCTTTGTTGTTACCTAGAAATTTCTTCACAACGTCTATAAGAGAATCCCAAGCCCATTTCTCAACAACTTTCATTTTGGTTTGGAACACATTGTCCTTCATGAGTGTCCCAATATCCGAACGTGCAAAAATGTCTTCCTTCACTTTTGCTTCAGACAGCCCATTAAACGTTGTACATAGGTACTTAAGTCTCACCTTCTTTTGGTAGAGCTTTCAATAATGGCTTCGCCAGTCCAAGCTTAATCTAGAGTGGTGGCAGGAGAACTTTAGTGGGATCAACTAAACTTTCCGCAACTATGTTCTTGAGTTCAATTTTCAAAGATGTTCTCGTTGTCCAACTTTTTTGGTCTCCAGTGATGAGTTATATCTGGGCTGTCCCATTCACACAATAAGCATGGGTTATTGGCAGTGGCGTAATTAGAGGTCGATGGGCCCCGGTGCAAAGTTTGGAAGAAGGCCCACCACTGTACACTGACACTCGGGGTATGGGAAAATGATGACGACACTCGGGGTACAGGATAATTACGCTGACACTCTGGGTACGGGATAGTGTTGCTGACACTTGGTTCTTTCCCTCAGCACCCATGTTTCCCATTATCTGAAATCCCTCTTTCTATCAACCCCCAGCTTTCCTATGTTCTGATATCCATCTTGTCTCCAGCATACACCTTCCCCATGCTCTGCTATACATCTTTTCCTCCGCACACAGCTTCCCCATGCGCTAATATACATCTTTCCCCCAGCACTCAACTTTCCCATGATATCAGTGCATGGGAAAGCTGGGTGCTGAGGAAAAGCTGTATAGCAGAGCATGGGAAAGCTGGGTGCTGAGGGAAGGAGCCTCTTTTCCTCTGCACAAAATTATTATTATTTTCCAGGATAACCTTGTATGCGGCTTGATTCAGAAGTTCTTCGCAAAGTTTAATCTGCCCAATTTCTAGAGTAAGGTAATCTTCTCAGATGAGTCTAATTTTCAGCTTTGCTCAACACCTGGTCATCTAATAGTTAGACAGAGACCTGGAGAGGCGTACAAGCACCCACTGTGAAATTTGGTGGAGGATCGGTGATGATCTGGGGATGCTTCAGCAAGGCTGGAATTGGGCAGATTAAACTTTGCGAAGGACATATGAATCAAGCCGCATACAAAGTTATCCTGGAAAAACAGTTGTTTCCTTCTGCTCAGGCAATGTTCCCCAACTTTGAGGATTGGTTTCTCCAGCAGGATTATGCGCCATGCGACACAGCTAGGTCACTCGATGTGTGGATGAAGGACCACCACATCAAAACCTTGCCATGGCCAGCCCAATCTCCAGACCTGAACCCGATTGAAAACCTCTGGAATGTAATCAAGAGGAAGATTGATAGTCACAAACCATCAAACAAAGAACTGCTTATATTTTTGCACCAGGAGTGGCATAAGGTCACCCAAAATCAGTGTGAAAGACTGGTGGAAATCACACATGAAACCTGTGACTAAAAATCATGGTTATTCCACAAAATATTGATTTCTGAATCTTCCTGAGGTAAAACATTATTAGTATTGTTGTTTCTAAATTATTATGAACTTGTTTTCTTTGCATTATTTGAGGTGTGAAAGCAATGCATTGTTTTTTGTTATTTTGACCATTTCTCATTTTCAGAAAATAAATACAAAATTTATTGCTTGGAAATTCAGAGACGTTGTCAGTAGTTTATAGAATAAAAGAACAATTTACATTTCCCTGACAATTTTGCAGTGGTCTCTTAATTTTTGCCAGAGCTGTATTATAATGCAGACCCCATAGTTCTCCATATTTTATAGTGCACCCCATAGTCCTTCATATTGTGTTATACAGCCCACATGCTGTTTAATGCATACCATTAGGCCTCCATATATTATAATGCAGCCCCATAGTCCTGCATGTTTTATAATGCAGCCCCATAGTGCATGTATAAGGTGTCCTTCATATTGTATTATGCAGCCCCCTTACCATTTAATGCACCCCCATAGGCCTCTGGCCACCGTGTACTCACTGATTAAAAAAAAATAAACAAGTACTCACCTCTCCTCGTTCCCCCCTGCTCTGGTCAGTGTTCCCTGCTTTGCAGTCTCAGCTCAGCAGCGCACAGTAGTGACATGCACTGAGGTGTCGTGTGCAGGCACAGGGGGAGAATGATGAAGGATGGAGCAGAGCGCTCCACTCCATCCTTCATCATTACTTTCTGTGATGTCAGGCAAGGGGGTGTCGCAGCTGGCACCGGGCCCCCCTGACTCATGGGCCCCATAGCGGCCGTGTGGTCTGCCACTGAATAGCGCAGCTCCTCTCTCACAGAAAGAAGCCAGCTGCTTCTCTGCAGGGCGCATGCCTGGCCCAATCAGAGTCGTAATCTCTGCGACCGCGACTGTTATGTCCGTGGTCCTTGATGTATCAGCCACACATAGAAAAACCTGCACCAGCAACTGCATGTAAGATTCCAGTTTTGGGCAAAAGAGAGATTTGTACATAAATGCTACAAGAAATCTGCAACACAAAAAACTCAACAAAAGCTGATTGTTTGAACTTAGCCTATTGCCGGCGTCACACGGGACGATCTATCGTGCGATCGCACGAGCGATCGTACTCGCCCCCGTCGTTTGTGCGACACGGGCAATTAGTTGCCCGCGGCGCACAAAGTCATTAACCCCCTGTCACATGCACTTACCTCCCGGGCGACGTTGCTGTGGGCGGCGAACATCCTCTTCCTGAAGGGGGAGGGACGTTCGGCGTCACAGCGACGTCATACGGCAGCCAGCCAATAGAAGCGGAGGGGCGGAGATGAGTTGGACGTAACATCCCGCCCACCTCCTTCCTTCCTCATTGCCGGTGATACGCAGGTAAGCTGTGTTCGTCGTTCCCGAGGTGTCACAAGGCGCGCCGTGTGCTGCCACGGGAATGACGAACAACTGGCGCACAGAAGGAGGAACGACATTTTGAAAATGAACGACGTGTCAACGAGCAACGATAAGGTGAGTATTTTTGCTCGTTCACAGTCGTTCGGAGGTGTCACACGGTACGATATCTCTAACGATGCCGGATGTGCGTCATGGATATATCGTACCGTGTGACGCCGGCATAAAGGAGTTAATAAAAACAATGTTTATTTTACAATTGATTTAAGGATTTAATTTTGTGAAGCTATTATATACGTATTACTAACGCAGCAATGATCATCAATAAGCGAATATTCATAAATCAGACTTCTCTTTCTCCGGCTACAGATCTTTAATCTTGCGAGCCAGAACGAACAAGCTGGAGTCGTGGTCGCACAGCTCGTACTGGTCCTTGTCGTACTTTCTGTAGATGACTTCCAGGTCTACGATCTCATATCCTGCCTCGGTTATAGCGCTTCTCATAAAGTCCTCTGTCAGCACCACACAGGACAACCTCTTACCCCCGGATACGTAGGAGCTGCAGTTAAGGATCTCTGTTATAATTAAATGCCCTCCTGTTTTTAACAAAGAAGATACATTTTTAAGGACCTTTCGATAGGTGTCCAGATCGCTGCACGCACACTCCAGACACCCGAGAGACATCACACAATCAGCCTGGGGCAAAACCAGCGGTTCTAGTGGGTTAGTGTTCCGGACATCACATTTCAGAGTTTTCGTTACGGTGTCTTTGAGCTTTTTCTTCTTCTCTTCTACGGACGTCCTGAAACAGAATCACAGATAATCTTGAAATCAGTTATGTAATATCATGTAACATGTCCCCAGGTCTCCAAGCTTTCCTTATCATGAGCTAAAATCACGGCTTGTTCTCCAAACCTGCTGGAACCAGAAATGTACTTTATGAAGTACTTCCTTCCAATGTTTCTTCCTTCCTTCCTTCCTTCCTTTCTTCTGCTTCTTTCATTCCCTCTGTTCCCTTCTTTACTTCTTTCCTTCCTTCCTTTCATCCTTCCTCCCTTCTTCCCTCCCTACACTTTCTTCATTCTATCTGTTCCTTCCTCCCTATCTTCTTCCCTTATTTACTTCCCTCCCCTTCCCTCATTCCCTCTGTTACTTTCTTCCCTTTCCTTCATTTCTCCCGCCCTCCCTTGCTTTCATCCTTCCTCCCTCTTTCCTTCCCTCTCCTTCACTCATTCACTCTGTTCCTTCCTTCTTTCATTCCTTCCCCTTTACGCATTCAACTGTTCCTTTCTTCCTTCATTCCTTCCTTCTTTCCTTCCCTCCCCTTCCCTCATTCCCTCTGTAATTTCTTCTCTCCCTCCCTCCATTTCTTTTATCCTCATTCCCTTCTTTCCTCTCTTCTTTCCCTCCTTCCTTCCCTTTCCCTCATTCCTTCTGTTCCTTCCTCCCTTTCTCCTTTTCTCCCTTCTTTCCTTCCCTCTGTTCCTTCCCTTATTCCCTCTGTTCCTTTCTTCTCTCTCTTCCTATCTCCATTTTTTTCATACTCATTCACTTCTTTCCTCCCTGCTTTCCTTACCCCCTATTCCCTCATTCCCTCTGTTCCTTCCTCCCTTTCTTCCTTCCCTCCCCTTCCCTCCCCTTCCCTCATTCCCTCTGTTCCTTTCTTCTCTCCCTTCCTTCCTCCTTTTATTTCATCCTCATTCCCTTTTCTTCCCTTGTTTCCTTCCTTCTCCTTCCCTCTGTTCCTTTCTCCCTTCCTCCTTTTCTCCCTTCCTCCCTCTCTCCCTTCCTCTCACCCTTCCTCCCTCCCTTTATCCCTTCCTCCCTCCCTTTATCCCTTCCTCCCTCTCTCTCTCCCTTCCTCCCTCTCTCCCTTCCTCTCACCCTTCCTCCCTCCCTTCCTCCCATTCTCCCTTCCTCCCTCTCTCTCTCTCCCTTCCTCCCTCTCTCCCTTCGTCCCTTTTTCCCTTCCTCCCTCTCTCCCTTCCTCCCTCTCTCCCTTCCTCTCACCCTTCCTCCCTCCCTTCCTCCCATTCTCCCTTCCTCCCTCTCTCTCCCTTCCTCCCTCTCTCCCTTCGTCCCTTTTTCCCTTCCTCCCTCTCTCCCTTCCTCCCTCTCTCCCTTCCTCCCTCTCTCTCTCTCCCTCCCTTCCTCCCTTCGTCACTTTTTCCCTTCCTCCCTTCCTCCCTTTCGCTCTTCCTCCCTCTCTCCCTTCCTCCCTTCGTCCCTTTTTCCCTTCTTCCCATTCTCCCTTCCTCCCTCTCTCTCTCTCTCCCTTCCTCCCTCTCTCCCTTCGTCCCTTTTTCCCTTCCTCCCTCTCTCCCTTCCTCCCTCTCTCTCTCTCCCTCCCTTCCTCCCTTTCTCCCTTCGTCACTTTTTCCCTTCCTCCCTCTCGCTCTTCCTCCCTCTCTCCCTTCCTCCCTTCGTCCCTTTTTCCCTTCTTCCCATTCTCCCTTCCTCTCTCTCTCTCTCTCCCTTCCTCCCTCTCTCCTTTCGGCCCTTTTTCCCTTCTTCCCTTTCTCCCTTCCTCCCTCCCTTCCTCTCTCCCTCTCTGCCTTCCTCCCTTCGTCCCTTTCTCCCTTTTTCCCTACCTCCCTTCCTCACTTTTTCCCTACCTCCCTTTTTCCCTTCCTCCCTTTCCTCCCCTTCCATCATTCCCTCTGTTCATAATTCCCCTCCTCCCTAATAACTGTTACCAGCATTTAAGCGTTTGTGCTTTGACTGGTTAAAAGAAAAAGGTTTTGGTACCGTGTTAGCCAGTTGAAAAATGATTGAAGAGGAAGGAAGGAAGGAAGAGACCTGAGATGTCTCGAAAGCTCGCTTTATAACATCATACTTTATCTTAGTTAGCCATTAAAAGGTATCACAACTACAAAATTTTAATTTTGTTTCTCTCACTGAGAGCAATCAATCATGCTTTGACTGGAACATTTGTTTGGTCACATATTTCCCTCCCCCCCCCCCCCCCCGACATCTCAGAGAGTTGATGGGGGGGGCGTTGAATGCTCTTGTGCCTGACATGTGATGTCTCCTCTGATGTCCAGCCACAGACAGGGCAAAAAAGTTAAGGCTGTGCTTGAAAATAATGGTGGCCACCCAAAATATTCATACTTTGGCATACTTTGGGCACAATTTGGCCATTTTCCTTAGTGGTGTACTCACCTTTGTTGCCTGCAATTGTGGCATTAATGCCTGTGTGAGTTTTTTAGTGGACACCATATTTACCGTGTTGTACAAGCCGCACACTGATTATTACTGGAAATGACTCGCCCACCCCAGGGCCTTAGGTGACTCGGTGTCGGGCCGGACTAGTCCGGGGTAGTCAGCGGTGGCGGGGCCCGATTCCGTGACCCTGGTGGGGTCAGTTAATGTGGCAGTATTAGGGGAGATGATAGGGTTAAAGTTTATATAAGATTCGTGACGCCACCTGTGGTAATTTGCAGCTATGGAGCCGCAGCTGCTGGAAGGGACCACCGGGGCTGATGTTATGGCAGCTAAGGTGTTTCATGCTCTCCACAGCTAGAGCAGGTACCCCGGGGCAACCTTTGGTGCTTGGTAAAGTCTATGGTGTTTGTGGACGAGGGACAGGGCAGTGGAAAGGAACAGACACAGACAGTAATTTCCTTTTACCTTCTCCTTTACTTGTCCAACCAGTGAAGTCCAGGGAGCCTGTTACAGGTGGCGATCCAGTGGCCTGGAAGCAGTCGGGGGTCTCACACTGGCCCGGTGAGTAATGAGGCCTGCTCCCTACACTCTGTTTGTGTAAACGGGGTCCCACTGTTTCAATATACTGAGTCCCGTTCTGCTGCTCTGAGGTAATTTGTTACCTCTCCCGTATGGCGGGCTGCGTGGACTGTCAAGGGTGCCGTTCTTTCTATCTGGGCTCCCAGCTCTGGCTTTGCAGCTGCACCTCCGGGTGCGGGGTGGACAGAGACCTGCAGTCCTCTTGTCCTCCGGATGCGACCACCGGTACTCGAGTGGCCCTGAACTCCGATATTCAATTTCTTTAGCTATGTCGGGGTGAGCTGGCTGCGCTCCACTCCCAATGTTCTCCTTTTTGCCTCCCTGTGGATGTGTTTTCCTGGGCCGAGCAATCTGGCTCAGCTCCCAGCTCACACACCACACTACTCGAGTCCTTGTCTCTCTGAACTCTCCTCACAGACTGACTAACTCCTCCCCCAGGTCAGGGCTTAAGGAAGACTCCCTGGAACTCCAGGTTTACAGCTCCCTCTGCTGGCCTGGGAGAGAAACTGTGTTGAATGATGGTACTTACTGGCCAATGGATTTCCCCAACTACCTCAAGGCTCAGCATTAACCCTTTTGAGGAGGGCAACACTGCTGTGGCAACCAGACCGCTGGGGCGCCACAGTAGTTCTTTACCTCTCACCCTCTAACCAAATTTTGAGACACATAACAATGGCACCTACCCTTTCCCTTCCATGATGCAGACTTTTTGGGTGGTATCGGTCCAGTCGAACGTTCCAGGTTCGTCCCTCAGGCTTCTTTCATAGTACTCTCGGTTGCGATCAGTGTATTCGGCACCAATGATCTCATCAAAAGATTCACAAGCCGAGAGGTCCTGATAAATGGTCGGGCCATGGCCAATATCAATCAATGTTTTACCCCTTACACATCCTGGAGGCAAAAAGGGTTGACACGCGTTACCTCCCTGACATTTGAAGTCCCAACCTGAATTGGTTGGTAAGTTTGACTCCTACATTATATTTAAAGGGGGTTTTAAACATTAGAAAAAGGGTGGACCGTTAACCATGAACAGTCCTCCTGTCCACGAGAGTCTGGGATTACAACTCATGCACATTCTAATCTTGGTACAACCTATTGATATGACGGGGGGTGTTTTTGGAAGAAAAAATAGATCCTTCTTCGAATTCTGGATATCCCTTTAAAATATCAAAATCTGCAACTTTTTGGATAAAACGAGTGATGATATCAGTTATGTCTATTCATTTCCCACCCAAGATATTTCTCATTCTTTGTCAGTTGACATGGACCTCCCGGACCCCAAGATTGCTCCCACCTTCCGAGTCATGAGTGCCAACCAGAACAATCTACAAAACAACTCTATATCTAGACCTTAGGGACCCAGAACTGTGATTACGACCAACAACTTATCTATAAAAAGTAAAAAAAAACACTTTATAGACCAATATACGGTATACACCAGATGCACTTACTTGTATTGAAAGCCTCGTGGAGCTTCTTCAGTTCAAAGTCAAGAGTTCCATCAAGCACCAAAATTCCTGATTTGGGATTATAATAGGTATGTAAGTATTCTTCTGGATCAAAGATTTCTCCATAAGTGTCATTATCAGTAAAGGCTGTCTCCATTTTTGCAGTCCTCGCAGTAAACTGAAGCTAAGAACACAATGTACTATCTATTATATGTTTGGCTGAGCCATCTCCCTGTACAGGCGGTAACAGGCTAAAAGTTTCAGTAAAGTGGTGGCATCTGGCCAGTCTTCTGTGAAAACCTTAAATGGAATCTGTTTCCAGATTTTTACCACATAATCTGAAAGTAACATGATGTAGAGATAGAATCCCTGATTCCAATGATTTGTCACTTACTGGGCTGCTTGCTGTAGTTTTGATTAAATCACAGATCTACCAGTTCTATGAATGCTGAGCTTGGAATAACCACCCTCACATCACTGATTGACACTGTCATGATTCATGCATGGCTCTGCCGTCCCTGAGCTGGTGCGTGTATTCTGCCTCTGGGGTTTAGGTCCCTTGGGAGGGGCCTGTTTGTTCTGGCCTCATACAGGGTGTTGTGCCGCCATATCTTGGTGCTGCTACCTCCGGGACGCCGCCAGTAATATTTCCGGCCCTGCTGAGTACATTGTTCCTGAGAGAAGATCTCTGTTTCTTGTCCTGCTACCCGGTACTGTTTGTCCTGACCTCCGTCCCTCCTGTTCTACCTGACATGACCTCCGTTCCTCTTGCCTGAACTAACTTCCATCCCTCCTGCCCGACCTGACTTGACCTCTGTTCACCCGACCTGACCTCTGTTTCTCCGGCCCGTCATGACCTACATCCCTCCTTTCTGACCTCACCTCCATTCCTTCCTGTCCTCCAGACTTCGGTCCAGTTCCGTGTCCTCCACTCCCTCCCCTGTGCTTACTTGCTCTCCCGATATTCGACCTTGGCTTTGTTCTTTGACTTTGGCTTGTTTTCTTCTCGGTACAGACATGACATCCCGGCATAGACCCTAGCTGATCGACTATCTCTGCTCTTATTTTAGCGTCCTCTAGTGGGTTTCTGTCTTACTGCACTCGGGAGTTCTCTTTCTACCTGAGTCCCAGCACCCCCTAGCCGTAGCTTGACAGGCAGCTTTCTGCCTAGGCACAGTGTACACAGAAATTTGTCAATCAGTGGTCTAGTCTAGTTGGGGTTATATATAGCTTAGCATTCAGATCTCTAAATTGGAGGAAAGTCACACTTTTTCACATTTTTGGGTGCAAATTAATTAACTAAAGTGAAATAAGATGAGATGGCTTGAATTCCTGGGCACCGACTAGTAATCCAACATCCTTCTAACACAATTTTGTGACAACATCCAACAAAGACCATACTTTCATCACATATATATTTTCTAATCATTGGCATGTCTTAAGCATTGATCCCCTATTGAGGACTCGGTTCCAAAAAGCCCTAAAGGGTGCTTTACATGCTGCGACATCGCTAGCGATTGCTAGCGATGTCGAGCGCAATAGCACCCACCCCCATCGTTCGAGCGAAATTTGGTACTCGCTGCCATAGCGAACATTATCGCTACGACAGCGTCACATGCACATACCTGTTCAGCGACGTCGCTGTGACCGCCGAACAATCCCTCCTTCAAGGGGGAGGTGCGTTCGGCATCACAGCAACGTTACAGCGGCGTCACTAAGTGGCGCCCAATAGCAGAGGAGGGGCGGAGATGAGCGGGCGGAACATGCCGCCCACCTCCTTCCTACCGCATTGCCGGTGGACGCAGGTAAGGAGATGTTCGTCGTTCCTGCGGTGTCACAAACAGTGCTGTGTGCTGCCGCAGGAGCGACGAACAACATTGTACCGGTGACCGCAGCGATATTAAGGAAATAAACGACGTGTCAACGATCACCGTTTTTTAAACGATTTTGCGATCGTTGATCGTCGCTCATTGGTGTCACACGCTGCGATGTCGCTACCGGATGTGCGTCACTAACGACGTGACCCTGACGATATATCGGTAGCGATGTCTCAACGTGTAAAGTACCCCTAAGATTGCATATCTAGAGATACCTTAACCAACAAGAGGCTTTTTCTTAGCATCCTAACGGACGTAAAGAGGAACTGTCACTTGCTCAAAAATTTAATCAATTACCTTATAAATACCCCTGAGATTCCCGGATTCTGACACTGCTTTCCATTTTGCGCTGCATTGCTCCATTGCAGAAATATTCACATTTGTTTGTTTTCTTTCTGGAGCGCAGCATGTGAAATCTCTGCTCGTATCACAACTACGCATTTCTACAAAGTCTTCTCTGGAGTTGTGCGCATTCACACCTCCCTCCACTACTAAACACAGCTCAGCTGCTGATCTAGCAGTGTCAGATGCCGATCTGGGATTGGCAGTATATAAGGAGGGCTCGTCAAAGTGCACACTGCCAGTGAAGACTCTAAAGAAATACCCAGTTATACTCTGAGTATAGATTTCACATAGTGCACTCCAGAAGAAATAAATGTGAATATCTCTGGAATGGAGCAACACAACACAAAACGGAAAAATGCAGCTGAATTAGAGGAGCTCATAGATTTTTACAAGGTATTTAACTCCAATATTTAATTTTTTTAATTTTTCATCATTTTCTGTTCCAGCCAGTTTTCATATTTGCCATCATATTTCTTTATCTAGTACCACAAGTCCCAGCATTTTCTGTTATTGTATTCATAGTAACTACTTCACCTTCTCTTTTTAATTAACCAATAGAGTGTTAGGCGGGCTTTGCACGTTGCGATATTGGTAACAATGTGTTACCGATGCTGCAGCGATAGTCCCTGCCCCCGTCGCAGATGCGATATCTTGTGATTGCTGGCGTAGCGAATATTATCGCTACGGCAGCTTCACATGCACTCACCTCCCCTGCAACGTCGCTCTGGCCGGCGACCCGCCTCCTTCCTAAGGGGGCGGGTCGTGCGGCGTCACAGCGACGTCACACGGCAGGCGGCCAATAGGAGCGGAGGTGTGGAGATGAGTGGGACATAAACACCCCGCCCACCTCCTTCCTTCCGCATTGCAGCCGGGACGCAGGTAAGGGGATGTTCCTCGCTCCTGCGGCTTCACACACAGCGATGTGTGCTGCCTGCTGGAACGAGAAACAACATCGTACCGTCGCTGCACCGGCATTATGGAAATGTCGGACCCTACACCGATGATACGATATTGACGCTTTTGCGCTCGTTAATCGTATCAAAAAGGCTTTACGCACTACGATATCGACTGCAACGCCGGATGTGCGTCACTTTCGATTTGACCCCACCGATATCGCACCTGCGATGTCGTAGTGTGCAAAGTGCCCCTTATAGTTTACACCTTGCAATTAATTTGCAGTGATTAGCATTCTCATCAGCATGTTTGTGATGCGCACACTGGGCCTGGGGTTTTACTCGTCACCGGGCCGGTGTAGGATTTGGGTTGTCACAGCAGCCTGCCCCAGTTTCGTGACCCCGGCGGTATCAATATAGATGAAAGGGTTGGGGAATGTTGGGAGTAGTTGTCTCGTGACGCCACCTGTGGCATGCAGCTACGATGGGACCCGCCGCTGCTGAAGGTCTCTCACTTCTGGGGCGGATGGTAATGCAGCTCGGGTGTTGAAGGTCTCCACAGGGAGGATGATGGTGATAGTAGCCGATGGCGCGAGGGCTCCGGCGCCGACAATGATGGGAAGACAGTGGCTGCGGTCAAAGTCTTTACTCACTAAGCTGTCACCAGCTTTGGAGTGCCGAGGTCCACTGCTATGGACTCCAGCCAATCCCGGGTAGTTCGGAGGTCACAGCCAATGTTCCTTCTGTGTGTCCTTTCTGGTTGGTGTTCCCTCCCCTCCAGGTCCTGGACTGAGGAACGGGCCGTGGGTGCTCACTGCACTCACCGCTAACCCTGGGATCCCCTTTCTGTCTTGAGAACCCGGCTGATCTTCCAGCTCCAAGCCTCGGGTCCTTTGCTGCCCTTCCGTTCCTGTGGTCTCCCTGGACCGAGGTCCCGACTAGACTGACTATGTGTCAATGTTGCTTCTGCTTCCCCCCAGGTGTAGCCTCACAGCCCGGATGCTGACTAGTGAGTGGAAACTCCCTTCCTCATGACGGCCACCCCCAGTAACTACCCTAGCCGAGTCCCGGTGGCTGGCTACTAAGCTGTGTGTTGAATGAATTGTGATAAACACTGGTGACTAACCTCCTCCTCACCCGGGATGAATACTACACCTCGGTTGCGGTACAGTACCCTGTGGCACCGGAAGCCGCAGGGGAGCAACATTTGCACGTGTCCTCCCAGTAGAAGTTCCAGTTTTTAGTGTTTCTTTTTACAGAATTGACAGTTTACATAATTGTAGTCCAAATCTGTATCATACATTATTTTGTTTGATATTATACTTAATTATATATCATTTTTACTAATTACCGTATTTTTCAGATTATAAGATGCACTTTTCCTCCCAAAAATTTGGAAGGAAAATGAGGGGTGCATCTTATAATCCCAATGTAGCTTACCAGGAGGTGGAGAATGGGCGCTGTGCTGGCTGCGTGGGACTGCACAGACTGTGGTGGCGGCTGTGCTGGCTGCGGTGGGTGCTGTGCTGGCCGCGGTGTGGGTTGTGCTGGCTGCGTGGGACTGCACAGACTGTGGTGGCGGCTGTGCTGGCTGCGGTGGGTGCTGTGCTGGCCGCGGTGTGGGTTGTGTGGCTGCGATGGGGGCTGTACAGGCTGTGGTGGTGGATGTGCTGGCTGTGGTGTGGGCTGTGTTGGCTGCGGTGGGGTTGTGCTAGCTGCGATGGGGGCTGTGCTGGCTGAGGGCACCGTGCTGGCTAGGGTGGGTGCTGTGCTGGCCGCGGTGTGAGTTGTGCTGGTTGCGAAGGGGGCTGTACAAGCTGTGGTGGGGGCTGTGCTGGCTGTGGTGTGGGCTGTGTTGGCTGCAGTGGGGTTGTGCTGGCTGCGATGGGGGCTGTGCTGGCTGAGGGCACCCATGCTGGCTAGGGTGGGGGCTGTGCTGGCCGCGGTGTGGGTTGTGCTGGCTGCAATGGGGGCTGTACAAGCTGTGGTGGGGGCTGTGCTGGCTGTGGTGTGGGCTGTGTTGGCTGCGGTGGAGTTATGCTGGCTGCGGTGGGGTTGTGCTGGCTGCGGTGGGGTTGTGCTGGCTAGGGTGGGAGCTGTGCTGGCTGCGGTGGGGGCTGTGCTGGCTGCGGTGGGGGCTGCTCTGGCTGCGATGGGGGCTGCGCTGGCTGCGGTGGGGGCTGCGCTGGCTGCGGGCACCATGCTGGCTGTGTGTAGCAGGGCGGTGTGGCGGATGTCCCAGATGCTCTGTTGGTGGTGTGGTCTTCAAATAATTGCGCCCGGAATTGAGACATGTGCAGATGGATCTCTCGCTTCAAGATCTCATCTGTGCACGTGACGCCTCCGGCCCATTAACCTCCCAGCAGCGAATTTAAGGAAAATGGTGCCCGGAGGTGGTGCATGTGCAGATGAGATCTCAGCTTGTCATTAAGCTGATGGCTTAATCTGGACACGTGTTGACTCCAAGTGCCATTTTCTTGCAGTCAGGGGCGTAACGACTGCGGTCGCAGAGGTCGCCACTGCGACCGGGCCAGCAGGGTTATAGGGGCTCGGCAGCCGCTCTGCAGAGCCGGCTGCCGGGCCCCTATGTGTAGTGCCGCTGTGTAGTGGCCGACAATGCGACCGTCAGGGGAGCCCAGTGTCAGTAGAGGGGCCCCTGACCTGGAGGGGCCACCAGCCGTGTCTGAGCTGCAGCAGAGCAGGAGTGCTCCTGACCTGCACAGCAGACGGAATTAGTGATGGGTAGTTCGTGAGTGAGTAGTTTAAAATGAACTACTCCTCAGAGTGAACTAGTTCATCTATCACCATCCTGACAGAGATTAGTTCATTATGAACTAAACAGCAGTGTGCGGAGACAGCGAGTGACCCGTGACCCTCTACAGCTCCAGGAGGCTCCTGCTCTCACACTGGCTCTTTATAGCTCCTGATGCTGGAAAAGAAGGTAGTAAACCCTATACCACACATCAAATACAAATATAATAGTAATAATAATATTAATTAAAACTGAACTTGCACAGTAGACAGACACAGCTCATATGTGTGTATGAGAGAGAGAGTGTTTGTGTGTGGTTCATGCCCCTCACCTGTCTGTGTGATAGGAGCAGCCTCCTGTAGAGGATCGTCCTCCTGTAGAGGATCGTCCTCCTGTAGAGAATCGGCCTCCTGTAGAGGATCGGCCTCCTGTAGAGGATCGGCCTCCTGTAGAGGATCGGCCTCCTGTAGAGAATCAGCCTCCTGTAGAGGATCAGCCTCCTGTAGAGAATCAGCCTCCTGTAGAGGATCAGCCTCCTGTAGAGGATCACCCTCCTGTAGCATAGATCAGTCTTGCTAAAATCGTTACCACTGGCTCCTGTTCTGTTCTCAAAATGGTGGCTGCTGAACTGCTTCTCAGCTCCCTCATACACATTCATTATGAGTCAGTACTCTACACTACCACAGGGGGCGCTGCTGGGCTCAGTGAGATGTGTGTCGCCCGGGGACCAGGGGGTACTCAGATCCGGGCCACGGGGTCACTTCAGTGGGTATCACGGTGGCGTGACCCGGTCTGTGATCCCAGGCTCCACAGTAAAAGGGGTTTTGTTAAGGGAGATTGTCCGTGACGCCACCCACGGTTGTGGTGATTTGTTGACACCACCGCTGCTCTTTATGGGGATCCCGGGAGCGGTGACAGGGAGCAGCTTGGTTGTTATTTCTCCCCTCCGTGGGTAGGGGGTAGTTGTCCCGGGGCCCGGTGATGGGGTAAGCAGGGAGCAGGGCGCAGTGCTGTGGTGCGGTGCCCGAGGGCACGGGCGTACTCACAAGTATTTCACACAGAGTCACTGGTAAACTAGGAATTGCCGGTGTCCGCAGCCTTTGGTACGGGGGTGTTAGTGTCCCACACACGGTGCAGCAGCCCTTGTTGTTCTTTCCCTGCAGCCAGGTGCCTTTCTCTCCACTCTCTTCCTCTTTCTCCTCAGCCGGGAACAGGGAATCCACTCCCCTGCAGTGATCCGGGTCACCCAGGTACCGGGGGGGCCACTACCCTGCCCGGCTACCTCTGGCCCCTTCCTCACTCACAGCCTGTCCCGGCCCTCTCGGAGCACGCTTCACCATCAGCCTGGGAGCTACAACTCCAGACTCCTCTTCTGTCTGTCTCTCCACACACTCTGCTCCAGCCCCTCCCCTCTGCTCTGCTTTTCTCTTACACTGGGGGCTGTGGTTTGTCCTGCTGCACTGCTGTTGTGAGATCAGGTTACCAAGGAGGATTAACTCTTTCTGAGACAACCTGACTTTGCCAGGGCGTCACAGATGCATCAGACTGAACTATGCCGTCCTGATTCATTCTCAGTAGAACATTTAGTTCAGCAGTTCATATAGTTCATTTAGTTCACAGGTCACATGATGCATTTCCTGTCAGCTCCTCACAGGAGAGGGTCAGAGAAATACTCAACTAAATGAACTAATCTTTTGAACTAATCACCAAAATGAACTAGATTTCCCATCACTAGACGGAATAAGCCATCCTGCAGGACCTGCGATGATGTCACGCCCATGTGACTGTGTGGGAGGAGACACAGGATGCCGGGCAGAAAGCAGGAGATAGTGAATCCTGAAATAGATTTGGAGGACACATGACTGGTAATAAGAAAAGAGGGGACATGAGGGGGAGGGGGGCTGCAGGGTGAGTGGCATATGAGGGCTGCAGACTGTGACAGAAGGATGTGAAGGGGTGCAGAGTGTTTGAGAGGGGTAAGTTGGGGTACAGGCAGGTTGAGATATGTGGGCAGGGTGTGTGAGATATGGGGGTGCAGTGTGTGTGTGTGTGTGTGTGTGATATGGGGGTGCAGGCTGTATGGGGAGCAGGGTGTGTGAGATGTGGAGTTGTAGTGTGTGTGATATGGGGGTGCAGGCTGTATGGGGAGCAGGGTGTGTGACATATGGGGGTGTAGTGTGTGTGTGATATGGGGGTGCAGGCTGTATGGGGAGCAGGGTGTGTGAGATGTGGGGGTGTAGTGTGTGTGATATGGGGGTGCAGGCTGTATGGGGAGCAGGGTGTGTGAGATGTGGGGGTGTAGTTTATATGATATGGGGGGTGCAGGCTGTATAGGGAGCAGGGTGTGTGAGATATGGGGGTGTAGTGTGTGTGATCTGGGGGGTGCAGGCTGTATGGGGAGCAGGGTGTGTGAGATGTGGGGGTGTAGTGTGTGTGATATTGGGGTGCAGGCTGTATGGGGAGCAGGGTGTGTGAGATGTGGGGGTGTAGTGTGTGTGATCTGGGGGGTGCAGGCTGTATGGGGAGCAGGGTGTGTGAGATGTGGGGGTGTAGTGTGTGTGATCTGGGGGGTGCTGGCTGTATGGGGAGCAGGGTGTGTGAGATGTGGGGGTGTAGTGTATATGATATGGGGGGTGCAGGCTGTATAGGGAGCAGGGTGTGTGAGATATGGGGGTGTAGTGTGTGTGATCTGGGGGGTGCAGGCTGTATGGGGAGCAGGGTGTGTGAGATGTGGGGGTGTAGTGTGTGTGATCTGGGGGGTGCTGGCTGTATGGGGAGCAGGGTGTGTGAGATGTGGGGGTGTAGTGTATATGATATGGGGGGTGCAGGCTGTATAGGGAGCAGGGTGTGTGAGATATGGGGGTGTAGTGTGTGTGATCTGGGGGGTGCAGGCTGTATGGGGAGCAGGGTGTGTGAGATGTGGGGGTGTAGTGTGTGTGATATTGGGGTGCAGGCTGTATGGGGAGCAGGGTGTGTGAGATGTGGGGTTGTAGTGTGTGTGATATGGGGGTGCAGGCTGTATGGGGAGCAGGGTGTGTGACATATGGGGGTGTAGTGTGTGTGATCTGGGGGGTGCAGGCTGTATGGGGAGCAGGGTGTGTGAGATGTGGGGGTGTAGTGTGTGTGATCTGGGGGGTGCAGGCTGTATGGGGAGCAGGGTATGTGAGATGTGGGGGTGTAGTGTGTATGATATGGGGGTGCAGGCTGTATGGGGAGCAGGGTGTGTGACATATGGGGGCAGCGGCGTAACTACCGCGGTCGCAGGGGTCGGAAGGAGAAGAGAGGTACTTGTTTTTTTATTTTGCTGGCTGCATGACACATGGAGGCCTGGGGGTGCTGGCTGCATGATACATGGAGGCCTGGGGGTGCTGGCTGCATTATCAGTCTATGGGACTGCATAATAAACATGAAGGACACCTTATACATGGACTAGGGGTGCATTATACATGGAGGAGTATGGGGCTGCATAATACAATATGATGATTTATGGCGCTGCATTATAATACATATAGGACTATGGGGGCTACATTATAATATATGGAGGAAAATGGAGGCTACCTTATACATGGACTATGGGGGTGCGTTATAAAACATGGAGGACTGTGTGGTGCAGTATAATATATGGAGAACTATGTGGGGAATTATAATCCATGGAGAACTTTGGGGAAATGCATTATAATACATGACGGGTTATGTGGGACCCTTTATACTATTTGGAAGGCTATGTGGGGGCCATTATAGTATTTGGAGATCTATATACAAGGGGGGACAAAGATACAAGCAGGAGATGGGAATGTTTTGTGCTGAGGGAAAAAGGCTCTTTCCCTCAGCACCCAGCTTTCCCATGCTCTGCTATACATCTCTCAGCACCCAGCTTTCCCATGCTCTGATATGGGAAAGCTGGGTGCTGAGGGAAAGATGTATAGCAGAGCATGGGAAATCTGGGTGCTGAGGACAAGATGGATATTAGAACATAGGAAAGCTGGGTGCTGATAGAGGGATTTCAGATCATGGGAAACCTGGGTGCGGAGGGTAAGAGCCAAGTGTCAGCGTCTTTATCCTGTACCCCGAGTGTCAGTGTCATTATCCCATACTCTAAGTGTCAGTGTACGTTGAGGGGGGCCCCGGTCCAAATTTTGCACCAGGGCCCATCAATCTCTAGTTACGCCACTGATTGCAGTCCACGCGACAGAGCATCTGGGACAATCGCCGCATTGCCCTGCTCCACACAGCCAGCACAGCTCCCACCACAGCCAGCGCAGCACCCAACGCAGTGCCTGCAGCATCACCCTACTTCATCACCGCCCCTGCCTCCTGTGACCCCTGCTCCACCACTGCTGCTATCCCCCTTCGGTAAGACACCACCGGAGTATAAGACAGACCCCTTTTTTTACCTTTTTTATCTCTAAATTTGGGGTGCATCTTATAATCCAGTGCGTCTTATAAAACAAACAATACGGTATATATATGTATACTGAACTTTGATCCCATGATGTCATTGGTAGCCTTCTTTTAGCATTTTCATTTTAACATTGAAAATTTGTATTCTTATGTTCAACGTTTATATAGTACTGTACCATGTGTTAGCACTATGTGTCATTATTATTATGTAACTATTTCTTCTGCACCTGAACCATCACTTGGGAAGAGCGGCAGCTGAATCACTCCATTCATGGCTTTCCAATAGTTTTGTGCCTGGTTTTTGCACATCCATTAAAGGTGAACCACTACTACTACCGTATGTCCCTTCTGTGCGCCTTCACCAACTTAATTTCGATTACTCGATTCTGGAGCCCTCTGCCATGATGATGTGTACCACCCCCGTGTCAGCAGCCGGAACTGCTCGGATCCGGATCCGCGGTGGCTCGAGGGGTCTCTGGATCTGGGGGTCGTGCGGCTACTTAAAACGAAAAAAAGGGGGTATTTACAGGGGACTGTATAGTTAAAGTTCGTGATGCCACCCACGGTGTTTGGTAAGGCGGAGTACCACCGCTGCCGTTGGGAGCACCCGGTGGCGATGGGATGGCAGCCAGGTGTTTGACCCCTCCGTGGATAGGGGGATGCCCCGGGGCTCGGCAAATGCTGGCGGAGGGATACCGTTAGGGAGGGAAGGGGTCACTGCGTACTCACTCAGTCTAATAACGCTGACACCGACAACTTGGAAACCAAAGTTCTGAGCACCACTGTAGCAGGGAGGGAGCACGCATGGATCCCGTGCCCATTGGTATTGCTTGTTGGCTTGTGACCTTTTCCTTGGCACCTTTGTACTGATTGGCCCCTGTAGTGTAAAACTAGTCGGGTCCCGTTCACCAGTGTGGCTAACTGGGTGAGCTTGCTCTCAGGGTTCACGCTTGGGATTTTCTGGACTGCGGATTGGGAAAGTCCTATCCCCCTCGTTGCGCTAGTACCCCGATTTTTGGAGCGGGTTGAGGACGAATCTTGAAGGCTCTGTCCTCGTCGGGTGAATTACCAGGAAGCTTGAAGCTACTTCCCGACCTAGGGTCCACGTACCCCATCGTGTCCTGGCCCCTGCCCGAAGATGGCACAAGGCCGCCGGCTACCCTCCTCG
Source organism: Anomaloglossus baeobatrachus (assembly GCF_048569485.1). Taxonomy (NCBI): domain Eukaryota; kingdom Metazoa; phylum Chordata; class Amphibia; order Anura; family Aromobatidae; genus Anomaloglossus; species Anomaloglossus baeobatrachus. Next base: position 168,155,751 of record NC_134363.1, on the reverse strand, counting down.
GCAGTTCCGTGATCCTTGTCACGATCCCCTGCGACTAGGGTTTCAGCTCCTACCAGGCCCAGACCAACGTCTGCCACCTAGTAAACAAGGAGCCGAGCTCCTGACCTCTCCTCTTGAGAGTCACCACACAACTACTGTCTCCTAACACTCCTGACCTCCCCTTAACCAAACCTCCAAGTGGCCAACCCTATTCCCTTCAGGGTGTCCATTGGTGTGTCTGGTGGGTGCGGTGCAGAGTGTTCCTAGGATTTTGATTAGCTTGTTCTTAGCAACACCAAAGGCCAGGGACCCGTAACCAAGGAGGATCGGATACCGTGCAGAAGGGCAGATTGCACAATGTCCTGTGACGACCTGATAGGCCAGATGCACTTCTAGCTTTTCAGCCTAACGCTGTATTTCCTACCTAGGAGCACCCTCCTCTGGTTGATTGACAAGTTATTTGCCTTGGAACCAGGCCAATGACCTGTGAATCATCAAAAGGAGGGTGGTGCTTGGTAAGAAATACAGCGTGAGGTTTATAAGCTGGACGTGCATCAACACGCCCCAATGCACTTCCAGACACAGCTACAAAACGCGTTATCTCGCTACAGGACAAGTGTTTTGTGATCATAAAGGAATTGACTGGTTTATTATTTATAGGGCTACACAATCAAATTAATAGTTAAAAAGTGGTTAAAAGTTTTTCAGAGATTCCATTTAACACTTTATAACATTCTATTTATTAAAAAACAAGTTTCACAAGGGTGCATGCTTTATCAGGGAAACAGTAATGGATAGATACATGGTATAAAATAGTCATGATATATAATTTTCTCTTCGTATTGCTTGTTATTCACATTGTATGATGTGTAATTAGAAATGTACATGTTCTTTTTATTTTAAAATCCCTTTATTTGTTCTTTATTGGAATGAATGATTCCGAGCTGCTATACCAGCTACAACCTGTGGTCAAATGTGGCGCTGTTTTAAGTTAAAAGCGGCTATGCTTTCTAATCATGTGCAACCCCAACAGAGTACTGTGTGTCAGTGAAAATATTTGCTCTGAGACCGGTATTCTTCTCATGATTCTCTTGTGCCTCTGTTATTGCTGAGCCATTGTGTGTGTTTGTCTTTCTATTATCTGTATTCTCCGGGGGTTATGTCCGACGGGAGGGGCTCATTCTATCGTGTCTCGCTCCAGGGGTCACGCTGCCTTATCTTGGAGCAGTCTCCCTCGGCACTCCACCAGTAATAGTTCCTGCTCGGCATTGTGCGCTCTAGTTCCCGCGAGTCCTGACCTTGTCCTGCTACCTGTTGTTCCATTCCCTGACCTCTGTTCTCTCTGTCTTGTCAGTGTTACTTATCCCCTTGACTCGCTCCCTGTATTGTTACCCCATCTCTGTTCCCTCCTTCATACTGACTTGTCCTCTCGGTTTCCGACCCCGGCTTCGTCCCTGACTACGGCTCCGGATACTTCCTGACTTACTGACCTTTTGACTTCCTTGTGACTTCGGCTTCTCTTACTCCTCTGTTCTGACTTTACGTCAAGACGTCTGACTTTGGCTCTAACGACCATTCTACTCCCCTCCCCGTTTAGATGATAGTGACCTCTAGCGGGATAGCTCCTCACTACACCTAGGAGTTTTACATCCTTCTAGTGGATCGGCACCCCCTGGTGGTGAGCATCACTACTCTTTTCAAAACGTTGAACTTGAGTCATACAGTCAGGGCCAGAAATATTTGGACAGTGACACAAGTTTTGTTATTTTAGCTGTTTACAAAAACATGTTCAGAAATACAATTATATATATAATATGGGCTGAAAGTGCACACTCCCAGCTGCAATATGAGAGTTTTCACATCCAAATCGGAGAAAGGGTTTAGGAATCATAGCTCTGTAATGCATAGCCTCCTCTTTTTCAAGGGACCAAAAGTAATTGGACAAGGGACTCTAAGGGCTGCAATTAACTCTGAAGGCGTCTTCCTCGTTAACCTGTAATCAATGAAGTAGTTAAAAGGTCTGGGGTTGATTACAGGTGTGTGGTTTTGCATTTGGAAGCTGTTGCTGTGACCAGACAACATGCGGTCTAAGGAACTCTCAATTGAGGTGAAGCAGAACATCCTGAGGCTGAAAAAAAGAAAAAATCCATCAGAGAGATAGCAGACATGCTTGGAGTAGCAAAATCAACAGTCGGGTACATTCTGAGAAAAAAGGAATTGACTGGTGAGCTTGGGAACTCAAAAAGGCCTGGGCATCCACGGTTGACAACAGTGGTGGATGATCGCCGCATACTTTCTTTGGTGAAGAAGAACCCGTTCACAACATCAACTGAAGTCCAGAACACTCTCAGTGAAGTAGGTGTATCTGTCTCTAAGTCAACAGTAAAGAGAAGACTCCATGAAAGTAAGTACAAAGGGTTCACATCTAGATGCAAACCATTCATCAATTCCAAAAATACACAGGCCAGAGTTAAATTTGCTGAAAAACACCTCATGAAGCCAGCTCAGTTCTGGAAAAGTATTCTATGGACAGATGAGACCAAGATCAACCTGTACCAGAATGATGGGAAGAAAAAAGTTTGGAGAAGAAAGGGAACGGCACATGATCCAAGGCACACCACATCCTCTGTAAAACATGGTGGAGGCAACGTGATGGCATGGGCATGCATGGCTTTCAATAGCACTGGGTCACTTGTGTTTATTGATGACATAACAGCAGACAAGAGTAGCCGGATGAATTCTGAAATGTACAGGGATATACTTTCAGCCCAGATTCAGCCAAATGCCGCAAAGTTGATCGGACGGCGCTTCATAGTACAGATGGACAATGACCCCAAGCATACAGCCAAAGCTACCCAGGAGTTCATGAGTGCAAAAAAGTGGAACATTCTGCAATGGCCAAGTGTATCACCAGATCTTAACCCAATTGAGCATGCATTTCACTTGCTCAAATCCAGACTTAAGACGGAAAGACCCACAAACAAGCAAGACCTGAAGGCTGCGGCTGTAAAGGCCTGGCAAAGCATTAAGAAGGAGAAAACCCAGCGTTTGGTGATGTCCATGGGTTCCAGACTTAAGGCAGTGATTGCCTCCAAAGGATTCGCAACAAAATATTGAAAATAAAAATATTTTGTTTGGGTTTGGTTTATTTGTCCAATTACTTTTGACCTCCTAAAATGTGGAGTGTTTGTAAAGAAATGTGTACAATTGCTACAATTTCTATCAGATATTTTTGTTCAAACCTTCAAATTAAACGTTACAATCTGCACTTGAATTCTGTTGTAGAGGTTTCATTTCAAATCCAATGTGGTGGCATGCAGAGCCCAACTCGCCAAAATTGTGTCACTGTCCAAATATTTCTGGACCTAACTGTACTTCCCAATTGTATATTTCTTTTGGAGGGACACTTTATACTTGTGATTTTTTTTCTATTTGTCTTTGCACCATAAATATTGCTCTTTATGCCTTTATAGATAGATCCTAGGCATATCATGTTTGGTTAATAGCCTTAGGCAAGCTTTGCACATTGCGACATCGCAAGCCGATGCTGCGATGTCGCACGCGATAGTCCCCGCCCCCGTCGCAGGTACGATATCTTGTGATAGCTGGCGTAGCGAAAATTATCGCTACGCCAGCTTCACATGCACTCACCTGCCCTGCGACAGTCGCTCTGGCCGGCGACCCGCCTTCTTCCTAAGGGGGCGGGTCGTGCGGCGTCATAGCGACGTCACACGGCAGGCGGCCAATAGCGGCGGAGGAGCGGAGATGAGCAGGATGTAAACATCCCGCCCACCTCATTCCTTCCGCATAGCCGCCGGCGGCAGGTAAGGTGATGTTCCTCGCTCCTGCGGCGTTATACACAGAAATGTGTGCAGCCGCAGGAGCGAGGAACTACATCGTACCTGTCGCTGCAGCATAATTATGAAAAAGTCGGAGCCTGCAACGATGATACGATAACGACGCTTTTGTGCTTGTTAATCGTATCATCTAGCATTTACACAGTACGATCTCGAAAGTGACGCCGGAAGTGCGTCACTTTCGATTTGACCCCACCGACATCGCATGTGCGATGTTGCAACGTGCAAAGCCGCCCTAAGGCTACTTTCACATTGTGCTTTTACCTCCGTTCCGTGCTCCCGTCGAAGCTTCCGTCCGAACACCCCCACAAAACGTGTTTCCAACGCATGCGCCGACGTGGTTATTGACTGTAATGGTGTAGACGGAGTCAGCGTGTGCACTGTCTTGCACCATTTTCGGGCGTATACGCTTTCTGCAGGCAGACACCCGGACGTAGCAGACTACTTATCATGTCAAGGGTAGGAGGAGCATGTGACCACCCTTGCCTATCAGTCTCTTCCAATAGAAAAACAGTTTTCTTATGTTGAGTGTTTTTCAACGGGACGAGGCTGATAGGCAGGTCTAGTCACATGCACAGGCTCTGTGTACTGCCTTATGGGCTCTGCGTACTGCCTTTTGGGCCTTTCTGACTTCTCTACATTGCTGTACAGGTGATCTACACTGCGGTACCGGTGCCCCTCATTGCCGTGCAGACTCCATACACTGCAGTACAGCCATCGCTAATTGCCATGCAAGCTCTGTGCAATAGATGGCCTAAAGATGGCCAAACACATGACCTATCTCTCCTGATCAGGAGAAGAAAGAAACTGACACATATCTCTGGTAACAGATTATTTTCACTAAAATTAAAAGGATCGACCATAAAATTTCAACATCCTGATCCTTCATTATGCATGAGCTGTTGGGATAGTTGGGAGGCCCCATACTCATCAGATGGTAGGCCAGTTTTGCCTACTTTGGTGGGCCTTCCATCTTGGTGGTGGACAATGTGTTGGGTCCTGTATATGTTATTTGTTTTAACCTGACAACCCCGCTAAGTCTTTCCACCCTTATCCCAAATTTTAGCACTGATAATGTATGTGATTTTTGTTTGCATAGTTCCATCACTGACCATCGAATACAAATAAGCGAATATTCATAAATCAGATTTCTCTTTCTCCGGCTACAGATCTTTAATCTTGCGAGCCAGAACGAACAAGCTGGAGTCGTGGTCGCACAGCTCGTACTGGTCCTTGTCGTACTTTCTGTAGATGACTTCCAGGTCTACGATCTCATATCCGGCCTCGGTTATAGCGCTTCTCATAAAGTCCTCTGTCAGCACCAGACAGGAGAACCTCTTACCCCCGGATAAGTACGAGCTGCAGTTAAGGATCTCCGCTATGATTAAATGCCCCCCTGTTTTTAACAAAGAAGATACATTTTTAAGGACCTTTCGATAGGTGTCCAGATCGCTGCACGCACACTCCAGACACCCGAGAGACATCACACAATCAGCCTGGGGCAAAACCAGCGGTTCTAGTGGGTTACTGTTCAGGACATCACATTTCAGAGTTTTCGTCACGGTGTCTTTGAGCTTTTCCTTCTTCTCTTCTACTGTCATCCTGAAAGAAAATCACAGATAATCTTGAAATCAATTATTTAATATCATCTAACATGTTTTGATGCCTTCTAGCTTAAGATCATGGTGTCACACCAGAAGAGAGAGGACTCCCGGTGAGTGATGCAACACAAAAGGGAAAACCAAGGAAGCAAAACCATGGAAAACCCTGGTGATAGGGAGGTGGAAGCGGGGTCGCCTTCTAACACTCGCCTAAGGCTGTTTCCTGCACTTCCTAACATCCCTAGATGGGTCCTTCCCCCATGTGCCATCACTTGCCTAGGCCCTCGCTGGCCCTGAACTCACCCTGACTAGTGAAGGCCAGAGAGACGCTAATCTCGCCACTGCAAGAAGACAACATGAGGAATATAAGAAAAGCCGGTTGGGAAAGTGCCACATAGACAGTGGTGAACTCCGTGTTATACCCAGCTATGCCACTCGCCACGCTACTATACTTTCTGAGGTCTGATGAAGGTCTTCTGACCGAAACGTCTGTGCTTGTGCTGGTCCTACAAGTTCTTCACACTAAAAAACACTATTCACATTGATCTTGAGTGCCAAGTTTCTACATCTACTCCAACTGGTTGCTTTTGAAGCAAGAACTTCTCAGCTGCAACAGAAGTGAACACTTAAGCTTCTCCAGAGACAGGCTACATCAAAGTGAACAGTATAAAATGAACTATAGCTGGCATAGGGAGGAGTGAATATTTATAGTACAAGGGAGTGGGAGATGGAAATGGGAATGGCGAAGGAGGAGACGGGCATAGCAGATGAGATTACAACTACCTGTTAGATCACAGCAGGATAGAAAGTAACCTTATCCCTACAACACCACATGGAATTAAATAAGCTCCAACTCAGGGTAAATGATAAGAGGGCACTAAAGAGGATTTGCAATCAACTATATGCTGTGACTTTCTGATCCCAAATCCCCCCTAGATCACATCAGGCAGTGACACACACGTGATGCATGGCTTGTCCTCCTAATATCACCCTACTTATTGTCTAGGTTATCCAAATTTGATGGAGCCAGGAACTCACTATAATTGTAGTTGTCTGTCTGTCTATCTATCTATCTATCTATCTATCTATCTATCTATCTATTGATTAACAGCCTTCCTTGCATTAGTGTGCATATAGCGATCTCACTAATAAAGACCACCACTGGACTCCTAATATCAAAAGACTGCAAGAATTGAAATTAAATTATTAATAAATTATAATTTATACTAACAAACGAAGTGGAGGAAAGCTTGACATGCCCAATGGAATAGGTCACCACACATCCATGGAGTGCAACGACATGAAGTCTGCCAGGTGGACTATAACTTGAATTGGAGGAAAAAATATCGGCACATCCAATGTAAAATAATTTCTTTCTTTATTGTCACATGGTATTAAAAAAGTCCATCCGTATTTAGAAGACCCTGACGCGTTTCCGACACAAAAGAGCGTCCTTAAGATTAAGGACGCTCTTTTGTGTTGGAAACTCGTCAGGGTCTTCTAAATATGGATGGACTTTTTTAATACCATGTGACAATAAAGAAAGAAATTATTTTACGTTGGATGTGCCCATATTTTTTCCTCCTATTCAAAATATAATTTATACTACGGTATATCTTTTCCCCATAGATCTACACTGTATAATTATTTGCTTTGCATCTACTGCCCACAGTTTACCTGTATAATGCAATACTTTCCCTTCAGTATTTTTTCATGATAAAGCCACACCAGGAGCTTTAGGAACAGAGTCCTTGATACCTGAGTATATATGTTGTACCTTACATTTTAGATTACTAATTCTAATAGTTGCTAAAAGAATTGAGTTTTCCAAAATTTGGGAACGGTTCCTACACTATATAACAATACGGAATATTCGTAGCTTCTCTGCGTAGAAATTGAGCAGCTACATTTTTTCTCCGAGAATCGTGTAGGGTGCAGCATGTTATTTATATCAGATTTTTAATTCTAAAGTGTCACGACTATCTTAGCGGGAGCTGGTGTAACGTGTGGGTGTGACCGGTGGTATCCACTATGAGACTACCAAGTCTGTCCAAAAATTATTACAATGACCCAATGTAAATCTCACACTCTTGGTTCTTATTACCCAACGCTCCCCTCACCCTGTGACGCCACGATAATTGCACTTTATGCCTCTTGTTATTGTTGTCCCCACCACCTCTTGGTTGCTATTTTTTTTAATTCAAAGAAATGCAATTTCCCCCAACCCAATGTGAAAAGTAAACTGTCCACACAGGAATCCTTCACAGTAAACCCTATATCTTGTACTGATAATATATTTTCCGTGACACTCAGGTGCTTCTTAACCTCTAACCATCAACCCAACTTCTAAAGACTACGGTCATAAAATAGCGGCACATTACATGAGTTAGTTCTTTACCTCTCTCTCGCTAACCAAATTTTGAGTTACATAATTATGGCACCTACCCTTTCCCTTCCATGGCGCAGACTTTTTGGATGGCATCGGTCCAGTCAAACGTTCCAGGTTCGTCTCTCAGGCTTCTTTCATAGTACTCTCGGTTGCGATCAGTGTAGTCGGCACCAATGATCTCCTCAAAAGATTCACAAGCCGAGAGGTCCTGATAAATGGTTGGGCCATGGCCGATATCAATCAGTGTTTTACCCCTTACACATCCTAAAGGCAAAAAGGGTTCACACGTGTTACTTTCCCTGATATTTGAGGTTCCAACCTTACTTGAGTGGACGATAGACATTTTAAGACAACATTATATTGAATGGGATTTTTAAGGGTTAGAAAAAAGTATCAACCAAGAGTCCATAATTACAGCTTATCCCCATTCTAGTCTTGCACAACCTATTGATACGAGTGGTGTTTTTGGAACAAAAAGCAGATCCTTTCTCTAATTCGGGCCATCCCCTTACAGTATTATAACATATAGTGACAACCTATGTAGCTTTTTGGATTTTGGACATAAACAGCTCATGATATGATGTCTTATCACTTACCGCTCGCCCAACAGATGTCCTATTTTATGCCAGTTGACATGGACTTCATCGACCCTAGGATTACTCCCACCCACCGAGTCATGAGTGTCAACCAGAATAATCTACAAAACACCTTGATTTCTAGATCATAGGGGCATAGAACTGGTTTTTGGATCAACTGTGCAGCTATAAAAAGTTAAAAAACAACTTTATAGACCAATATAATCACCCGTGCTCTACTTACTTTTATCGAAAGCCTCGTGGAGCTTCTTCAGTGCAAAGTCAAGAAATCCATCAAGCACCAAAATTCCTGTCTTGGGATTATAATAGGTATTTAAGTATCCTTCTGGATCAAAGATGTCTTGATAAGTGTCTTTATCAGTAAAGGCTGTCTCCATTTTTGCAGTCCTCGCAGTAAACTGAACCTATGAACACAAAGTACTTTGGATTGAACGTCTGGCTGAGCCGTCTCCCTGTACAGGAGCTAACAGGCGAAAAGTCATAGCAAAGTGGTGGCATCTGGCCAGAGTCTTCTGTACAAAGCTTAAACTCGAGGCCATTTGCGATCCAATCAGATTTCTGAATTGGAGGGAAGCCATTTCTTTTTAACCCTTTTTTGGTAAAAATATAATAACCATCTAGATGGAAATTGAGACGGGCTGAATCATACCGTCCTGATTCCTCATTAGCTATAGCCTTTCTCAAAGCACACCAGTTGGTATTTGCTTAGATTGGAACTTTCTACTCAGCTAAAGAGGTATTCTAGCCAAAACTAATGTCACCAAAAATATTCAATAACTTCTAGATCAGCGTCAGTTACAGAATATTAGAACTTGGGACCGGTGTCTCTCCTAGTTTTACCCTGGCTGATTGTGGCGTGATAGGGCCACTAGTACAACTTGCGGGTACAATACATGCTCTGTTTCAATGTGTAGGCACAGAGCGGACACTATTGTGATATATTGATGCAATGCACGCATTATTTATTACTATATGAATGCACAATAGGGGCACAATTACCCCACGGGGCACAGAGAGGGCACTATTACTATATGGAGCTACAATGCAGCATAATTACTATATTGAGGTACATTGGGAGTGTTATTACACCATGGAGATATAATAGGGCACTATTAGTATATGGGGTACAGAGGGGGCACTTTTACCATATGAGGCACTAATACTGTATGGAAGCACTGAAGGTGCACTATTACTGTATGGGAGCACAATTACTGAATGTCGGTACACAGGGGGCATTATTCCTGTGTGGTGGCACTATTGCTGTATGTGGGTACAGAGGGGCACTATTACTGTATGTGTGGCGCCCCTGGGGCTTCAGGCGCCCCAGGGTATTACACCTCCTTTAAGGGTTAATATCCATCCCAGGTTGGGAGGGGGTTAACTGCCGGTGCCTTCACAAAACCACACACATAAAATAATAAGGTGCTTCCCACGGGAGGGGGGGGGGGTACTAGGGCAGACAGGGAAGTTGGCCATCGGGAGACATGGGACTTCCCCGGTCACTGGGACAACCACTGAGGGCAGGCGCCGCTTGGGATAGAAGAAGTAGGCGCAACCATCTCACTAGAGCAGACTTTCCCGGGCACAGCTTGGGATAACATCTCGCACAGACAACAGGAGTCGAGTGTTTCTCTTTCTTCGTGGGGCCCGTGGCTTGGAGCTGGAGGCTCAGCCCGAGTTCCAGATAGAAAACGGGGGACACTCCACTATAAAGACTTCCATGGGCACCAGCGGTTACCGCCGAGTATCCTGGATCAGCTGGAGCCCATAGTGGCAAAGACGGGTACTCTGGGGCAGCGCCTGAACTACCAGTGAGTAAAAGATCTGGAACCGCAGCCCCTGCCTCTGCCTCTCATTTGCCGTCGCCCAGTTCTGTGGCGCCAACGGGGACCACTGTCACCCCCGTCTGTCCTCCATCATCCTACCCGGGGTAACCCCTCTCCGCCTGAGGGGAGCGACACCATCCCGGCTGCGACCTTCACCATCAGCCCCGGAGAGCAGCACCCGCAGCGGCGGCCCATCTCTGGCCGCGGACTACAGGTGGTAGCACGATCTAAACAGACCTTCCTCGCCGACACTACCACCCCCATCCTCCATCCCTCCGCTTATCCACTGCCTGCCCTCTCTCCTGTACGCCTCGAGGTCACGAAACTGGGCCAGGCCAGCCCGTGATGATGCAGAGGATCTGCAACCCCTGGCCCGGCGACGAGTTGTGTAAAAACCCCTCGACCCCAGGGTATTACATATGCAGGCACAGAGGGGCAGTATTACTGTATGTGGGTACACAGGGAGCATTATTCCTGTGTGTGGGCACTATTACTGTATGTAGGTACAGAGTGGCACTATTAGTGTATGTAGGTACAGAGGGGCACTATTGCTGTATGTAGGTACACATGCGGCATTATTCCTGTGTGTGGGAACTATTACTGTATGTAGGTACAGAGGGGCACTATTACTGTATGTAGGTACACAGGGGGGATTATTTCTGTGTGTGGGCACTATTACTATATGTAGGTACAGAGGAGCACTATTAGTATATGTGGATACAGAGGGGCACTAATACTGTATGTGGGTACACAGGGGGCATTATTCCTGTGTGTGGCTACTAATACTGTATGTGGGTACAGAGGGGGCATTATTACTGTACGTGGGTACAGAGGGGCATTATTACTGTACGTGGGTACAGAGGACAGAGGGGCACTGTGTGTGGGTACATAGAGACAGTATTAATGTATGTGGGTACACAGGGGGGATTATTCCTGTGTGTGGGTACTATTACTGTATGTGGGTACAGAGGGGCACAATTACTACATGGAGGCACAAAGCAGACACTAATACTATATAGAGGAACAATAGGGGCACTATTACTGTGTGGAGATCTAAAGGAAACATTATTACTGTGTGGAACACAAAACAGAGGTACTAAAACTGTGTAGGGCACATTAATTTTTTAGGGAACTATGCATGGTTACAGCACTATAGAGCTTGTGTATATATGTGAAAAACGCCAAATCAAACATGTCTGTTCGTTACATTCTAAAGAGACCAGTCATGGTCGTAGTCATCATTACGATCTGGGCTGGATGGAAAAGAAAAGGGAAAGTGAAGACCTACAGTTAGACGAGGCGTTCCTTTTTAGGAACCGAATTTTAATGTGTATGGTCTGGAGAATTATTTGGTTAATGGTTGGTGATATTGTTTGTAGTATAGTGGCTTTTGTTAAAGATTGTTCTCTTGTCTGAGGGCCGTTTCACACATCCGGCTTTTCGCCGGATTGACGGATCCGACGCACTCGAGTACAGTGTGAAACAGTACAATGGCAGCGCAACAAGCTCCGGTCATATGCTGTCATGTAACCGGAGCATGAGACCCGGAAGTTGCCGCGCTGCCATTGTACTGTATCACACTGTACTCGAGTGCATCGGATCCGGCAATCCGGTGAAAAGCCGTATGTGTGAAACTGCCCTTATTGGTAATTTTATCTTTGATATCAGGTTTATGAGTAACATGCTGATGGTGGGACCCAGACATAAAAGTAGTCCTAAATCTCTGAGGGCTCTAGTCACTCCTCTGGTTGATCTGGTGTCTCTCTAAACTTATTCTGATCACCCCACAACATTATTAATCACGTTGTCAGTGGTAATGAGCGGGCAACACCATACTTGGGTGCTTGGTACTCGTAACTAGTGATGAGCGAGCACTACCATGTCCGAGTGTTCTGTACTCGTAACTAGTGATGAGCGGGCACTACCATGCTCAGGTGCTCAGTACTCGTAACTAGTGATGAGCGGGCACTACCATGTCCGAGTGTTCTGTACTCGTAACTAGTGATGAGCAGGCACTACCATGCTCAGGTACTTGGTACTCGTAACTAGTGATAAGCGGGCACTACCATGCTCGGGTGCTCAGTACTCGTAACTAGTGATGAGGGAGCACTACCATGCTCGGGTGCTCAGTACTCGTAACTAGTGATGAGCGGGCACTACCATGCTCAGGTGCTCAGTACTCGTAACTAGTGATGAGCGGGCACAACCATGCTCAGGTGCTCAGTACTCGTAACTAGTGATGAGCGGGCACTACCATGTTTGGGTGCTCAGTACTTGTACTTAATGATGAGCGAGTACTACCATGTTCCGGTGCTCAGTACTCGTAACTAGTGATGAGCGAGCACTACCGTGTTCGGTTGCTCTGTACTCGTACTTAGCGATGAGCGAGCACTACCATGCTAGGGTGTTCGGTCCTGGTAACTAGTGATGAGTGAGCACTACCATGCTCGGGTGTTCGGTACTGGTCACTAGTGATGAGCAGGCACTACCATGCTCGGGTACTCGGTATTGGTAACTACTAGTGATGAGCGAGCCTTACCATGCTCAGGTGCTTGGTACTCATAACTTGTGATGAGCGAGCACTACCATGCTCGGGTCTTCAGTAGTGATAACTAGTGATGAGTGGGCACTACAATACTAGGGTGCTCAGTTCTCGTAACTAGTGATGAGCGGGCACTAACATGCTCAGGTGCTCGGTAGTGATAACTAGTGATGAGCAGGGCACTACCATGCTTGGGTGCTCGGTAGTGATAACCAGTGATGAGCAAGCACTATTATGCTCAGGTGCTCAGTACTCGTAATGTAGCGCCCCACGGGGCCTTAGGGTACTCGTCACCGGGCCAGTGGTTTCTTGGGGTATGCTGTGACTGGCCTGACCCGGCTCCGTGGCCCCGTCGGCTACATGAAAAGACAAATGCGAAGGGGGATGGAAGGAGGGCGAAGGGTCCCTGGGAAGCATGTCGTCGGTTGCAATGGCGACTGGGTCTTGGCAGCCGACCCTTCCTGCGACTTTTCCTCTCCTAGGAGCGGTGTTGGATGGGAATGGGGGATGCTTTGCAGCGCCACCTGTGGTGTGCGGCCAGGAATTAGCCGCTGCTGCAGAGTCTCTCTCCGGGGCAGGTGTTGGGTGCAGCCAGGATGATATCGCTCCCCACAGTTGGAGCGGGACTCCGGCAGATTGGTGAGAACGGGGCGGCAGTCCACGGAAGCGCCGGAACGCAGAGCGGCAGCATTTACTCACAGAGTCACCGGGCACGGGTTCCAATTGCTTTTATTCTCTGGTTAAGATGGTATTGCACCCCAGGTGCTGGTCCTTGCTGTCAGAGATTCCGGTCGATCCCGGGCAGGTCAGAGGTCCGGTCCGGTAATCAGTGGGCTTTCTCCTACGTGCACAACTCTGTACTTCGTGGGTCCCCGTGGTCTGAAACGTCTCTCTCACTCTCTGTCTTGGCCCGTATGGCAGGCAGCTTGAACCTCTCTTGGGTCGGACCTCTTTTCCCGTTCCCAGGTTCCCTCTTTGCTGCTGTGCCCCGGACACTAACGTCGGTGAGGTCCTTGTTGGTCCCCTCACCGGGCAGAATTTTATCAGGTGTGCTTGAAGCGTCCTCCTGAACTAGGGCTCTGTACCCTGCTTGTGCTCAGTCCCATGAGTACTCACACTGTACTCTCCCTGGCGACTGTACTCCGTTAGCCCACGATTACTGATACCGGGTCCCGTCCCTCCAGGGGTTACTAGCCCCGGTCTGGCTGGCTCCCCTCTGCAGGAGACTCCTGCAGAGGTGGGTATGATGTTACATTGCAGAGAGTTCTTTTCTGCCTCCCCGAGGGGTGCCTGGCAGAAACCCCTCAGGGAACTGCTCCACAACGTGTCTGCTCTGTCTCTGTCTGACTGGAACTGACTCTACTTCCTGTCTGCTTTGTAACTTACTACTACTCCTGCCCCCTCACCTTTGCAAAGATCCAGATCGTTGTTATGGTGACCTGGAGTTCCCCCAGTGCCTGGGCCTGCTCGGAACTGGCTGAGTCACTTCCTGACTGTGTTTAGATGATCTATGTGAGGTGTGTGTAAATTTACCGGGTTAACCTCTTCCTGCCCCGGAAGGATATAATGATATACCCTGTAGCGACCAGTCTCAGGGGCACTACAGTAAGGGCGGCCTTACACGAGACGATATATCGTGCGATCGAATGAGCGATCGCACCTGCCCCCGTCGTTTGTGCGTCATGGGCAATTCATTGCCCGTGTCGCACAAAGTCGTTAAACCCCCGTCACATGTACTTACCTCTCGAACGACCTCACTGTGGGCGGCGAACAACATCTTCCTGAAGGGGGAGGGAAGTTCGGCGTCACAGCGACGTCACACAGCGGCCGCCCAATAGAAGCGGAGGGGCGGAGATGAGCGGGACGTAACATCCCGCCCACCTCCTTCCTTCCGCATTGCCGGCAGGACGCAGGTAAGCTGTGTTCGTTGTTCCCGGGGTGTCACACGGAGCGATGTGTGCTGCCTCGGGAACAACGAACAACCAGCGCTCAAAAGGAGGAACTGTGGCGCCCCTGACCTGGTCAGGCACCACTGAGTACTGCACCCATGCTGGGACAGTACAATACAGGTAATCCAGAAGGCTGACCGAGGTGTGACTACACAGGCGCATAGTGATCAGGTCTCACACATGTACCTATGAGAGGACCCCTGGGGATCCCAGGAGGGGGAAAAGCCTTCACCTCCACTGCAATAGTGGAGGGGGCCAAAAGCCTCCATCTCCTCTCAAGGGGTGTGGTAAGAGAATCTGGTTGCTAGGTGGCGTAGGCAGGCACAAAAGGGAAAAGAGAAGGAGGAGTAAACAGTCTGCAGCAGAGTGTGGAGGAGTGAGGAGCAGGAAAGTGAAGCTCTGACAGGAGCAGCAGTGAAGGTCCCAGATGTGAGCCGGTTCAGAGCAGAGTCCAGGGAGCTCCGAGGAGAGCTGACCCCTTCCCCTGGGCTGCTGTAGTCTGACAGCGTCCGCGCAGTGGCTACCGACGGGGGAGAACGGTCACCTAGGAGGGCTACCCGAAACCCAGCTCCAGCTAGAGAGAGAGCACAGAGTGGGAAGTAAGGAGACTGCTAGGGAGAACCAGGCCCAAACGGGCGGCAGATCCCGGAGTGGGGATAGATCCACCTTTCCCTGCTAAACCTGCCGGTGTGGGGCCCTCAAAGCCCACACCACAACACCACAAAAGCCGCAGCCACGTAGCCACAGTTAGGGCCCATAGCTCATAGGAGGCAAGCAGCTGGAGTGAGCTGGTCCAGGCCACAAGCAAACGGCAAACGAAGGGGAGTGAGGCTTCAGCAACTTCCCTGGGTGACCCCCATAGGGACTAAAAGTCGGGGTTACCCCAAACCACCAAGGGCTAAGGAAGGCGAGTTGGTAGTCACCATCAGAAGT
The DNA here is from genome assembly GCF_048569485.1 of Anomaloglossus baeobatrachus. Classification (NCBI taxonomy): domain Eukaryota; kingdom Metazoa; phylum Chordata; class Amphibia; order Anura; family Aromobatidae; genus Anomaloglossus; species Anomaloglossus baeobatrachus. Next base: position 168,140,079 of record NC_134363.1, on the reverse strand, counting down.
CAGCCTGAAGGATACCTGGTTCCCGCCTGGTTCATCCCAGCTACGCCCGGGTTACTCACCCTGCCACCTGAAGTGAGTAAAAACCCTGAAAGACATTCTGCCTGTGTGGAGTTATTCTGCGCCTTGTGGTTCTACGCACCTACACAGGGCCCTGGGGCTTGCCTCACTCTCAGGAGGCTATTCCAACTAACTGCACTCACCATCAGCCCCAGGCGTCCCTCAACCTGCAGTGGCGGTCCCTACTGGCCGCAATACTGAGAGTGGCGTCACGACAAGAAGAAGATCTCCTACCTGTGACAGGATCCAGCCGAGTGGAGTCCCTGAAGGTAATGCACCGACACTACACCTGTGGGGCTTCACATCTGGCGTCACGAACAGGATAAGGACTAGACCTGTCCAGACAGGTGACCATGTGCCTGGGCGGTCCGCTTGAAAAATTGGAAGCGCCGCCATATTGCCACCATGAAAAGCGCGCTGAAAAACAACAGCAGCCCGCGCTGGGAGAAGTTACCGCCCACGAAGAGGTGTGGCTACCCAGAGATCCCCTGCAGAGTTCTGACCTCGCAAGTGAAGAGAGCGGAGGCGTCCAGAGACGTCGGGACAGAAAGGGAGCCAGAAGCCTGCTGCTGGAAGAGGCAGAGCAGAAACTGAAGAGCCTGCAACTGGAGGCAGCGACGAGTCCGCTGCTGGGAAATCGTGCAGAAGAAGGCGCAGAGGAAATGGCGTCTGAACGCAGAAACCCAGAACCAGGCTCCGCTGCCTGGTGGTATCGGGAGCTTGCCCAGTTCTGCGACCGACTGGAGACCCGGGTCGTGGAGCAGATCAGAGAAGAACGCATGGAACTTCTGGAGATGGCTGCCGCGGTTCAGGCCTATGAAGGGAGAGCCGCGCGCCGAGCGCCAGACCGAGTGGCAACGACTCAGACCCCGATGCTGCCACCGATGGGTGAGTCCAGTATTACCCCTGCCGGCCCGGATGCCCCGATCCCTGCTGCCACGCCCGCGGTCCCTGAAGAGGCGCCCGGCGCGGCGACGCTGAGCCAGGCCGCAGCCACGCCAGGTGCGGCCCGCCAAACCCAGGCCGCCGCCTTGCTAGGCCCGGCCCGCCGAGACCCCACCGCAGCAGCAACGCTCGTCCGCGCCGCAAGTGAGGTGCTGAACCAGGCCGCAGCCCCGTCAGGTGCGGCCCGCCAAGCTCCGATCGAGGCAGCGACGCCCAGCCCAGCCTGCAAAGACCCCATCGCAGCTGCGACGTCGATCCAAGCTGCGCCAGAAACGCCCATCCAGGCCGCCGCCATGCCAGGCGCGGCCCGCCGAGACAAGATTGCATCACCATTTTCCCCGGCCTGCAAGGCCAGAGCAGACACCGCTCCCCAGTCCAAAGAGGTCCCTGCTGGAAAGCCCACGCTGGGGGAGGACCCCGCATACTGGCAGCTGAAGGCTGACATGGAGGCCAAGTTTCCACAATGGTTGGTGGACCAGTACATACTCCCTCCGCATACCCCCAAGACGACTCCTGCAGCAATCATGCCAAAAAGATCCCTGCCTGGGCCTGCTGAAGAAAGTCCATCCCCAGCACTGCCACCAAAGGAGTGCTTAGAAGAACTAAGGGGGAGGGGAGGCCAGGAAGCTGAGGAGCTGACCCAGGAGCCATCAGCAGTGGATCCATGCCCAGAGCCGGAGATGTTGCCATATTCTCGCTGGGATGAAGAGGAAGATTTATCCAGCAACCTCACCTGGGAGCCTGCCAGCAGTGAAGCAGCCACCCAGCAGAATCAAGCCCGCAAGACACGGCGCCGTAGCCGAAACCAGTTGTCACCTGCTCCGCCATCCCCAGAGCAAAGAGATGACATAACGGCCAGAGACCTAGAAGAAAAACGGTTCCTGAGAAGAGCCAAAGCACAGGTCAGAGGACCCCTTTGTAGAGGAATTGTGGAGGACTTCAGCCTAAAGTCAGGATACGGCTTCATTGTTGCACCTGGTATCAAAGAAGGTATCTTCGTCAATAGAAGAGATGTGAGAGCTCATCTGCCCAGAGGACACCCTGGCAGAAACTTAAAAATGGGAGACTCCGTACAATTTACCCTGCATCAAGGCGAAAGAGGCTGGTACGCGCTAGATGTAGTACCATGTCCCAAAGAAGAAAGGAAAGACAGCGATAAAGAAAGAAAAGACAAAGAACCTACTGACGAGACTACCACAGATGAAGAAAGAGGTCAAGGAAGCAACAGGTGCCGCAGCCCTACAGGCCCAAGCCCTGGTGAAGAGGAGTCTGCATAAGTTAAAGTAAAGCAAGTTACCAGTTTGAAAAGTTTGTTTTGCAACGTTTTACAAGTTTAAGAATGTGCCCACATAAACTGATGTGAGAAATGAACCTTAAGGCTATGAACTGGCTATAGCCACAAACTCTCGCAGTGTAAATAGTTACACCAGAGGGCACCACCACCACCAGAGTCAGCCTGTTTAGGGGCTTGGCTCGTCTGCAACCAGGGGGCCCGTCCGTATATAGGGCCTTGGCTTACCTGCAACCAGAGAGCATGCCTGTTTATGGGGCCTGGCTCTCCACCACAAAGAGGGTACCTGGTCAGCACCAACTGTGGAGGCCGCCTCTACACCCTGCCAGAAGAGGCTGAAGGCGCGGATCCACCAGGCCAGGTATACCCTGAAGACCACCAGCCCATGAAAGCCGCCTCTACATCCTGCCAGAAGTGGCTGAAGGCGCGGCCAACGTGAGAGGGTTTTGGGTGGGTTAACGGACTTGTGGGTGGAGGGTGGTGATGTATGGTACCTGGTGCTTTTAAAAATGTTTTACATGTTTTAATGTTTTATGCATTTTAAAATGTTGTCTTGCAGCCCGAGGACGTGCTGGTGATAACTAAGGGGGAATGTGGCGCCCCTGACCTGGTCAGGCACCACTGAGTACTGCACCCATGCTGGGACAGTACAATACAGGTAATCCAGAAGGCTGACCGAGGTGTGACTACACAGGCGCATAGTGATCAGGTCTCACACATGTACCTATGAGAGGACCCCTGGGGATCCCAGGAGGGGGAAAAGCCTTCACCTCCACTGGAATAGTGGAGGGGGCCAAAAGCCTCCATCTCCTCTCAAGGGGTGTGGTAAGAGAATCTGGTTGCTAGGTGGCGTAGGCAGGCACAAAAGGGAAAAGAGAAGGAGGAGTAAACAGTCTGCAGCAGAGTGTGGAGGAGTGAGGAGCAGGAAAGTGAAGCTCTGACAGGAGCAGCAGTGAAGGTCCCAGATGTGAGCCGGTTCAGAGCAGAGTCCAGGGAGCTCCGAGGAGAGCTGACCCCTTCCCCTGGGCTGCTGTAGTCTGACAGCGTCCGCGCAGTGGCTACCGACGGGGGAGAACGGTCACCTAGGAGGGCTACCCGAAACCCAGCTCCAGCTAGAGAGAGAGCACAGAGTGGGAAGTAAGGAGACTGCTAGGGAGAACCAGGCCCAAACGGGCGGCAGATCCCGGAGTGGGGATAGATCCACCTTTCCCTGCTAAACCTGCCAGTGTGGGGCCCTCAAAGCCCACACCACAACACCACAAAAGCCGCAGCCACGTAGCCACAGTTAGGGCCCATAGCTCACAGGAGGCAAGCAGCTGGAGTGAGCTGGTCCAGGCCACAAGCAAACGGCAAACGAAGGGGAGTGAGGCTTCAGCAACTTCCCTGGGTGACCCCCATAGGGACTAAAAGTCGGGGTTACCCCAAACCACCAAGGGCTAAGGAAGGCGAGTTGGTAGTCACCATCAGAAGTCAGCCTGAAGGATACCTGGTTCCCGCCTGGTTCATCCCAGCTACGCCCGGGTTACTCACCCTGCCACCTGAAGTGAGTAAAAACCCTGAAAGACATTCTGCCTGTGTGGAGTTATTCTGCGCCTTGTGGTTCTACGCACCTACACAGGGCCCTGGGGCTTGCCTCACTCTAAGGAGGCTATTCCAACTAACTGCACTCACCATCAGCCCCAGGCGTCCCTCAACCTGCAGTGGCGGTCCCTACTGGCCGCAATACTGAGAGTGGCGTCACGACAAGAAGAAGATCTCCTACCTGTGACAGGATCCAGCCGAGTGGAGTCCCTGAAGGTAATGCACCGACACTACACCTGTGGGGCTTCACAGAACGACTTTATGAAAATGAACGACGTGTCAACGAGCAACGATAAGGTGAGTATTTTTGCTCGTTCACAGTCGTTCGGAGGTGTCACACGCTACAATATCAATAACAGTGCCGGATGTGCGTCACGGAATCCGTGACCCCGACGACATATCGCCCAATATATCATAGCGTGTGATGCTGCCCTAACTAGCACTACCATGCTCGGGTGCTCGGTACTGGTAACTAGTGATGAATGAGCAGTACCATGCTCGGGTGCTCGGTACTGATAACTACTGATGAGCGGGTTACGAGTACTGAGCACCCGAGCATGGTAGTGCTCACCCATCACTAGTTGGTGTACTTTTTTATATTTGTCCTGTTGGCCAGATAAACTGCCCTGGCGACAACACTTAGGTACGCCGGTGCTCCCTTCAGCATGCAGCGGTCTACCAGAGAGTGTCAATGTGGATGCTTATATTGGGAGGCAGACATGGACACGATGGCATTAGTCAAGGGGGTGATCTGGGATTTCAATAAAATAGGCTAACTGTAGATAAAACATGAAAAAAAAACACAACTTTTTACTTATATATCAATACACAATTGCTTTTCGTAATTCTCATGGGTATCTATAATTCCTTCCCTATTTTGTTCCGGTCTTAGATTATCAGATAATATTTGATATCGCAAAATCTTCAGAACAATGAATAATTCCAGGAGCTGAAAACATTTATGTGAAAGTTTAGATTTTTAAGTATAGTCGTTATATTTGCTTTAAGATAAAATCTGGCGTTCTCCAAGTATTGTGCAATCGGCTACAAGTTAAAACTCCCAGTCCGAAGTTTGTTCCCAGTCTGCTGCCAAATTTTCTATCCCTGCTGGCAAAGTAATAAGAAATCATTGTTGAACTTTTGAAAGAGAGAAAGCTGCAAATATCGAATATAAAGATCAAAAATGTATTTGAATTTTCACTTTTATTATTTATCAAAGAGATCAGGGAGGAAATAAATTGATATAATGCAACGTCCTCAGGATCGAACTCAATGAACACCCAAAGCTTCCCTCAAAGACGTGTCTTTCAGCTGCCCAAATATGCAGTGCTGCCATTTTCCTGCTGTCACAACTACGGTACTTTGCACCTATCGGTCTAGTCAGTGGCAGCACATTCCCCGACTTGGCACTGATACTGCACATGTGGGAAAAGCTTCCATATATCAGGACTGTGCTCTTCCTGACTGAGCCCTCGTGAACTAGACCATCCAAATGTGCCCCCTCCCAGCATGGCACCTGTGGCACCCTGTGCCTGAGTAGCCATAAATAATAGCTGCATGTGAATTTCAATATGTATAACATGTATTGTCAGCTTTAATGAGATTTGGTTTTCTCTTCTGTTCACCACATACACACATTTGCCTACACTCCCTTACTGGGGCTGTTCACCACCTACACACATTTGCCCACACTCTCTAACTGGGGCTGTTTACCACACACACACGCACACACACACACACACACTTGCCCACACTCCCTTACTGGGGCTGTTCACCTGAGCTGATAGCAAAGCTTGTGTATGCGCCCTAGAAGAAGAAAGGGGAGGAGCTTGTGTGTGCACCCTAGAAGGAGAAAGGGGAGGAGCTTGTGTGTGGACCCTAGAAGGAGAAAGGGGGGGAGCTTGTGTGCACGCGTCCTTGAGGAGAAAGAGGAGGACCTTACTTGTGAGGAAAATCAGAGAATGGCAGTTGAAGTTGGTGTGAGGTGAAGTGAGGAGTGTAATATGGAGATGGTCCTGTCCTGAGGAAACTGTTGAAACCTCTGGAGGGGCCAGCTACAAATTAGCAGGGTATCAGTCCCTAGGCCACCTGGACTTTCAAGGTCAGTGGCAAACTGAGAGACTGCTATTAGCCTTTTCATAAGGAGCAGTGAAATTGCCAAGGAGCTCAGCGATATGATTGAGTCTGGAAACTTCTAGAAGAAACGGTGAGTTTTCCCTCAGGATTTGATTCGCAGCTTGCTGGAAGGGATCAAAGATCCTGAGTTTTCTTGTCTTGAGAATCCCAGGATTTCAAGATACCTTTTCCCAGGTAGGGAAGTAGCGGCAGGAGGAATACACGACCACCACACACCAGAGAAACCGAACTCTCATTGGGGCAGGTCAGACCAACATCATTGTAAACGCTGTAAGGAATGTTCTGGAATGTTCTGCAGAGCTTCAGTAACAGGTAGAAGCTCCCTTTCCTGTTTATGGCTGAATTATTCTCTTCTGCGCCATCACTACCTAAACACATCCCCAGGAACCAGCCCTAGTTGGGGGGGCAAAGGGATAACCCTCTGGTACTGTGCATCATCACCTAACTCCTGAGGACCTTCAGCAGTGCCCGGCCATACCACAGCCGAACATCCCAACTGGCATCACAAACTCTTTATTTATTTTATTTTTATCTCGCCCTTTTCAATATTATTTTTAACCCCCATCACAAAAGCATGTCGCACGCACCCTGTACGGCCCCATCACCACTCGGATCCACCACCGTTGCATCAGTGGTCTACTGGGGCCGCAACACATCAATGGATGACTTTCCCCATCACCACATGTGTAGATCCACAACCTAAACTGCCAACAGGTGGGTGATGTATGGCAGTGACGTCACACTCTGCCCATAATGTCAGTTACTGGCCTCTGATTGGTCAATGGCTTGTACTGTATAGTGATTGCGGTGCAGAGAGCTGGCGGTTCTCTACACAGCAATACATTTCAGCTGAATATGCATCCAAGGACACATATTCATCTGAAAACGATGCTGACATTAGCAGGCCCCTTGATAACACGGGCTCAGTAGCGAATGCACCCTTTACAACCTCAATTGTTACACCCCTGCTCTCTACAATACTGGTTGGTAAAACTGTAAAGATGTCATAGTCATTTCTCTATCTTTGAAGACTAGTGACAGGTTCAGGACTAGAGTCACTCATTACCATCTTAGGCTCTATATTTAAACATAGTTTCATTTCCTTTGGGACTTAATTTAATGTCAGTTTTGTTGCCAGCAGCTCCCAGCAGAGGATTTCAGCTGCAGCTGCTTTGTAGCCCCTTCAGGTATACATAGAGATGTTTCCCAGCAGTCCTTGCTGAAGATACAAATCCATTTGTTCTCTGGCCACCTTGGTGGAAGGTCCTGTTGAGGAGAGTTCCAAAAATTGGACTTTACCTTTTTTTGTTGCTGTATTCCCGTTTGTGTTACATTTCCTTATGTTATATTAGTGCAGTCGTGGGACTAGCGTCTCCAACCTGCCAACACACTAGCCAGGGCATCTTCAGGGTTTCTCAGGGTCTTAGGTTCCTGCTCAGCGACAGTGGAGGAAATTGTATAGGGCCTGGCTAGGAGAGTAGGGACAGCTGTAGGTGAGGATAGGAGGTGTCCCACCTAACCCCCTCACTGGAGCTAGGGCTCACAGTTGTAATTGTGTCCCCCGCTCTTACCCCATACTTATTGTATTTTTTCAGTGAGTCAGGTTTCCTATAGATCTGAACGCACAAGCCATGCTTGTCATACTCGGCATCGTGACAAAAGATCAATTGACTGAGCTCCTTAATAAAATTAAATCGCCGCTCTCACGTCCTGTTGATCAACTCTTACATGAGCTGTCGGGGGTAGAGAAAAGGCGGCGGAGATTATGCTCGGGGCGTCACAACCTCACATGAACCCTGGGAGTGTGAGCACCGACATCACTGGAACTGTGCACGCACAGGAAGTGAGTATTTAATATTATTATTATTATTTTTTATTATAGCGCTATTAATTCCTGGGCGCTTTACAAGTGAGAAAGGGTATACATAAAACAATCATTAACAGTACAAAACAGACTGGTAAAGGAGGATAGAGGACCCTGCCCGTGAGGGCTCACAGTCTACAGGGAATGGGTGAGGGTACAATAGGTAAGGACAGAGCTGGTTGCACAGTGGTGTACTGGACTGAGGGCTATTGTAGGTTGTAGGCTTGATGGAAGAGGTGGCTCTTTAGGTTCCTCTTGAAGTTTTTCCCGATAGGAGAGAGTCTGATATGCTGGGGTAGAGCGTTCCAGAGTATGGGGGATGCACGGGAGAAATCTTGTACGCGATTGTGGGAAGAGGAGATAAGAGGGGAGTAGAGAAGGAGATCTTGTGAGGATCTGAGGTTGCATGCAGGTAGGTACCGGGAGACTAGGTCACAGATGTATGGAGGAGACAGGTTGTGCATGGCTTTGTAGGTTATGGTTAGTGTTTTCAACTGAAGTCTTTGGGCAATGGGAAGCCAGTGAAGGGATTGGCAGTGTGGTGAGGCTGGGGAATAGCGAGGGGAGAGGTGGATTAAGCGGGCCACAGAGTTCAGGATAGATTGGAGGGGTGCAAGAGTGTTGGAAGGGAGGCCACAGAGCAGGAGGTTGCAGTAGTCGAGGCGGGAGATGAGGAGGGCATGTATTAATGTTTTTGCTGATTCTTGGTTAAGGAAGGCACATATCCAGGAGATACTTATGAGTTGTAGTTGGCATGAGGTGAAGAGGGCTTGGATGTATAAGCTGTTTTTTTAATGGCACCAAACATGGGGAATAAGAGATGGTTTTGCTAGTCGTAGAAACCCCATTTAATCCTATGTGTAAAGTCTTTTCAATGAGGTCCGAAAGAAAACAACAATTATCCAAAAACATCCTATTAGCGTTATGAGAAAAAAAAACACTTTACAATTATTAAGGTTATAAAGTATTTTATTGATTTTCAGATTTATTGATGTAAAATTAGAGATTTTCTTTTACTTCTACATTTTAGTTCTAAATATCACATGTGCATGCAAGAATCCAAAGCGTAGTGCTGCTGCCCCCTACTGGTACCAGAGCAGTAATACATGCGCTCTTCCCAGTATTATTCTGTCACCGTATTATTTACACATCTTTGACTTTTTTAGCCAGGATGAAGATGCCAGAGGTGTGATTGCAGATATCAAACATGGGCTTATCAAATTCTCGAGGGAGAACTTCCAAGTCTTCGATGACAAATCCTGAATCTGTTATGACTTTTCTAAGGAATTGATCGCTTAGGTTAATGAGGGAGAATTGCTTGTTTCCGCATCGGAATATGGTGCTCCCTAATATGCTACCAATTATCAGGTGACCCCCCACTTTCAGCAAGGAAGAGAGATTTTTTATAACATTGCCGTAACCAGCTTCATCTTTGCTGGCACATTCAAGGCAGCCTACGGTCAGGACACAATCGGCTTTGGGTAAGACGAGTGGGTGAAGCGGATTGCTATTGGTCACGTCACATGGCACCACTCTTTTCAGGGTCTTCCTCAGTTTATCTTCCTTTTCAGCTATTTTTCCACTAAAACAGAAATTCATAGTATTATCATGGATTATAATTGATTTTATAATTTTATCCCTTTAATTTAAAGGGAACAAATCAGGATGATTTTACTGAATCAAATTTTTGGTATGGCTGTGTAGATAAAAATATAATGATAAAAATGACATTAGTCTTGTAGCAATCCGATGTTCCAGTGCTGAGAAATCGAGCTTTGAAGCCACATGCAAATTAGCTTGGATGTAAATTGACACGCCCCCAGGTTACTTTGCATATAGCTTCACAGCTTGATTTCTTAGCACTGGCACATCAGATTGCTACAAGACAGGTGTCATTTTTATTATTATATTTGGATCTATACAGCCATACCAATAGTTTCTATAGTAAAATCATCCTGGTAGCTTCCCTTTAAAGAGGTATTCCTATCTATGAAAATCTATGAACCCGCATGTGCCATTTTTAAAATTTTTGAAGAATACCCTAACAAAAGTGAAGTAATTTAAAAAAAAAAGTGCAAATGGTGAATTCCATAGATTTAAAGGGGTATTCCCATCTCCAAGATCCTATCCCAATATGTAGTAGGTGTAATAATAAGAATATTAGGAAATACCTCCAATTAGAAATGTAGCATAGTTCTGATATAGCCATGTCTCTTAGCTCATGTGCAGGGCATTACAGTAGCTTAGGTATCCAACGTTACAGCCATGCATACAGTGACAGTTAGTTAATTGGTAGTGGTCGTAACCATGGATACCTAAGGTTCTGCAATGCCCTGCACATGAGGTAAGTGACAAAGCTAATCAGGAGAAATTTACTACATTTCTAATTGGAGGTATTTACAAATATTATTATTATTACAACTACAACATATTGGGATAGGATCTTGGAGATGGGAATACTCCTTTAAATCTATGCGATTCACCATTTCCAATTTTTTTTAATTTCTTCACTTTTGTTAGGGTATACTTCCAAAATTTAAAAACATGGCACATACGGGTTCATAGATTTTGCACAAAATAATAAATAATAATAAAAAAAAATCACTGGAGTAAATTTACAAAAAAATAATTTGCAACTTTTAAAATAGTCAGAAATAAAGAACTGACCCCAAACACCTGGATTACAAAAAAAAAAGCCCACAATGGTGAACAGAGAAAAAACAAATGGGAATATAGACTTGAAAAATGGCTGAAGAATTTGATGCCAACCTCCCCAAAAACAGCCTTAAAAATGGAAACAAAAAATGCAATAATGAGCGGAGCCCTATGTGTATATCTGAAGGTTAAGCTCTTACCTGCGGCCTTCTAAGTCACAGACTAGGTTTAGAGAAGGCGTCCAGTCAAACAATCCAGGTTCGTTCTTTCTCCATTTCTCCAGATATTCCCTGTTCCGATCTGTAAAATCTGCGGCGGTAATTTCCTTGAAGGCCTCACATGCGGAGAATTCCTGGTAAATGGCCGGACCAGGGCCGATGTCAATCAGCATGTCACCTTTTACACCCCCTATTAAAATAGAACACATAGAGGCAACGCAACAATACATCAACATTCCGACCCCTTAAAGATCCCAATCTTACATAGATAGATGGCTGGATAGCTGGATAGATAAATGATGGACTAATAGATAGATAGATAATAGATAAAAGAAATGGATAGATAGATAAATGATGGATAGATAGATAATAAATAAATAGATAGATAGATAGATGGAGAGAAAGATGGATAGATAGATAGAGGGATAGATAGATAGATAGATGGAGAAAAAGATGGATAGATAATAAATAAATAGATAGATAGATAGATGGAGAGAAAGATGGATGGATGAATAGATGGATAGATAGATAGATGGAGAGAAAGATGGATGGATGGATGGATGAATAGATGGATAGATAGATAGATAGATAGATAGATAGATAGAGGGAGAGAAAGGTGGATGGTTGGATGGATGGATAGATGGATAGAGAGAAGGATAGATAGCTAGAAGGATGGATAGCTAAAAGGATGGATAGATAAATAGATAGATAGATAGATAAAAGGATGGCTACATAGATAGATAGATACATAGATAGATAGATAGATAGAAAGGTAGATGGATGATGGATAAATGGGTAGATGGATATATAGATTGATTGATGGATATACAGTATATATAATAGATAGATAGCTGGATGGATAGATAAATGATGGACTAATAAATACATAGATAATAGGTGGATGGATCGATAGATGAATAGATAGAAGGATGGATAGATAAATGATGGATATATAGATAGGTAGATAGATATATAGATAGATATATAGATAGATATATAGATATATAGATAGATAGATAGATAGATAGATAGATAGATATAGATAGATAGATAGATAGATAGATAGATAGATAGATAGATAGATAGATAGATAGATATATAGATAGATAGGTGGGTGGATGGGTAGACAGATAAATGATGGATAGATCTTTATTATAGATAGATACAATCAATTATATATTAATCTGTGAATTATTAGATTTGTTCTCATAGTTACCTGATGTGAAGGTTTTGTGCAGCTTTTTCAGGATGAAGTCCAGATATCCGTCCTTAATGAAGACTCCATTCACAGCCCCATAATATGTATCTAGATAAATCTGGGGATCAAAATTATCTTGGTAGACCTTTGGGCCAGTGAATGTAGTTGCCATCTTTGCTGTGACAGTTGCCCACAGTCCTGTGAATGTGACACCAAACGTGTCCAGATCCTTTTATAGTTTCCTTCTGTGCTGCTCCCATTCAGCTGTTAATAAGTAGACACATTGGGACACATTTTGGCACTTGATTGTTTCATTTTATAAGTAAAACGACCCACAAGCAATCACAGAGGGGGATCCATCATGTATCCATGCAATATGATGGCTAATCCTTGGTATTGGCTGCCAATGATGAATGATTGGGATAGCTACCTGATCTGTGGATGAGTGATACCCAGCTATGGGCTCCCTGATCTCTCATTTGTAGGGTGCAGATGGCTTTAAGCCTTAGGAGAGCAGAGGTTGGCACAGGATGTCAGTGACCTGGCACGCTTCTCCTTGGAGAAGACTTGGCCAGTGATCTTGATGAGGCCATGGCAAGAGAAAGAATATGGGCAGTTTGTGTAATTTGGGAAACAATGGGTAATAGTTGATGATGATATGTGAAAAGTGAAATGTATCAGCTTTGCAAACTTTCCAGAAGGATTAAACTTTGCAATGGACGTATGAATCAAGCCACTTACAAGGTTTTCCTGGAAAAACAGTTGCTTCCTTCTGCTCAGGCAATGTTCCCCAACTCTGACGACTGTTTTTTTCTAGCAGGACAATGCGCCATGCCACACAGCTAGGTCAATCAATGTGTGGATGGAGGACCACATCAAAACCCTGTCATGGCCAGCCCAATCTCCAGACCTAAACCCCATTGAAAACCTCTGGAATGTAACCAAGAGGAAGATGGATAGCCACAAGCCATCAAACAAAGAAGAACTGCTTACATTTTTGCACCAGGAGTGGCATAAGGTCACCCAAAAGCAGTGTAAAAGACTGGTGGAAAGCAGCCAAGACGCATGAAAGCTGGGATTTAACATCATGGTTATGCCACAAAATAATGATTTCTGAATCTTCCTGAGATAAAACATTATTAGTATTGTTGTTTCTAAATGATTATGGACTTGTTTTCTTTGCATTATAGATCTGAAAGCAATGCATTGTTCTGTTATTTTGACCATTTCTCACTTTCAGAAAATAAATACAAAATTTATTGCTTGGAAATTCAGAGACGACGTCAGTAGTTTATAGAATAAAGAACAATTTACATTTTACTCAAAAATATAAAGAGAAAAATCAGAAAAACTGATAGTTTTGCATTGGTCCCTTAATTTTTGCCAGGGCGGTGGTTATATATATATATATATATATATATATATATATATATACACATATATATACAGTATATATGTGACGCCCTGGACTAGCCAGGTAGCGACAGATAGTAAATGGTAGAAATTTCAGCTCACCCATATGCAGTCTTCAAGGCAAAGGTGGATGCCCGCAGTTCCCGGACAGGCCCGTAATTCAGAGATGTAGAAAAGAAGCCTATGGGACTCAGCACCAATGTGGTAATAATAAAACTTGGAACTTTATTCGGAATTTTTTTAAAAGAAAAGTACACAGGTCATCCAAAAAAAATCCCATGCGATTTGCCAAGCGGCTTTGCGCGTTTCGGACAAACAAGGGGAAATTAAAACCAGTCCTTAGTCATAAGCCATGGTATGTGAGAGGCAAAAGGTATATATAGCACTACAAGTATGGAAAAGAGGAGAAGCAAGCCAGGAAAACAGGAAGGGAGTTCACCTGAGAAAATGCAAATGAAAGAAGGAAGAAAATGGTATAGGAGACAGAATAAGTTAACCCTTTGGGCACCGTATATAGCAAAATATGTAATAATAAATGATATGTGAATATAACCACGAAAGGGGTGTGTGTATATATATGTACACACACACGTGCATATATATCACAAGTATATTTATATAATGCCATCAAGTTTAGCAGCATATATAAAAAAAAAACAAAAAAAAACGATGTGGGTGAATGTGACAATGTTGGGTTAAAAACATAGGTACATCAGTTTGATACTTATGATTCAATTATATTTCAGAATAAATGTGTATAAGTTTAACACCCAATGCCATCAAGTTTAGCAGCATATATATATATAAAAAAAAAAAAACACCATGTAAAACACATGAAAGTCATACAATGTATCGTAAATCAGACCGATAATTGAGTCCTTTAGGGTGTCTGGTGTCCAAACGCAAAATCCACTTTGCCTCAGTGTACAAGAGTTCTTGGAACCAGTCCCCTCCCCTAGGTGGCCTGTTCACTCGCTCAATACCAACAACGTTCATCATGGTGAAGTCTCCATTATGGAAATCCAGAAAATGTCTGGTAGGACCAGATATAGATCTCTTATATCTTGGAGGATCTGAGGGGGATGAAACAGATGGAATATTAGTGTGTTCAGATATTCATCTTTTTAAGGGTCTGGAAGTACATCCGACATAATTCTTGGAACATGCTCCACATGACGTATCTATAGGGATAAGCCGGTCTCCAATGTGAAACTTCCCTTACCAACTGTACCTAAAATAACGACACAGACTACGACTTTATTGCACGAATGGCCACAGCTTTATTTAACAGTATATATGTACCCAAACTCGTGGCTCCACATGCCACCCATTGATAACACATAACCTGTACATAGATACTTATTCTCCACAAACCACACCTGATAGATCTGTCCGAGAGGCCAACCATCATTCCTATCCCCCGGCTGTAACCTCCAACCGGCCCAGAGGACCACCTCGGCCGTGACCAACCGACCCGAGGTGTGGGGTAATAACGTTCCATCGTTAATTACCCCTCCCCAGAACCTGCAGGACCTCCGCCCACAAGTTCCCATCCAAACCGAAGCCAGTCCCCCTGAGTGGCTTCATACCAACAAACCGACTGTCGGTACTCCCAACCTCTCTGAACGGACCTATCACGCCGCTGTGACAACAAAAAACTTTTTCTTTCTTTTTTTTTTGTTTTTTCTTTATTATTATTTTTTTTTCTTTATCTTATTATCTATTCATCATTTTTTTTTTTTTTTTTAATATATACATTATTACAGGGCGGGCGGGTGGGACACACTGATTGTATGACAAAAGAGGCAGTGACCTATGCACAGCCCCCTTTATACCCCCTGCAACACCCCACCCCTTCCAGTCTATCCCCTAATCCCCTTTGCCGTTTCTCCCACCAATCCAAAAGCCCCATATACAACCTTCTAGCCATATACCTTAACCCTTTCCTACCCTGAACCCTCCCGATCGTCATGGGGCCTGTTCACCCCTATGGGGCTCACTGGCCATCTTGACGTATCTTTAGGGATAAGCCGGTCTCCAATGTAAAACTTCCCCTTACCAACTGTACCTAAAATAACGACACAGACTACGACTTTATTGCACGAATGGCCACAGCTTTATTTAACAGTATATATGTACCCAAACTCGTGGCTCCACATGCCACCCATTGATAACACATAACCTGTAGATATATACTTATTCTCCACAAACCACACCTGATAGATCCGTCCGAGAGGCCAACCATCATTCCTATCCCCCGGCCGTAACCTCCAACCGGCCCCAGAGGACCACCTCGGCCGTGACCAACCGACCCGAGGTGTGGGGTAATAACGTTCCATTGTTAATTACCCCTCCCCAGAACCTGCAGGACCTCCGCCCACAAGTTCCCATCCAAACCGAAGCCAGTCCCCCTGAGTGGCTTCATACCAACAAACCGACTGTCGGTACTCCCAACCTCTCTGAACGGACCTATCACCCCGCCACAGACCGGCCAAGTGACACCTTACATGGCCCAGGCCCTCCACACCCCCATTGCTTGCTCTAAGCCATCCCACAAACCCAACATCCACAAATCCAAACCTATGTCCGTGAGATGGACCCCATCTCGCCTCAAACACTGCTCGGTGGACTCCTCCAGCTCTCTATGTCGGTCCACCAATTCCCATTTCGCGCTACGAACCTGCCAATTGCCCGGTTCAATTTTTTACCCGGGCCCTGTTAATTCAATCCACCGACCTCGCGAAACGCCACTGTCTCCGGCTATGATATCGGACTCTACAATCAAATACTAGGGAACGCCTTCCACAAATGCAACAAGTCAAACTTGACATCCCTTTCCAACTCTCTCGCCGCCCTCACTCCAAGGACCTTCCTTCCCACATGCAGAATTAACACATCCGGTTCCCGATCAATACGGCTATAATACGCCACCTCAGGGCGAGCTCTCCCCCAGGTCATGCCCCGAATTCCAAGCCATTTCAGACGGACTTCCGTCATCGCCACTCCGAGTTGGCGACCGTCCTGACAAACATCCGTCCGCAAAGCTCCCCACCATCTCCCAATCCGCCAAATCCAATCCTCACTCAGCCCCCACCTAGCGGCTTCATTCGCTGCCCCAATCCGGAAGGAGTGCGACCCGTAATCCCTTGGCCCCTCCCCCACCCGTACTCAAGCCGTCTGCAGCACTGCGATAAATTGGAATCGCTATAAAGCGGATCCATCCACATGCCTAAGGAAAACACCAGGGTAACCAACCCGCACCTTCAAAACTCTGTCACCTGTACCACCAGGCATAGCTGGTGCCCTGGAAATTCAAACAACACCACCAGGTGTCCACGGCCCACTTGATCCGCCTTTGAAAACCGTAGCCGGCATTCCACTTTATCCATCCCAAGTCTCACATCCTCCATCAACAGTCCGCCTACAGCTTGCCTAGCCGGGCTAACCAATTCTCTAATGCGAAAGGCCCCAAAGAACGCCAATACAACGGCAACCGTGAACAAGGCTCGTTCATAAGGAGACGAGCATATATCCCCCCAAACACCCCACCAAACGAACCAACAATGGGAACGTTATAGGCCGCCTTGTGTCCAGCGACTGCTTTCGAAAACCCCTCATTGCCTGCCGCTCCAGAAAATCCTTTTGTCGCGTCCCGAACCCCATTCATTTTTTAAACAAGAAAGCCCACGCCGCCAACTCGTAACCTATAACCGAAACAGACCGACCTGCTGAAAATTCCACTAAACAACGACCAAACCCCCAACACTCGTCCCATGTAACCAGGCTCCATAAAATCCGCCTTCACCAACTCCACCCATTCCTGCCACACCGACCGGTATCGGCAACAAGTAGCCTTGGCCCCCGATCTCCTAATTCCCTCAAATGCTACACAGACGCCAGGTCCCACAGTCCTTCCGGGCATAGTTCTCCATCCTCGTCTGCTCCCGGCACCAGTCGCCGGAACCTGTGAAACTGAAACCGAGATAGCACATAAGCCACCTCCTTTTGAACCCCGGGCACATACCGCGCCACCACACAAATGTTTAGCGCCAAGCAACACAACACCAGATGCCTCAAGTACCCCACTGTAAGGGGTGGACGGACCCCTAGTGTGGAGAAGACGTTTTTCCCCCCCTGAAGACGCCACAGGAGTATGGTGGCACATTGTACCATGTTATGTGTTATGTACGGTTCTTTCCCCCCCCCCCCTAGGTGCCAGTGTAGTGAGTGGTTCCCCTGGTAACAGTGACAGGGAAGGAAGGGGCAGGGCAGCCTAGGAGGGAAGAGAAGGGGGGTTGGGCTCTGAATGCAGGGCAGTGTGCTGTGAGATGTAACATGGGAGTGAGCTGAGGAGAAGTGCCGGGGCAGAGTGCAGGAGTGGGTGCTGTGGCAGTGGAGCGAAGAAGTTGGAGCTAATCCGGAGCCGGTAGTGAGTACTGGAGCCGTCCCCTAGTTCAATACAAATCCCTGGGAAAGGGCTGGACTAAAATCGGGATAGGAGTACCACTGCTAGGGGGATAACAATTGGCCCCTGCAGGCAAAGGAAAGTGCCCGTAGAGGAAAAGGAAACCGTTTTTGTAGAAGAGGGCTTGTAACTTGTAACGTACTAAAGTAAGCCTGCTGCAAACAAAAAGATGGAAGCTTTGTTTAATAAATCGGTGTTTGGTTTATCCGCTGCCTGCAATTGTCTCTTTCCTGAAAGTGAAGAAGGAGCTGGAGAGCACAGAAAGAACGCTGTCATGAATGGGCCCCATGCATCCACACTCTGCCCCAACAACACACCTGTTTTGCAAGTAACGGTCGGGCCAGGGTTCAGCCTGCGGCCCACAAGGCGAGGGGACCCGACTACACCCCCTGAGGCGCCCCCTGCCCCCGTTACATTTTGGCGTAGTCGGCAGGATCGGGCTCGCATGCGAGAGACCCCGACCAGAAACTGTGAAGATGACCAAGTGGTGCCTGATGTGCTGTACGGGCCACAAAATGGCGGCAAGATGGCGGCCGTCTTCATGGGTTTACTTAAGGCGCGAAAATTTGGCGCCAAACGAAAAGTGCTGGGCTGGCCTGGGCGGAGGAAGAAGCCCAGAGTGAGCGGAGTGCACCGCCCAAAAAGGGGAGGTACCGGCCCCAAGAAGCTGCAGAGGTCTGGAGATGTGGGCGGCGCTGCAAGAAACAGAAGGCATCGCCAGCACAGCATGGACCCGGTGAGTGAAGCCGGGGGCGGAGTTTGGGCCGAATCGGAGAAAGAAGTACCGGAGCCACAGCCATGTTACGAGCCATTCCACAGGCTACCCTGCTTACCTGGACAATCCCTCTCCGAATCTGTGAGGGCCCAGCGGGCTGAATGGCTGCGTGCATACCACCCAGCGGGAGGGTTAATCATCTGGAAGAAAAAGATCTGTTTGTTGTCGAAAGCCGGTACTGTTGGAAGCCGGGGAGTGTTTATGGTTAAAGCTACGTTAAAAGAACTGAACCCGGGAACAGAAGAATGCAGGGACTATGCATGGACTTCTCCCGCGACTGTTAAGTAAAGAACCCTTTTGTTTCTGTTGGTCGCGGCTCATCTAAGACCGGGAGCGCTTGAGGAGAGCCTCCGGGCAGAAGATCAGCCAAGACCGGGAGCTCCCCTGGAGGGACTCCGGGCACCGGACTTGTGTGCCAATCTGGTGTGCTTTGATACGTTAGTTTTAAAATGTTTTTTTTTTATTGATAAGAAAGAAAAAGAATACTGCTGAAGAAACGTGTTTGTGTTTTCTATATGCGTTGTCTTGCAGGTGCAGAACCTCGCCAGTAGGCTGAGGTTAAAGAGGGGAGGAATGTAAGGGGTGGACGGACCCCTAGTGTGGAGAAGACGTTTTTCCCCCCCAGAAGACGCCACAGGAGTATGGTGGCACATTGTACCATGTTATGTGTTATGTACGGTTCTTTCCCCCCCCCCCCCCTAGGTGCCAGTGTAGTGAGTGGTTCCCCTGGTAACAGTGACAGGGAAGGAAGGGGCAGGGCAGCCTAGGAGGGAAGAGAAGGGGGGTTGAGCTCTGAATGCAGGGCAGTGTGCTGTGAGATGTAACATGGGAGTGAGCTGAGGAGAAGTGCCGGGGCAGAGTGCAGGAGTGGGTGCTGTGGCAGTGGAGCGAAGAAGTTGGAGCTAATCCGGAGCCGGTAGTGAGTACTGGAGCCGTCCCCTAGTTCAATACAAATCCCTGGGAAAGGGCTGGACTAAAATCGGGATAGGAGTACCACTGCTAGGGGGATAACAATTGGCCCCTGCAGGCAAAGGAAAGTGCCCGTAGAGGAAAAGGAAACCGTTTTTGTAGAAGAGGGCTTGTAACTTGTAACGTACTAAAGTAAGCCTGCTGCAAACAGAAAGATGGAAGCTTTGTTTAATAAATCGGTGTTTGGTTTATCCGCTGCCTGCAATTGTCTCTTTCCTGAAAGTGAAGAAGGAGCTGGAGAGCACAGAAAGAACGCTGTCATGAATGAGCCCCATGCATCCACACTCTGCCCCAACAACACACCTGTTTTGCAAGTAACGGTCGGGCCGGGGTTCAGCCTGCGGCCCACAAGGCGAGGGGACTCGACTACACCCCCTGAGGTGCCCCCTGCCCCCGTTACACCACTACCGGAGGTGATTTAGCCGGCAGTGAAGTGATACAATGCACCACCGCCATGTTATCCCAATGCATGCAAAGCTTCTTGCCTGCAAATTAGGGGCCCCATGACTCCACTGCCACTATGATGGGAAACAGATCCAGCAGCGCGAGATTCTTTACCAGGCCCTTTTTCACCCAAAGCCGTGGCCATGTCCCAACACACCAATGTGTCTGAAAAATTGCCCCAAAATCCGACACCCCCGCCGCGTCCGTAAATAACTCCAGCTGTCTATTTGACAATGCCTTGCTCATCCATAACATCCTTCCATAGTCTTGGTCGAGAAACGCATCCCACACCAGAAGATGGCTTTCTTTCCTTTCATCACCTCCGTCACGCTGCCAAAATGATCCGGGGCTGTCACCCCTGCAGTTGCCCTCGCCAATCACCTATTAACTATTCGCCCCATCTGCATAATGCGACCGGCGAAAATCAATTTTTGAAGCACTGGCTGCAAATCCCGCAACCGCACCTTCTTAACCTGTTACAAAACCGCACTGACGCCTTCAAATCACACAGCTTGCCCACCGGCAATCGGCATTCCATAGCCACCGTATCAATTTTGATGCCCAAAACCCTGAGCCGTCACTGGCCCTTCCGCCTTTTCCTTTGCCAACGGAATACCCAGGCTTCGCGCTATCCGCTCTAACGTAAATAACACAAGGAACAAACCAAGGAGCCCGCCGGGCCAATGCAAAGAAATCATCCAAATAGTGAATCACTGAATGGACTCCTGCCACATCCCTGACTACCCATTCCACGGAGAACTAAACACTTCAACATAAGCACATGAAATGGAACAACCCCCCTGGGCCCCCACCTATCCACCCAGTATTCACCATCCCACACGCACCCTAAAAGCTGCAGACTCTCTGGATGCCCCGGAAGTAAACCAAAAGCTGTTTCCATGTCCGCCTTGGCCATCAGGGCCCCCTGCCCGGCTACCCGCACTGACTCCAATGCCGTGTCAAGCGAAACCTACAGACCGCAGACAACTCAGGTGAAATCCCATCGTTCACTGACAATCCTGCCGGATAAGATAAATGGTGAATGAGCCAAAATTTGTTCGGCTCCTTCTCGGGTACCACCCCAAGTGGCGAAATCCTCAAGCTGGAGAATGGCGGGTCCTTGAATAGGCCCGCCCTCCTCCACAACTCCACCCCCTTCCGCAGCTTTTCCCCTACCCCCTCCAGATGTTCTTTTGCGGACCTCAAATTACCCGGGCGAAACACCGGCGCCTCGGAGTCAAACGGAATCCGGAAACCCTCCTTAAAATCCGTCACCAAATGCTCCGCCGCCCGAACATCAGGATATCTATTTAAATAGGGGAGCATCGCCTTTACCCACACTGGCGGCCTCCCTTTCCAGACCCCTCCCCCAACTGTCCTTTACCTTGTTTGAAACAACTGGCCAAAGAGCGGGAACTTCCACAACCGGAACACTCGTATTGCAACCAACACGACGCCCCAAACTTACATTGCCCCTCATTAAATTGCCAGCATGCCCCTCTTTGTCTGACCCGCCGGGGACCCGCCGCTCGCACCCGAGCTCCCGGCACCCCCTCGAAAGGGCTGAGCCAGGGCTGTCATTAATCGTATCCACAATGACATATCTTCGTGGTCCCACCGGATGTCAGGCCGCAGAGCCTTCCTTTGCCGGAACTGCTCCTCATATCGCAGCCAGCCTAAAGTACCATACACTCTGTACGCCTCGCCGCTCGAGTCTGTGTCGCCCTGGGCAAGCCAGGGGACACAGGTCACAACACCACCACACCCCACACTCCAGGTAGGCACATCACAGCTAACCAGAAATCCTTGTTGCCTTCCTCCAGGAGTCTGATGATGCACACCAGGGGGTGGGCCAGGCGGTTGGCTCCACCCACCGAGGAGCTCACAACTCTGGAGGCAGGAAGTCCAGGCAGATTAGCTCAGGGGGAGCTTGAGTGAGGAGCTAAGTGAAGGAGTTAAGAAAGTGAAAGTAGGAAAGTGGAAAAGGAGAAAAGGAAGTAAAGTGGAACAAGAGAAGGAAAGCTTGGAAGGTCCAGCTCTGTGTAGGGCCAGAACAGCAAGGTCAGCGACGGCGGTGACTGTCTGGAGGGGGACCGTTTGGAAGTTCCTGGAAGGACCCCGTTGGCTGTGTGCCCGGTGGTCTGGAGCAGTGTTCCGAAGGACAGTCAGCACCAGGGCAGGGGCCTCTCGGACCCCGGCAAGGCTAGGAGTCGCCAAATTTGCCGAATCCGTCAGTGAAGGGGACGTAGATCCCCCAACAACCAAGTCCCGATTGACGGCAACAGCCCAACCGTTACGGGGGAGACACCGCCACCGCCAGGGCACCAGTTTCCCCAGGGCCAGCGCCTGCGGGCAAAGTGTAGAGCTCCTCCGGCCCAGATTGCAGTCGGGGAGCGGGTAACCGGAGGGAATCCACCGCTACCATCAGTCAACACAGGTGCAAGGAAGAGAGACATCACCGTCACCTACCGGGAGTGCAGGTGCAGCCGTCTGTGGGACCGTCCTACCAGACGTTGGTTTACCGTACAAACTGTGTCTACGTCTCGGGCTGAGTGAGTACCACAGTGCCGCAAGGCACAGCGCTGCCCCCGCGTCCCTGCGCCCACCAGGCCCCGCACATCCTTCTCCACCACCGGGCCCCGGGATCACCAACCCCTGCCCACGGAGGGGCAACACAACACCTGGCTGCTCCGCATCACCATCCCCGGGATCCCCGTATTGAGCAGCGGTGGTGAAATCACCACAACCGTGGGTGGCGTCACGAACTATAACAATCCCCACACCCAACAAACCCCACTTTCACTCACGGGCGAGGAGTGTCGCTCGAGAAACCCCGGGATCCGGCCCACAGCTCGAGCCACCACTGAGCAGCTGCCGGACCCGAGCAGAAGGGGTGAGCGCGGTGTGCTGACACCCTCCTCCCCGCCCGCGACAAGTCCATGTAACCGAAAAGGGGCGGAACGATGCTCCGGCTCCTTCTTCCCACTCACACTGGCTAGGGTCGCAAAGGCCTGTAGCCAGTTAGTAAAAATTATCGGGATCAACCTATACTTCCTTTTTTCCTCATCCTCCTTTTCCTTCTTGCAGTCACTTGGCTTCACATTGTCCAGGTTAAACTTTTCCAAGGGGAGCAGGGAAAAAGTTTCCACATACTCCCCTTTCCGTATCTTCTCCCTCACCTCCTTTTTTTTTTTTTTAAAACGCACCCCTAACGGACTTACAAATCACACGCATACTTCACTCTGTGCCTTATCGTCCAAAGGAACAACCCCGTCCTCCTTTTCTTTTTCCACGTCCTTGCTAACCACCGCCTCAGCCGCTGTGCCGTCCGCCTGACCCGCAACAACCGCCAGCACAGCTTCCTGAGCCCCTACCTCGCGCCCCGGCGCCACCGGCAGCACACCCACCGGGGGGCCCACCCACATCCCCCCGCCGGAGACCTAGGCCCGCTCTGTCCTAACCGTTCAGCCAACAACCCCTGCAACACCCCCCAACAGCCGGCCCCAAAATTCCACCCCGGGTAACCCCGACTGACTGACCGCACCCGCACTCAGCATACTACCCCCCGCGGAGGAACCCCCACCCCCCCGCTACCCACAACATCAAACATATTGGTCGTCCTCTCACCGGGCTGCCTCTGAACCGAATCCGGAGCAGCCGTAACACGAACGTCCTGCTGCCGCTCCCTCCGTCCAGCCGCCTACTCCGGTCCTTCTTCCTCGCCGGCTTCAGAAACGCCGCTGAGGTCCTCAGGGGGGACCAGCGAGGGGACAGCCTGCCTCCAGCGGCCGTCAACCCCCACGGTCACCGCACCCTGCTCCTCCAGGCTTCTCCCGCTGGGCCTCTTTCTTTTTCCACGACGCGGCGTCCTGCCGCCGTTCTTCTTTTCTGCCTCCACTCCTGCCTGCTGCGCCGTCCCTATGTCAGTCACTTTAAGGGTCTCCCTCCCTGCTGACTGCAGGGAGGCCGTGCCGCTCCCGAAGTATGCAGGGAACTCCCCCCAGCCCGATCCCAGCTGGGGGGGGACCGGTACCACTGACCGGAGCATCCGGCCCTGCGGACTGCAGGGCCCTGCTCCCGGTCCTCTCTGGCTGCCGCTCCGATCTGCGCCGCCCCTTACTCTCCAATCGCCGCCCTGCCGCCTGCAGGGGGCCTCCGCTCCCGCTCCACAACACTGGGCACCACCCCCAGCCAGCACTTCACTGGGGGCTGCCGTCGCTCCAGTCCGGGGCCGTGCAGGCCGCAAACCGGAAGTAGGCCTCGCCGAAGCTCCGCCCACTTGCGGCCCACGGAATCTCCGGTGAGGATTCCTCCCGGTGGCCGGTGCCTTCCAGACAGGTAAGGAGGGCTCCGCTGCCCCGAAGGGTCCCCGAGGGGGCTCCTGGCTCTGTTCCTCCTTCCCCCGCCGGGGGAGTCGCGTACCGGTGGTCGCGCCCGCCGAGCGCGCAGCGCAGGCCCGGATGCAGGAGCAGCAGGCCTAACCGCTCCAGCCCCGCAGACCGCCGCCAGCTGCTCCCGCAGCGCGGCCACTCCAACGACTTCAGCGGTCCCACCAGCAGTGCAGCCAGGGCCGCCATCTTGCATGTCAGCGATGCAGCAGCACAGGTGGGACACACTGATTGTATGACAAAAGAGGCAGTGACCTATGCACAGCCCCCTTTATACCCTCTGCAACACCCCACCCCTTCCAGTCTATCCCCCAATCCCCTTTGCCGTTTCTCCCACCAATCCAAAAGCCCCATATACAACCTTCTAGCCATATACCTTAACCCTTTCCTACCCTGAACCCTCCCGATCGTCATGGGGCCTGTTCACCCCTATGGGGCTCACTGCCCATCTGGACGCTTGGTAGATGACGTGTGTGGTGGAACAATTTATGAAACTTGAAATATTGTAAGAACCGTCTCCAACAGAAATGGAAAGTGTTTTTTTTCATAAATTTACAGAGGCCACATCGAGGCAGAGCACATTTATGAGAACCTTTTGCGCTTAACCAAGTTTCATTTTTGGTCTTTGATATAAACAAACTGGGGGATACGATGTTACCTATGGTCCTTGCCTTTCTGGCTACTATATTAATACCACCAGATAATATTTGAGCGAGCTCAGGATCCTGACGCAAGAGGGGGATGTAACGCAAAAAAACTCTTATTTTTGGAAAGTCCACATTATAAGGAGTGGAAAAGGTCATAGAACGGACTTGTTTAATAGATGTGCTTCTATTGAGAAGGAGATCACCACGTGTTTTTTTGCCAGTGTCGCGGGCGGGGAGGAGGGTGTCAGCACTGCGCTCACCCCTCTGCTCGGGTCCGGCTGCTGCTGCTCAGTGGTGGCTCGAGCGGTGGGCCGGATCCCGGGGGTCTCGAGCGGCGCTCCTCGCCCATGAGTGAAAGGGGATTGGGTTTTGGGATAAAGTATATTGTCCGTGACACCACCCACGGTTGTGGTGATTTGTTGACACCACCGCTGCTCTGTATGGGGATCCCGGGAGTGATGATGTGGAGCAGCCAGTTGTTGTGTTGCCCCTCCGTGGGTAGGGGTTGGTGATCCTGGGGCCCAGTGATGAGGTGGGAGATGCAGGGCTTGGTGGGCGCAGGGACGCGGGGGGCAGCGCTGTGCCTTGCGGCACTGTGGTACTCACTCAGCCTGAGACGATGACACAGTTCTCGGTAAAACACACGGCTGGAAAGACGGTTCCCATGGACGGCTGCACTTGCTTTCCCCAGTAGGTGACGGTGATGTCCCTTTTCCTGCACCTGATGTTCTTGTGTTGGTAGCAATGGGTTCCCACCGGTAACCCGCTCCCCGGCTTGGATATGGGCCGGAGGAGCCCTACTTTGCCCGCAGGCGCTGGCCCCGAGGAACTGGTGCCCTGGCGGTGGCGGTGTTCCTCCTTAATGGTTGGACTGTTGCCTTCAATCGGGACTTGGTTGTTTGGAGACAGACGTCCCCTTCACTGATGGATTTGGCAAATTATGGCGACTCCTAGCCTTGCCGGGGTCCGAGAGGCCCCTGCCCTGGTGCTGACTGTCCTTCGTATACTGCTCCAGACCGCCGGGCCACTACCCGTCCGCGGTCCTTCCAGCAACCTCCAAGCAGTCACCCCTGCGGACTGTCACCGCCGTCTGCTGACCTTGCTGACACTGTCCTGGCACACAGCTTTACTACTCTCACTTACTCAGACCAACTTCAGGCTTTACTACTCTCACTTTTACTCCTTTTCTGTTACTTCAGCCTTTCTCTTTAGCTCCACTACTACTTCCTTCTACTTCACTCCCCTCAACTCTATCTTTGCTCCACACTCAAGCTCTTCCCTGAGCTGACTGCCTGGTTCTTCCCGCCTCCAGGGCTGTGAACTCCTCGGTGGGCGGAGCCAACCGCCTGGCCCACCCCCTGGTGTGAACATCAGCCCCTGGAGGAAGGCAACAAGGATTTTTGGGTTAGCTGTATGTGCCTAACTGGGGTGTAGGGTGTGGTGGTGTGATGACCTGTGACCCCTGGCTTGCCCAGGGCGTTACATTCCCCCTTAGCAAAATGCAGACCGTCCGCGGGCTGCCCGTCCAACACCGGTTTTATTTTCTGTAAATATATAAAAGTAAAACGGTAACATATATACATTTTTATTACTTCTTCCCATAACGGGAGGCACTTTACTTAAACGTTGCAAAACGGTTCACGGTTACGGTTTCCGCTCTCTCCCACCCAAGCAACCTGGCCCTGATGCTGCCCCTAAAACCCAGGCAGCACCCCTTGTCCCCAAGTCCAGCACACGTTACCCGAGCGGGATCTGTCCTTCCCATCCAGAGGGTAGCCACCGGTCCCTGTGGTGGATGGGCCGCAGCCTGCTCTGCTGCGGGCCCTCCCTCCAACCTGCCTCTCCGGAGGCGGCATTGCGGAAACGGTAACGGTAAACAGCTTATTTACAAGCCACTAACGTTTGTGGTTGCCCTGCAAGTTCACGGGCTTGTCCATGAGCAGTTCCTCATGCAAACTTTTAAACGGTCCCCACGGGGACTACGGTGCCGGCAACGGCCGGTTTTCCAAATCACGGTCAATCAGGTTACTTCTTCGGTTATCATTGCTTCCATCATTTTTTTTCAAAACTTTCAAACAAACACAACTCAGTGGTGGTCCCAACGGGGACTGGACAACGATGCTCCGCTGCCCTTACTCAGATTCTTCTGCTGAGGCGGACCCATCCTCTACCACCAGCATATCAAACATGCACTGACATGCCTGCTGTGACAGGGGTACCCGGTACCCATTTCCACCGGTACGCGGGGTATGGACAACCACAGGGTCTCCTACATAGCGGGAACGCTTACTTGCCTCTGCAAACTCAACAGCGGACCCGGGGCTGGGGCAGGAGTCGTCATCTCTTGTTCCTGCGTCAGGCGGGTTGCCGCCAGCTGTCGCAGCCTCCTGGTCTCCAGCATCCAGCATTTCAGACCCTTCTGCGGTAGCACGGGGCAGCAGATTAGGCGAGCTTACACTGAGGCGCCCCATAAATAACGGCAAGGGTGATGCATAGGCCGAGACTAGGCCGGGCCCCTCAGCCGCAGCGGCCGGTCCTGGTAGGACATAGGGACGTGGGTCACCAGTCGGTTCTACTACATCCATTTCCCTTCCATACATCGGGGTAGTTGTAATCAGCATCTCCACCTCGCTGGTCCACTGCTCCATCATCTGGAGGATTTGTTCCTGCTGACGCTGGTGGAACTGAATCACTCGGGCCCTCATCCAGGCCACGGTCTCGGGCTCAGGGTCTGACACAGTCTCTACTGGGACTTCTGGCACCATGCTGTTAAGGGGCCGCGGTTCTAGCGGTTCCCCCTGGTGTACTTCAGGGACGTCCCGGATGTCTGCAGCCGGCTGGTCCGCCGGAGCGGCTGGGCAGGGTATCGCTACCGGTTGGGCAGGTGGCGGGCCTAATGGCGGAGCGGCAGCAGCTATCACGGGTAGCGGGGAGAGAGGAAGGGTGAGCGGAAGCCGGCCGGGCCCCTCAGCTTCAATGGCCGGTCCCTCAGGAATACAGGGGCGTGGGTCGCTTACCCGCTCCTCCAAATCCTCTTCCACCTCGCGTCTCCACATAGCAGCCACCATGTCCGCCATGTCGGTCTCCCACTCCTCCAGGAGGAGTTGCATATGGGCCTGCAGACGATTACTCAGCGGGACAGTCCGGTCCCTCAACCACGTCGCCGTGCCGGGCGCGGGGGCTTCCTCGTTGGGAGTTGGGTTGTACATCTTGGCAATCGTGCCTTCCAGGAACCCGGTATTGCTGCAGAGTCCTGGCGTCTCTGCTTTTATAGCTGCTCTCACATGCAGCCAGCCGCCATCGCGTCCCCCTTAGCTTCTCTTCCGCCACTCCTCTATCGGGGCGGGGTTTTGGCCTTCGCGCCTCTGCTACTCAAGAAGACGCTCGAGCGGGGACTTTTCGCGACAAAGATGGCGGCTTCTGAAATTTTCCTGCCGGACACCTCCGGCGGTAAAAAGGCGCACCTCTACCAGACGGCAGAGCGGTAAGATCCTGTTCGTGACGCCAAGTTGTCGCGGGCGGGGAGGAGGGTGTCAGCACTGCGCTCACCCCTCTGCTCGGGTCCGGTTGCTGCTGCTCAGTGGTGGCTCGAGCGGTGGGCCGGATCCCGGGGGTCTCGAGCGGCGCTCCTCGCCCGTGAGTGAAAGGGGATTGGAATTTGGGATAAAGAATATTGTCCGTGACGCCACCCACGGTTGTGGTGATTTGTTGACACCACCGCTGCTCTGTATGGGGATCCCGGGAGTGATGATGTGGAGCAGCCAGTTGTTGTGTTGCCCCTCCGTGGGTGATCCGTTGGTGATCTCGGGGCCCAGTGATGAGGTGGGAGATGCAGGGCTTGGTGGGCGGAGGGACGCAGGGGGCAGCGCTGTGCCTTGCGGCACTGTGGTACTCACTCAGCCTGAGACGATGACACAGTTCTCGGTAAAACACACGGCTGGAAAGACGGTTCCCACGGACGGCTGCACTTGCTTTCCCCAGTAGGTGACGGTGATGTCCCTTTTCCTGCACCTGATGTTCCTGTGTTGGTAGCGATGGGTTCCCACCGGTAACCCGCTCCCCGGCTTGGATATGGGCCGGAGGAGCCCTACTTTGCCCGCAGGCGCTGGCCCCGAGGAACTGGTGCCCTGGCGGTGGCGGTGTTCCTCCTTAATGGTTGGACTGTTGCCTTCAATCGGGACTTGTTGTTTGGAGACAGACGTCCCCTTCACTGACGGATTTGGCAAATTATGGCGACTCCTAGCCTTGCCGGGGTCCGAGAGGCCCCTGCCCTGGTGCTGACTGTCCTTCGTATACTGCTCCAGACCGCCGGGCCACTACCCGTCCGCGGTCCTTCCAGCAACCTCCGAGCAGTCACCCCTGCGGACTGTCACCGCCGTCTGCTGACCTTGCTGACACTGTCCTGGCACACAGCCGGACCAACTTCAGGCTTTACTACTCTCACTTTTACTCCTTTTCTGTTACTTCAGCTTTTCTCTTTAGCTCCACTACTACTTCCTTCTACTTCACTCCCCTCAACTCTATCTTTGCTCCACACTCAAGCTCTTCCCTGAGCTAACTGCCTGGTTCTTCCCGCCTCCAGGGCTGTGAACTCCTCGGTGGGCGGAGCCAACCGCCTGGCCCACCCCCTGGTGTGAACATCAGCCCCTGGAGGAAGGCAACAAGGATTTTTGGGTTAGCTGTATGTGCCTAACTGGGGTGTAGGGTGTGGTGGTGTGATGACCTGTGACCCCTGTGGGCGTCACACCAGCAATATTCAAAGCACGATTAAGGACCTTGTCACTATAGCCTCTGCGCCGCAGACGTGTTTGCATAGTCTCAGTCTCAACGAGGTAAGCAACGTCCGTGGAGCAGAGGCGACGGGCTCTGAGAAATTCGCCAAAAGGTAAATTATTGATGGTGTGTTTGATATGATTACTGTTTACATGTAAGATAGTGTTCCCACCAAGCGGTTTTCTATACCGAGAGGTGTTGATAAGACATGTTTTAGGGTCACCAGTGAGGTACACATCAAGAAAAGGGGTGGAGTCTTCAGAAAAGATAACTGAAACTGAAATTCATCTTATTGGAGTTCAAATATGAGAGAAAATTATAAGGTAAATCCTTGGGCGAGTTTTCCTTGCGTTTCCAGATCATTATCAAATCATCTATATATCTAGCGTACCAAAATATTTGGCCCAAGAATGGATTGTTGGACGTATATATGTAGACGCCCTCCCATGAGACCATATATAAATTGGCTAAAACGCAAGAAAAACTCGCACCCATTGGACAGCCATTCACCTGCAAATAAAATCGTTGATTGAAACAAAAAAAAAAATTATGTTTCAAAAGAAATTCACATATCAAAATGACATATTCTTTGAATATGTCACTAAGGTTAGTTAGCTGGGATAAATGATCAGAAAGAGATTTAAGAGCTAAATCATGGGGAATGCAAGAGTATAAAGATGTGACATCACTTGTGACCCAAAACATGTCATTAGTCCAGGTGAGATCAGGAAGGGCTTGCAGTAAATGTTTGGTGTCTTTAAGGCTACTTTCACACATCCGGTTTGAGCACTGCGGCTCAATCCGGCTGTGAAAACTATGCAACGGATGCGCCGAAAACACCGCATCCTTTGCATAAGTTTTTAAATGCGGCCCGTCCGTTTTTTTCCGGTTGCGGCATGCTACTGAGCATGCGCAGTGGAAAAAAACGCATGCGGCGAGCGGATGCGTTTTTTTCCGCATAGCGCCGCATCCGGCTTCCATAGGTTTGCATTGAAAAATGCGCCGCAGCGGCCGGATGCGGTGTTTTTTGCCGGAGCAAAAAACGTTGCAAAGAACGTTCGATCCGGCCACGGCATCGGCTAAATCTGCCGCATGCGGCAAAAACCGGACCGAACGCAAGCCCCTGCGGCACAATACAGCACTAATGTAAGTCTATGCAAAAAAAAACGCAACTGGCGTTACAAAAGCCGGTTGCGGTTTTTCTGCAGAACGCCGTATTGTGCCGCAGAGCAAAAATCCGGATGTGTGAAAGTAGCCTAATATAACCAGCGGATCTTTTGACAAGGGGCTGCAAGATGTTATCCAGCCAGTCCGAGACTCGACTGGTAAAAGAATTTGTGCTGGCCACAATTGGGCGCAGCGGGGGAGGAAAGAGGCCCTTGTGTATTTTTGGAAGTCCATGGAAAATGGGACACATGGGAACTTCATTCATTAAATAATCATATGTTCGTTGGTCAAAAATACCTAAAACTAACCCCCGATCTAAGATGTCATTTAATTTTTCAGAAAA
This sequence comes from Anomaloglossus baeobatrachus, assembly GCF_048569485.1. Classification (NCBI taxonomy): domain Eukaryota; kingdom Metazoa; phylum Chordata; class Amphibia; order Anura; family Aromobatidae; genus Anomaloglossus; species Anomaloglossus baeobatrachus. The sequence goes on along the minus strand of NC_134363.1, from coordinate 168,108,750 downwards.
GACTTTGGTGGGATCACAAGTAAGTGGTTTATAGGTGTTGGTATCTTCCAACGTGTGCAGGATCTCCTGACTTAGGAACGTCTGACTGGTGGCCCTATCTTGCCGTACTGACCCAAACCAGTTATCCACCTACTACCGCTTTTCAACCCAAAATAAAACACAGACTGCGTGACATTGGATGTAAAAGGCCACAGCAGCCTCGTTTATTATCACCAAAATAATCAATAACATTTTATTCATAAATATAGTAATAACTCCATAAAACATAACCACCAACAAAGGAGGGGGGGTAAGTGAAGAGTCCTGTTGTACATGATTGCAACACCAGCTTCACCATGTGCCCTCAGCCGCACTACACCGGCTCGAGGACACCCAGCCGATTGTTGCTCCACCATGTGCCCTCAGCCGCACCACACCGGCTCGAAGACACCCAGCATATTAACATGCCCTGCTGTGACCCAGCACAGCAGGGTCCCACGTTAACATGTCCCGCTGTGACCGAGCACAGCAGGGACCCACCAACCATACCATTGCACCACCAAGGGTAACCCGTTCCTGCACTGGGTTCCCCCCCGCTCTTTGTGCAATCCAGCGACTTCAAATACCCCCCTCCTTTACGCCGACTGCTGCGACAAGGTCAATCCTCTTCGTCTCTCCATGTCGATCTCCAGAAATCTTCCAAAGGGGCGGGTGGGCGGGACAATTCCGGACGTCTTCAGGTAGTGAATGAACCTCCCACCTCATACTACAGCCCTATATATACTATCCTACAACTAACAACCCCTTGGCCAATTACATGGCCCCACAGCACTTATAACTCCACCTCCCACTTTTCCCGCACAAAACTGCCCTACACCTTAACCCCTTGCTAACCCTCAGGCCTAGCATCCCTCCTCAGTCATGTTGCCCTCCCTTGAGCCCCTTCAGGGCAGGCGTCCGGGCTTTTCTTGACTTAGGAACGTCTGACTGGTGGCCCTATCTTGCCGTACTGACCCAAACCAGTTATCCACCTACTACCGCTTTTCAACCCAAAATAAAACACAGACTGCGTGACATTGGATGTAAAAGGCCACAGCAGCCTCGTTTATTATCACCAAAATAATCAATAACATTTTATTCATAAATATAGTAATAACTCCATAAAACATAACCACCAACAAAGGAGGGGGGGTAAGTGAAGAGTCCTGTTGTACATGATTGCAACACCAGCTTCACCATGTGCCCTCAGCCGCACTACACCGGCTCGAGGACACCCAGCCGATTGTTGCTCCACCATGTGCCCTCAGCCGCACCACACCGGCTCGAAGACACCCAGCATATTAACATGCCCTGCTGTGACCCAGCACAGCAGGGTCCCACGTTAACATGTCCCGCTGTGACCGAGCACAGCAGGGACCCACCAACCATACCATTGCACCACCAAGGGTAACCCGTTCCTGCACTGGGTTCCCCCCCGCTCTTTGTGCAATCCAGCGACTTCAAATACCCCCCTCCTTTACGCCACAGCGAGCACGTATGACACCTTGTACGTGCGAGTCCCACCACCAAAGACCAACCAGGGCCGTGACCACGGCTCCATTAACCAATGCCTTAATTCCAATACCAATGGAACTAAACCGAACACCATTAGACCGCCCAATTCACCAGAGACTGAAACTCCCCTGCCCCGAACCATCTTTGCAAAAAAACCGACCAAATATGTACCTGTACCCAGTTGGCACCCAGGGTCCGATCCTTCACCCAGCCTGCGCGACCAGTCACCAACGAGCAGCCTGAGTCGCCGACCCGACCCCGAAAGAATGGGACGCGCACTCAGCCTCGTTGAGACAGCAACACTGCAGGCACCTCAAAAAGCACCCCAACTAATAATTCAACCAAGCCAACCTGCCTAATGATAACAAAGAGCACACGCCATGTTTCCTTGCTCGCCGGCATTTCCCTGACAACATGCCATGGCGACAAACCCGGCAAGCCTCCAAACAAGTGATCCATTGCAACCGAACACACGAGCACAAACACCTTGGCGGCATACAAGAGGCCCAAAGCCGGCACGCCTGAGGAACGGAACAAGACCAGGGACCTCCCAACGCCCAAGTCACTGCCACACAAGTGCCTTGTCAAGTCATCCGGAGGTCCCTCCTCCCAAATTAGTAACACCAGTCCTAATATAGCTCACTATATGACCATAACCAAACCAATCCACTAATGATCATGGCCACCCTGGCAACACCAAAAACAAACCACTCAACAATCCTAGGTCTGAAAAGACCCCCATACTGTTGCCATTCGCCAAACCTAAGATAAAGGAAGCAAACCCCCCACTGCCATGCCCTGCTCGACCGCACGTACAACGTGTAGGTCTGGCGTACCTCCGCGGCCAACCGCATAATCACAACCAATCGTATCCCTTACGGGAAGCCTGGAACAAGTAGCCACCGCCACTGCCCCTTTTACCAAACGAACACGAAGTCTTTTCAATACCGCCACTAAAACGCCTACCTACCTGGGAATGCTCCCAAACCGCAGGAAGACAATAAGGCTCATCCCAAAGTACCCAAAGCATGTGAACCACAACCATGGAAGACCGTTAGCGCATTTCAGAACCACAAAGAAGCACACGCCACCCTTATCAAATAAATGTGACACAAAATCCTCACTATGACCACCCCGGTAAAAGGCCCGTTAAATACATGCCCACCACATGAAGGCGACCAACCCAACCCGGGATACCAAAAGGGTCTAAAGGCCCACCCTGCTATTCAAGAACTGGGGACACCGTTAACCACACTTTAGCCTGACCCCGCATATCCCAGTACCCGGCACCAACACAACTAAGCCTTAGACTACCATAACCAACGCCAGGCCCTATTCGTGCCACAAGCCTTAGTTGCTAACCGCAATCACATTACGGCAACCAAACAAAATACTTGTCCATCGCCAGAACTGAAAACGCCCTCTGGGGGGAGCCCCCAGCAAATTATCCACTGAGTGCGCCAAAATGGCGCCCGACCCACCGCCGACTTCAAAAACCCTAAACCCCAAGCAACAAGCCTTCAATCCCGGGATCTTTTGTGTCATAACCTGCCGCGACCCCGCCAACTGACGCATGAAGCCCTAGTCCCTGCTTGCTTAACCAAACCACAATAACCACTCCAATACCGTTTAGCGGCTATACAATGTGGGCTCCTGACATCCAGCACAGAAAACCACTGCCTCAAACCCACCGGCACCCAAACTGAATCACAATTATGTGGCGACTGCCCTTGAATGAAAATGGTCCCCCTTAAAGCAATACAAAACGTCACACCTACGGGCGCCAGATACCCGCCCAGTGAACCGTCGGAAATGGCCACCTACAAATCAGGCCTCCCAACCGATAAGTAAAACCCACCACACCACCAGTAATCCCAGACGCACTGATCAGCCCGCAAAATCCCCCTAACATTCGTCACCCATACTTCGCGCACCCCGACCCCAATCTGCCGGGGCTGCGCGATGGGAAACAAATCCAACCGGGCAAAATATGCCTGACCACAAGTTTAGCCTAGTCCAGCCCAAACCTGGGCATCGAGATCAGCAAGTAGCCTGAAGCCCCAGCCCGTAGTAATCATAAACCTAAATCTCACGTAAGAAACCTCTTGCAGCCACGGTGCCTGTGTATTCCAAGGATGGAAACAAAACAAAACCCTATCAAATCCACCACCTGATACCCTGGTAAACGACAGGTAGAATCACCGTACTTGCCCGCGTACCAGCCAGTGAGAAGGTCTCTCCCACGCAGACCCAGAAAGTGCATCTGATAACCGTCCCCAGAAGCAACGGCGAATATGCCGTCAAATGCAGTTAGGCCACCAAGCACCTTACTCGCGCTTATAACACGGGCCCCCGACAAGCAGCCCACTATCCACCAAAAGCCAATTAGCAACCGTCAACATTTTCGCCAAGGAACTGGCAATATAAAAACCAAACACCCCACTGTGTCTACAAACACCTCAACCAAGGAGCACCCTGGCCCCTGGACCCAAATAAATCACGGGCCCCTTACTGATACCACCCATCTTCCACCAGCCCGAACCCAGCCAATAACCAGAACCAATGGGGTGGTAAACCTACAACCGAAACCCTGTACTCGATACTTATGTGCCCCAACCAACCCCCCGGTGGGCACTTAACAGTAGCGGCAACCAGCAAAACATGGCCGAGAATATCCAGTTCAGCCATGGAGGGTCCCTACTACCCCTTATACCACCCACAGCTCCAATAATCTGCCATAGACACAGGCAACGACTCCCCGGACATGGCCTCCTGCACTAAATAAGCTCAAATACAACATGCAAGTAGATAATGCCTAAACCAGTAGCATTCCTGCGTAGGAACAACCCCAGTGAACAATGAAGAGATCTGCTGCCTCAGCGAAAGAGGGGGGAAACCAAGGGCATGTCGGCAGACAATACACCAGACAACACACCCCCTTTCCATCGACTGATGACAAGCAACCTCCCTGTACCCATCATCACCACCAATCAACAACCAACAAAACCCCGCACAAACACTCAGCCCCTGTTCTGAGACACCTAACCAAAATGGATACCCACAGCCACACTCTCAGGGAACAACACCACGGTCCTTAATGATCCAATCGTGAGTGCAGACCCATCCGCCAAAAGGCCCCCCCCAACACCTGCTACTGGACCATGAAACCCCCAGAGGTGCGGCTAATCATCGCGACCCCACAAACCACCCTGAACCTCACCATAGTACCGCCTCATAACCGTCCACCCTGTACCAATCACGTCCGTTATTAAAACCCCGCAACGCCCAGAAACATACGACTTAACACCAGCCAACAACCAGAAGTATTTAAAACCCCCACCACCAACAAATGGCCAAAACCTAAATAAGAGGTGCAAGTGAACCTTAAGCTTACCAGGCTGACTCCGGGGTGGCCCCCGGAACAGCCGTCACGTGTCCTCCGCGTCGAGCACCGTTGGTATCCTCCCCGACCGACGCAGGCTGTCCTCCTCCCGGGCAGAAAACAGGCGACTGGGACCTCACCAGCAACAGCCAGCGAGATGAACCTGCTGCCCAACCCGGGGGACGCCTCAGGAGATGGTCACTGACCCAGAGCCGTAAACGGGGGGGGGGGGCTCCGGCCGCGCATACGTAGACTGCCTCCATGCAGGGATCCAACCGCTCCTGGGTCCCCGCCGAACCCAGCTTCAAGGTCTCAGGGGCCCACCCTAACTCGGCACCCCCAGCCCGCCATGCTCTGTCAAGGTGTAGCTCTGGCTCAGCACTGACATGCCGCCGCTGCTCGATGAACCCTGTGCGGATTCAGAGAACCATGATGCCAGGGGCAGGTGCTCACGCCGCCAGACCACGCACCGCGCCCTGGGTGACGTGGCCGCGCCGCCCATGTTGTCACACTGACCCCTGCGCCGTATCAACATGAACCCGCAAGGGCCAGTGATGTCACTCACCACTGCCCGCACCGCTGCTGGACTGCCGTCTGGTCAGCGAAATCCTCGGCCACCTATTGCTCTCCAGCCGACGATCGCTGCAGGGTTCAGCGATGACACTCCCGGGTCAGCTGACCCCGGCGCCGAATCACGTGACCGCGTCGCCAGACCACGTGACCGCGCCGGGTCACGCGGCCGCGACGCCCGCGTCACCAGTGCGCGCCGCGACCCGGAAGTGGAAGGGAGGCCGGTCACATCGGTCACCGCCCCGCTGCCGCCGTCCCGATACAGTCTCCGCGATGTCCTCTCTCCCAGGTCCACACGTGAACGCGCCGCCGCCCGCGTGACCACGCCGCCAGCCCAGGTGCCGCGCCGACCCACATGACCGCGCCGGGTCAGGTGGGCGCGGCGGGGCAGGTGAGCGCGGCGGGGCAGGTGAGCGCGGCGGATCACGCAGCCGCGACACCCCACTGCGACCCGCGAACCGGAAATGGAGGGGAGGCCGGCCACGTCACTCACCGCCCCGCTGCCTTGATGCCCGCGGCCTAGCTTCCGGCCTGGGCCCCGCGTTGTCCCGTCTCCTGGGTCCGCCACCGCTGCCGTGGGTCTTCCGCTGGGGCTCCGCCGCCCTCTCCTCGGTGTCGTCTCCAGGCTTCGGCGCTAAGAAAGCCGCGATCTGCGCTGCCGCTTCGGAGGCGGGGGGTACCATCTTCAGCGCCACCGACGTCGCCGGACCATCATCGCTGCAGCAGCTCCTCCACCCTCCTCTTGGTCTGTACCACGAGGCCCTCAATCTTCGGGATCCCAGTGAGTCAGCTACAATTCCGGACGTCTTCAGGTAGTGAATGAACCTCCCACCTCATACTACAGCCCTATATATACTATCCTACAACTAACAACCCCTTGGCCAATTACATGGCCCCACAGCACTTATAACTCCACCTCCCACTTTTCCCGCACAAAACTGCCCTACACCTTAACCCCTTGCTAACCCTCAGGCCTAGCATCCCTCCTCAGTCATGTTGCCCTCCCTTGAGCCCCTTCAGGGCAGGCGTCCGGGCTTTTCTTTCTCATATAGAGAGCTATCAAGAATGACTACTGAGCCACCCTTATCGGCGGCTCTGGTAGTAATATAGGGATTATCTCTCAGATCTTTGAGGGCTTTGCGTTCATGAATGGTGAGATTATTTATAGGTCCTGCATTCGAGGAAAGAATATTTTTAATCTCTGCCTCCATTAAGTCTTGATATGTGTCCATGATTGGGACACGTGAGGCTATAGGGTAGAAACCACTATTGGTAGTCTTGAAAGAAGGAATACAGAGTTTAGGAGTATTGGAATCATCTAATTCTGACAGGGTTTTAATGGAGACATGTTCCTGAAGACCCATATGTAATGGAAAATTGGGTTCATCCAGGGTAGCATTAGGTGTCACAGCAATATCCGTAGAGCTTTGTTCAGAAGAAAAAAAAATGTTTTTTAACTGTCAAATTTCGAATAAATTTATTTACATCCTTTATGGTTTGGAACAAGTCAGCTCGAGACGTTGGAGCAAAATTTAAACCTTTTTTGAGGACTTGTAGTTGATGGAAATTGATGGAACATGCTGATAAATTTATAACGGAAAATTCAGTTCTATCAGATGCATTTAATATCTCCGGTATTGATTCCTGCTGGTACGACGAGGAAGGGATCTTGCTGCGTCTATGGTGCTTTCTTCCTCCTCTATGACCACTATGTTTTTTGACTTTTTTGGTCTTTTGGGAATGGCACCTTCTATAACATTTTCAGAGTCCAGTGAGCTGCCTTTATTATTACATATTTTGCTATATACAGTGCCCAAAGGGTTAAAGGGGTTGTCCGACATTAGCTTAACAAAAATGTTTGAGTTTATCTGTGCTGTATTGTCATATAAATCACACCTACATTGTTATTTTTTGTTTTCTAACTTTTGTTCCTCTTGAATTATACCTTTATTCTCTGCAGCTTCTTGTTTTTATTCAGCACAAGCAAACTGACCACTTCCTGTGCAAAACCTCCCAGTCACAGCTGTCACCGCCCAGCCTCAGTGTCCAGCCCCACCCCAGTGTCCAGCCGCACCCTCTGCCCGCCCCCTGCACACATTCCCTGTCAGTATATTCTTCCCCAGCACCTGACCTGGTATCACTACAGCATTGCAAATAACAGCCCCACATCGGACCTTGCACCGTACACGCACACACATGGCTCTGCACCGTACACGCACACACATGGCTCTGCACCGTACACGCACACACATGGCTCTGCACCGTACACGCACACACATGGCTCTGCACCGTACACGCACACACATGGCTCTGCACCGTAAACGCACACACATGGCTCTGCACCGTAAACGCACATACATGGCTCTGCACCGTAAACGCACACACATGGCTCTGCACACGCACACATATGGCTCTGTACCGCACACATATGGCTCTGTACCGCACACGCACACATATGGCTCTGCACCGTACACGCACACACATGGCTCTGCACACGCACACACATGGCTCTGCACCGTACACACATGGCTCTGCACCGTACACGCACACACATGGCTCTGCACCGTACACGCACACACATGGCTCTGCACACGCACACATATGGCTCTGTACCGCAAACGCACACACATGGCTCTGCACACGCACACATATGGCTCTGTACCGCACACGCACACACATGGCTCTGCACCGTACACGCACACACATGGCTCTGCACCGTACACGCACACACATGGCTCTGCACCGTAAACGCACACACATGGCTCTGCACCGTAAACGCACACACATGGCTCTGCACCGTACACGCACACACATGACTCTGCACCGCACACGCACACACATGGCTCTGCACCGTAAACACACACACATGGCTCTGCACCGTACACGCACACACATGGCTCTGCACCGTAAACGCACACACATGGCTCTGCACCGTACACGCACACACATGACTCTGCACCGCACACGCACACACATGGTTCTGCACCGTACACGCACACACATGGCTCTGCACCGTAAACGCACACACATGGCTCTGCACACGCACACATATGGCTCTGCCAGCCCCCCCATCCCCATCCCCATAGGGAACACATGTGGAGTACATACTCACCTGTCCTCGGTCCCCGCCGCTCCTGCACGTTCGTGCGCTGTCTGTGCTCTGTTCAGCACAGTAGTGACGTCACCGCTGTGCTGCAGATTGCACAGACAGCCGGAGGGACAGTGATGAGAAGCAGCGCTACGCTCCCTCTCATCAGCACTTTCAAATGTACCGGCATCGGTGATCTGTGATGCCGGTACATTTGAATGTGCGATCCTGGGCAGGGGGCCCGGTGCTGGAGCTGACACCACGGCAGCTGCCGCCAGGCCCCGCCCCCAGGTCACGGACCCCCACAGCAGTGCAGGGGGAGGTTACTGGAGGTGCGGGGGAATGTGTGGGAGGGTGCAGGGAAGGGGGCGGTGACTCCTCGCACTGTAGACACCCAGCAGGGAGGTGACATGCTGCTCCACATTTTCATGTCAACATGGCCCTGCCCATGTAGACGTGCAAAGACCGGAAGCAGCAAAATCGCGGCAGGAGCGGTCACATGACCGCTCTGAGCCGGGGGAGAGGGGCTGACAGCAGGGCAGGTAAGTGGTCTCTATCTACTTACCTGCCCCAATGTAGCCCAATAGGGAAATAAAAAAAAAGTCAAAGAAGCCGGATAACCCCTTTAACTTATTCTGTCTCCTATACCATTTTCTTCCTTCTTTAATTTGCATTTTCTCAGGTGAACTTTCTTCCTATTTTCCTGGCTTGCTTCTCCTCTTTTTCATACTTGTTGTGCTATATATACCTTTTGCCTCTCACATAACATGGCTTATGACTAAGGACTGGTTTTAATTTCCCCTTGTTTGTCCGAAACGCGTAAAGCCGCTTGGCAAATCACATGGCGGTTTTTTGGATGACCTGTGTACTTTTCTTTTAAAAAAATTCCGAATAAAGTTCCAAGTTTTATTATTACCGCATTGGTGCTGAGTCCCATACGTTTCTTTTCTACAGTGACAGATAGTGCCCCGCATAACACCGGTCCCCTAAAAAGGAGTCATCAGCCAACCACAAAAACCCTGGTCACCTCCCTCAGTGCTTGATGGACACACCAGGGGGGCGAAGCCAGGCGGTTGGCACGCCCACCGAGGAGTTCAGAGGGCCTGAGGCAGGAAAACACGGTTCAGTTGTAGTCAGATCAGTTTTGAGTGTTGATGAGTGAGGAGGTGAGGCCTGTGAGACAGGCCGGTAGCAGTCTGACAGGTGTGAGGGTCGTAGCCCGAACACCTTGGCTAGGAGGCAAGTGGTAGCCTTAGCCTGCAGGAGTCGGGAAACCGGTTCGGTGGAACTGTGGTGGACCAGGACAGGGTAGTGGCCCACTGGTACCGACTCGGGGAACCGACTCGGAAACCGGAGCACACAGGGGGGTACTCAGACCCTGAAACGAGGTCCAGAATCCACTGTACTGAGTTAATTAACTGATTGCTGTCTGGACTATAGGTCCTTTCCCACCCAAGTCCCGACTGAAGACAACAGCCCACCGAGGGGGATAGAAAGCCACCGCACAGGCAGAGAGATCCCACGGACCAGCGTCTGCGGGCAAACGGGCTCTCCCGACATACACACAGCCGGGGAGCGGACTCCCGTCCCTGAAGCTCTGGCAGTCTACATCTACACAACATGGTGCAGGAGAAAGGCAGAGACCACCATCCGGGTGGGGGACCCGACCACAGCCAGCTGCGGGCACCGACCACCATCAACTTGGTTTACCAGTGACTCGTCTGTGTCAATAACAGTGAGTACAACTGTACCCTCCGGCCGCGCACATCGCCCTACACCACCCAGCTCTCCCCAACGGGTCCCGGGGGCCATCATCCCTGCCCACGGAGGGGTTAACATCTGGCTGCACTACCATCTCCCCCGGGTGCCCAGTAACTGCAGTGGTGGTGTCTACACCTTCACCACATCCCGTGGGTGGCGTCATGAACTGAAGCGCGGTTCCGGCCGTGCACCTACCTAACCCCCCACCAAAAGCGCCAGCATCCCCTTTCAGAGCGACGTGACCCCTGGTCCGGAGGCGCTCGAGCCACCCACCAACGAGCCCGGATCCGAGCGGCTCGGCTGCGGCCGAGCGCGGGACGGTACATTATATATATATATATATGTATGTATATATATATAAAGACCGCTGCTCTGGTCAAAAAAAGTGACACTTCACTTATGAGTCTAATATATATATATATATATATATATATATATATATATATATGTACTAGAAGGTGGCCCGATTCTAACGTATCGGGTAGTCTAGAATGTTTATGTAGGTTAGCAGACTGAATAATAATATAATCATCAAGTCTTGAATAATGATGGTTCATTTCTTGCTCGTTGGTCTCCCGCTGTGCAGCACGCATCGGCGTGTTTGACAGTGGGAGACCATCGATCTGAATGGGCAGGGAGCCGGCGTACACTGGTAACCATGTTACACAATCGGGTAAGTATGCAAAGCGCTTTGCTTAGTTACCCGATGTGTACCATGGTTACCAGCGTACGCCGGCTCAAGCACACGTGATAAGGTGGTAACCATGGTACACATTGGGTAACTAACGAAAGCGCTTTCCATAGTTACAGGATTGTGTACCATTTGTTACCAGCGTACGTCGGTAAGCTGATAACTATGGTACACATTGGGTAACTATGCAAAGCGACAGTGCTGGTTTATTTTTTTTCTTGTTGGTCTCCTGCTGTGCAGCACGCATCGGCGTGTTTGACAGTGGGAGACCAACGATCTGAATAGGCAGGGAGCTGGGGTAAGCTAGTAACCATGGTACACATCGGGTAACTATGCAAAGCGGTTTCCATAGTTACCCAATGTGTACCATGGTTACCAGCCTACGCCGGCTCCGGCACACGTGTGCCGAGAGCCAGGGTAAGCTAGTAACCATGTTACACATTGGGTAACTAAGCAAAGCGGTTTCTATAGTTACCCGATGTGTACCATGGTTACCAGCCTACACGTGTGCCGGGAGCCGGGGTAAGCTAGTGGTTTCACACATCCAGCTTTTCTCCACTTTGTCGGATCCGGCGCGCTGCCGTAGGCTGGTTTCAGACGTCCGTGTTTTAGGTACGTGTGACATGCGTTTTGTAACACGGATGTCACACGTACCCATGTTTTCCTCTGATGTGCCTCACACGTCCTTGTTTGCACACGGACCGTGTGACTTTTCATGACCCCGCACGCACACACGCAGGCATCTCCGGCAGCACGGATGTCACATGGATCGCACACTGATGTGATCCGTGCGACATCAGTGTAAAACATACCGTAGAAAATATGGGTCTTTTTAATGAAAATATTTTCTATATTTACCTTTCTCCAGAGATGCTCTCTCCGGCTCTGCTGCCTCCCGCTCCTTATCGCCGCTCATTATACTCACTGAATGAATATTCAGTGCCCTGAGGAGCTGGAAGCAGGAACAGCGCTGGGGACTTCAGTGCCAGGGACCGCATCGCTGGGTGATTGTACAGCAGAGTGTGTGTGTGTGTGTGTACATGCATGTGCGGTATGTGTGTATGCGCTCGGTGTATCCATGTGTGTCTGCTGTGTCTGCTGTGTGTGTATATACTTGCATGTGTGCTATGTGTGACACGGACGTCTGAAGGCAGCCGTACACTATGTACAGGACAGTGGCTGCGCCGCAACTTCCTGGTCACATGACAACATGTGATCGGAGCTTGTCGCACGACAACTGTAGTGTACACAGTGCACGGCAGCGCGCCGACAAAGTGGAGAAAAGGTAAGTATTAGGCCCTGTGCGCACTGGAAAATGGAATTTTCTTAAGAAAATTCCGCAGGGTCTGAAAGATTACCGCACCTGCGGTAAAAAACCGCAGCAAACCGCACCCAAAAACCACATGCAGTTTGCGGCGGCTTTACCGTGGTATTGTTCGCGGAATTGCCGTGGTTTTGCCGCGTGCGGATTGGTACATGTGTTTTAATGCATTCAATGCAATAAAGCACATTGAAAAAAAAAAAATTCCTTCTGAGATAGAGGGATAGATAGAGAGATAGATAGATAGATAAATAGATAGATAGATAGATAGATGATAGAGGACAGATTGACACGCTGCATGTCTCCCGGGCGGTAGTGTGTTTATATTACCGGCCGTGGGAAATGACCTGTAATTACCTCTACAGGCTCCCTGCGTGGCTGCATTCTTTCAGCGCTGTTGTCAGTCTCAGCTGGATGCAGGCATCGGAGGACGTGGATTACGTCGGAGCTGTGTGTTTTGGGGGACTTAATAAACGGGTGAAAGAGCTTTTTGTTTTATTTAAAGGGGTTGTCCGACATAACAAACATTTTTGAGTTTAAGCTAATCTGTGCTGTATTGTCATATAAAACACCCCTACATTGTTATTTTTTGTTTTCTAACTTTTGTTCCTCTTGAATTCACCCTTTATTCTCTGCAGCTCCTTGTTTACATTCAGCTCCAGCAAACTGAGCACTTCCTGTGGAAAACCTCAGTCAGAGCTGGCACCACCCGGCCTCAGTGTCCAGCCCCTCCCCAGTATCCAGCCCCGCCCTCTGCCCGCCCCCTGCACACACATTCCCTGTCAGTATATTCTGCCCCAGCACTGACCTCTCATCACTACAGCATTGCAAATAACAGCTCCATATCAGGCTGTGCACCGCATACACACACACACCAGGTTGTGCACCGCATACACACACACACACACATCGGGCTGTGCACCGCATACACACACACACACACACATCGGGCTGTGCACCGCATACACACACACATCGGGCTGTGCACCGCATATACACACACCAGGCTGTGCACCGCATACACACACACATCGGGCTGTGCACCGCATATACACACACACACACACATCGGGCTGTGCACCGCATATACACACACCAGGCTGTGCACCGCATACACACACACATCGGGCTGTGCACCGCATATACACACACACACACATCGGGCTGTTCACCGCATACACACACACACCAGGTTGTGCACCGCATACACACACACACACACATCGGGCTGTGCACCGCATACACACACACACACACACCAGGCTGTGCACCGCATACACACACACACCAGGTTGTGCACCGCATACACACACACACACACATCGGGCTGTGCACCGCATACACACACACACACACACACATCGGGCTGTGCACCGCATACACACACACACCAGGTTGTGCACCGCATACACACACACACACACATCGGGCTGTGCACCGCATACACACACACACACACACATCGGGCTGTGCACCGCATATACACACACACATCGGGCTGTGCACCGCATATACACACACCAGGCTGTGCACCGCATACACACACACATCGGGCTGTGCACCGCATATACACACACACACATCGGGCTGTTCACCGCATATACATACACCAGGCTGTGCACCGTATACACACACACATCGGGCTGTGCACCGCATATACACACACACACACACATTGGGCTGTGCACCGCATATACACACACACACATCGGGCTGTGCACCGCATATACACACACACACACATCAGGCTGTGCACCGCATATACACACATCGGGCTGTGCACCGCATATACACACACACACACATCAGGCTGTGCACCGCATATACACACACACACACATCCGGCTGTGCACCGCATATACACATACACACAGACACACACACATCGGGCTGTGCACCGCATATACACACACACATCGGGCTGTGCACCGCATATACACACACACATCGGGCTGTGCACCGCATATACACACACACACACATCGGGCTGTGCACCGCATATACACACACACACAGACACACACACATCGGGCTGTGCACCGCATATACACACACATTGGGCTGTGCACCGCATATACACACCGGGCTGTGCACCGCATATACACACACACACATCGGGCTGTGCACCGCATATACACACACACACACATCGGGCTGTGCACCGCATATACACACACACATCGGGCTGTGCACCGCATATACACACACACACACACATCAGGCTGTGCACCGCATATACACACATCGGGCTGTGCACCGCATATACACATCGGGCTGTGCACCGCATATACACACACACACATCGGGCTGTGCACTGCATATACACACACACATACATCGGGCTGTGCACCACATATACACACACACACACATCGGGCTGTGCACCGCATATACACACACACACACATCGGGCTGTGCACTGCATATACACACACACACACATCGGGCTGTGCACCGCATATACACACACACACACATCGGGCTGTGCACCGCATATACACACACACACACATCGGGCTGTGCACCGCATATACACACACACATCGGGCTGTGCACCGCATATACAAACACACACACATCGGGCTGTACACCGCATACACACACACACATCGGGCTGTGCACCGCATATACACACATCGGGCTGTGCACCGCATATACACACACACACACATCGGGCTGTGCACCGCATATAAACAAACACACACATCGGGCTGTGCACCGCATATACACACACACATCGGGCTGTGCACCGCATACATACACACACACACACATCGGGCTGTGCACCGAATATACACACACACATCGGGCTGTGCACCGCATATACACACACACACACATCGGGCTGTGCACCGCATATACACACACACACAGACACACACACATCGGGCTGTGCACCGCATATACACACACATTGGGCTGTGCACCGCATATACACACATCGGGCTGTGCACCACATATACACACACACACATTGGGCTGTGCACCGCATATACACACACACACACACACATCGGGCTGTGCACCGCATATACACACACACACACACACATCGGGCTGTGCACCGCATATACACACACACATCGGACTGTGCACCGCATATACACACACACACACATCAGGCTGTGCACCGCATATACACACATCGGGCTGTGCACCGCATATACACATCGGGCTGTGCACCGCATATACACACACACACACATCGGGCTGTGCACTGCATATACACACACACATACATCGGGCTGTGCACCGCATATACACACACACACATCGGGCTGTGCACCGCATACACACACACACACATCGGGCTGTGCACCGCATACACACACACACACATCGGGCTGTGCACCGCATACACACACACACACACATCGGGCTGTGCACCGCATATACACACACACACACACACATCGGGCTGTGCACCGCATATACACACACACACACATCGGGCTGTGCACCGCATATACACACACACACACACACACATCGGGCTGTGCACCGCATATACACACACACACACACACATCGGGCTGTGCACCGCATATACACACACACACATCGGGCTGTGCACCGCATACACACACACACACATCGGGCTGTGCACCGCATATACACACATCGGGCTGTGCACCGCATATATACACACACACACACATCGGGCTGTGCACCGCATATAAACAAACACACACATCGGGCTGTGCACCGCATATACACACACACATCGGGCTGTGCACCGCATACACACACACACACATCGGGCTGTGCACCGCATATACACACACACATCGGGCTGTGCACCGCATATACACACACACACACACACATCGGGCTGTGCACCGCATATACACACACACATCGGACTGTGCACCGCATATACACACACACACACATCAGGCTGTGCACCGCATATACACACATCGGGCTGTGCACCGCATATACACATCGGGCTGTGCACCGCATATACACACACACACACATCGGGCTGTGCACTGCATATACACACACACATACATCGGGCTGTGCACCGCATATACACACACACACATCGGGCTGTGCACCGCATACACACACACACATCGGGCTGTGCACCGCATACACACACACACATCGGGCTGTGCACCGCATACACACACACACACACATCGGGCTGTGCACCGCATACACACACACACACACATGGGGCTGTGCACCGCATACACACACACACACATCGGGCTGTGCACCGCATACACACACACACACACATCGGGCTGTGCACCGCATATACACACACACACACACACATCGGGCTGTGCACCGCATATACACACACACACATCGGGCTGTGCACCGCATATACACACACACACACACACATCGGGCTGTGCACCGCATATACACACACACACACACATCGGGCTGTGCACCGCATATACACACACACACATCGGGCTGTGCACCGCATATACACACATCGGGCTGTGCACCGCATACACACACACACACATCGGGCTGTACACCGCATACACACACACACACATCGGGCTGTGCACCGCATATACACACATCGGGCTGTGCACCGCATATATACACACACACACACATCGGGCTGTGCACCGCATATAAACAAACACACACATCGGGCTGTGCACCGCATATACACACACACATCGGGCTGTGCACCGCATACACACACACACACATCGGGCTGTGCACCGCATATACACACACACATCGGGCTGTGCACCGCATACACACACACACACATCGGGCTGTGCACCGCATACACACACACACACATCGGGCTGTGCACCGCATATACACACACACATCGGGCTGTGCACCGCATATACACACAAACATCGGGCTGTGCGCCGCATATACACACACACGCACACACATCGGGCTGTGCACCGCATATACACACACACACACACATTGGGCTGTGCACCGCATATACACACACACACACATCGGGCTGTGCACCGCATATACACACACACATCGGGCTGTGCACCACATATACACACACACATCGGGCTGTGTACCGCATATACACACACACACACACATCGGGCTGTGCACCGCATATACACACACACACACATCGGGCTGTGCACCGCATACACACACACACACATCAGGCTGTGCACCGCATATACACACACACACATCGGGCTGTGCACCGCATATACACACACACACACACATCGGGCTGTGCACCCCATATACACACACACATCGGGCTGTGCACCGCATATACACACACACACATCGGGCTGTGCACCGCATATACACACACACACACACACACACACACACATCGGGCTGTGTACCACATATACACACACACACACATCCACACACACATCGGGCTGTGCACCGCATATACACACACACACATCGGGCTGTGCACTGCATATACACACACACACACACATCAGGCTGTGTAGGCTCCCATAGGGAGTACATACTCACCCGTCCTCGGTCCCCGCCGCTCCTGCACGTTCGCATGCTGTCTGTGCTCTGGCCATATCAGCACAGTAGTGACGTCACCGCTGTGCTGAAGAGAGCACAGACAGCCGGGCAGTGATGAGAAGCAGCGCTCGTTCTCATCAGCGTTTTCAAATATACCGGCATCTGTGATCTGCGATGCCGGTACATTTGAATGTGCGATCCTGAGCAGGGGCCCGGTGCTGGCGCTGACATCACAGCAGCCGCCGCCAGGCCCCTCCCCCAGGTCACGGGTCCCACAGAAGTGCAGGGGGAGGTTGTGGGCAGAGTACGGGGTGCGGGGGAATGTGTGGGAGGGTGCAGGGAAGGGGGGCGGGGCTCATCGCACTGTACCCGCCCAGCAGGGAGGCGACATGCTGTTTCCAGGCTTGCATGTCAACATGGCCCTGCCCATGTTGACATGAAATGACCGGAAGCAGCAAAATCGCGGAAGGAGCGGTCACATGACCACTCAGCTGGGGGAGAGGGGCTGACAGCAGGGCAGGTAAGTGGTCACTATCTACTTACCTGCCCCAATGTAGCCCAATGGCGGAATAATGAAAAAAAGTCACAATAAGAAGGATAACCCCTTTAAAATAAAGGATTTTTTGGTGTTTGTGTTTATTCACTTTAATTACAGGTTTTAATCATGAAAGCTGTCTCATAGGCGCTGCCATGATTAAAAGCCGGGACTTAAATGGCGGCAATGCGCTGTCATTCAACTCCTTATTACCTGGACTGCCACCGCATCACGGCGTCTGGAAGAGCCGGGGACACTCCGGGACCACCGCATAATGGATGCGACAGTCCTGGAGCAGCTGCGGGCTGATATTCTCGGCTGTGGGAGGGGGGGGGTACATTAACGCTGTCCCTCGCTCTCCCCAGCCTGAGAATACCGGTCCGCCACTGTGTGTTTACCGCGGCTGGACGGTAAAAATACAGCGGAGCCCACGTGTTTTTTTTTCTATATGTCCGTTTGATTTCTGTGTGTATTCTATATGTCTGTGTCTGTGTGTGAGTGTGATGTGTGTGTATTCTGTGTCTGTGTGTGATGTGATGTGTGTGTATTCTATATGTCTCTGTGTGTGATGTGTGTGTTTACTCTCTGCTCCGCTTCCTCTTCCTGTCATAATGACATCACTTCCCTGCAAACCGCAGGGCAGCGATGAACATTACCGCAGGTAAACCGCGAAATACCGCAGGGAATAACACAGGAAAATGCAACGAACCGCACAGAATTTGCTGCTTGCGTTATTCCCTGCGGGATTTCACGATTACATTGGAGTCAATGTAGTGAAATCCCGCAGCTACAAAAAGCTGAAAAGAAGTGACATGCAATTGTTTTCGCTGCGGGAATCCCGCAGCAAAACATGCATCTGTCATAATCCGCATAGTGCGCACAGCATTTTTTTTTTCCATAGGTTTTGCTTTTAATAAAAATATTTTCTATATTTACCTCTCTCCAGTGATGCTGTCTCCGGCTCTGCTGCCTCCCGCTCCTTATCGCCGCTTATTATACTCACTGAATATTCAGTGCCCTGAAGAGCTGGAAGCAGGAACAGCGCTGGGGACTTCAGTGCCGGGGACCGCATCGCTGGGTGAGTGTAGAACAGAGTGTGTGTGTACATGCATGTGCGGTATGTGTGTATGCGCTCGGTGTATCCATGTGTGTCTGCTGTGTGTGTATATACATGCATGTGTGCTATGTGGGGCGTCTGAAAGCAGCCGTACACTGTGTACAGGACAGTGGCTGCGCCGCAACTTCCTGGTCACATGACAACATGTGATCGGAGCTTGTCGCGCGGCAACTGTAGTGTACACAGTGCACGGGAGCGCGCCGACAAAGTGGAGAAAAGGTAACTATTAAAAGCGACAGTGCCGAAGTGTGCGGGACCCGGGGTAAGCTAGTTACATCGGGTAACTAAGGAAAGCGGTTTCTATAGTTACCCGATGTGTACTATAGTTACCAGCCTACGCCGGCTCCGGCACACGTGTGCCAGCAGGCGGGGTAAGCTAGTGGCTGTTCTCCACTTAGTCCTGCCGGTGTGGGCTTCCGGGGCTGCAGTGTGGCGCCCCTGACCTGGTCAGGCACCACAGAGTATTGCACCCATGCGGGAGCAATGCTTCCAGGTAATCTCCAAAGGCCAGGATGAGGTGCACACACAAACATATAGTGATCAGGCCTCCCACATCACCAGAGGGGACCCTTGGGTAGCCAGAAGGAGTTAACTTTCAATTCCCAGCTAGGGGTGTGTTCAGGGGCTGGTTGCTAGGAAGCAGGGCAGAGAGAGAGAGAGAGGAAGTGAGAGTGTCGAGAGGAAGAAGTTGAAGTGTATGGAGGGGGAGCAGAGAAGCTCCCGTGTGGACAGGTCCTGAGGAGTGCTGTAGCTGAAAGCGGAGGAGAACGGAGTACTGTGGGTCGGCCTGAAGAGCATCCAGAGAAAGAGGGGTGGCTGAGTACGGAGATCCCGGTATCCGAGCACACAAGGGGCACTAGGTCCCCAGTACAGGCAGCAGATCATCCAGAGCTGCTTAACCTACAGGTTGGGGGGGTACTTCATGCCCTCACCACGACTACACAGAGCTTGAGCCAAGCAGCACACCAGGCCCATAAGGGGACAGGGCCAGAAGCCATCCCACCAAGGCCACGCTGCCGGCAGACGAGCCAGAGAGAGGGGAGCAGGGTGGTAACAGCTTCCCTGGAGGGGTCCTACCACGCTTCAAGCAAAGGATCCTCCTAAAACAGAAAGAGTGCAAGGAAGGCGAGTGGACAGCTACCCTCAGAACGGCCTCCTGGAATTCCTGGTTCCACCTGGTTATCACAGTGTCGCCCGGGCATCTCACCGTGACCTCCAAACAGTGAGTAAACACGTTAAAAGACTTCTTGGACTGTGTTTGAGTCATTCTGCGACTTGTGGTACTACAAACTCACACCGGGCCCTGGGGCTTGCCTCACTCTCAGGAGGCTACTATATCCGACTGCACCCACCATCAGCCCCAGGCGTCCCCTAACCTGCAGTGGCGGTCCCCACTGACCGCAATACTGAGAGTGGCGTCACGATCAAAACTGAAGATTCCCTACCTGTGACCAGCACCAGCTACGTGGAGTCCCTGAAGGTATGCACCGATACAACACCTGTGGGGCTTCACATCTTCTGGCGTCACGAACAAGATAAGGACTAGACCTGTTCAGACAGGTGACCGTGTGCCTCAGAGGTCCGACCGCAAAAATTGAACCGCCGCCATATTGCCATCTTCAAAAGCGCGCGCTGCAGCCCGCGCGAGGGAGAAGAGCACCGCCCACGAAGAGGTGTGGCCGCCCCAGAATCCCCACAATTCAGAGAGCGTTCTGACCCAGGAAGTGGAAAGGGAGCGCGCGGATTTTCTGAAGAAAAATGGACGCTGCAGGAGGTAATGCCCCTGGTCAGGGCGACGCAGCCCAAGTGATGCCAGCCCCTGTCGCGCTGGACGCCGCAGCGCCTGGTGCCGGTGCCGCGGCCGAGGTCGCCCCCATAATGCCAGTGTCCTTGTTGTATGCCCCAGGGGCGCAATGGCTGCCTCAATACGCCGGTAAAATAGACACGCTGACCGGGTTTAAGAAAAAGATCAACACCCTGCTAGACATGCACGCGATGACTGGTAAACAGAGGGCCGCTGTGGTGCTGGGACAATTGACTGGAGCAGCAGAATTGGAAGCTGAGTCCTGGGCCAATGATGACCGGAGCTCTGTTGAGACCATCTTTGCCAAACTAGCAGCTGCTTTTGAACACCGCACGGAGGGAGAGCTGAGAACGGACTTCTATCACTGCCGTCAGAAGCCCCAAGATAGTATAAGAGACTATGCCCTCAGGCTGCAGGCTGCACTACGGGCTCTCAAGCTGGTGGACCCTGTCAGTGACCAGGAAGGAAACCGGATGATGAAGGAACAATTCCTGCGGGGCCTGCGCTCTCCTGAGGATGGGAAGCAGATGAAGCTGTGGTCCCTAGAACACCCCGACGTGGACTTTGCCATTCTGAAAGACCGGGCAGTGAAAGCACTCCAACCCCCTGTGGACACAGACCCTGCCAGTTCCACGGCTGCAGGAGCGGAATCCTCCACGCAGGCCCTGATGACTGCAAAAGGACTCAACGCGCCAGCAGAGACCATAAGTACGCTATCCTCCCAAGTGCAGCAGCTCACTAAGGACGTCGCACAAATCCTGAAAGCAATGCAGTTGCCCTCAGAGACCAAAGTCCCTCATCAGATCCTGCTAGCCGACAACCCAGAGGACGTCCCTTGGATGTGGAGGAGAAGGGGTCCCCCAACTCGAGGCAGGAGCAGTGATCGCTATGACTCAGCTGGACAACCCATCTGTCGTCGTTGCCAGAAGGCAGGTCACTATGCAAGGGCCTGTCCTTTAAACGAGTCAAACCTGGGGCCGAGGGCCAGTCCTCAGGATTAAGAAGATCAGGCCCAAGTCGCTGCTGTGGTCAGTACGTGGGTGGACGTCCTGTCCTGTCCATCGTCTTGGACGGGATCCCTACCCCGGCATTATTGGACACCGGCTCTCAGGTCACCACGATCCCGCATGTCCTTTATCGGAGGTTTTGGTCGGACGGCGATCTCCGACCACCGGACCCCTCCCTCACCATCTATGCTGCCAACGGACAACCTATAGACCAGATTGGGGTCAAAGAGGTAACCATAAAGGTGGGAAGGCAGGAAATGAAGGGACAAGGACTGATTGTTGTGGACACTGATATTAGAGAAAGGAACCCGCAAATGATTTTAGGCACTAATGTCATAGAAAATTGCCTGGGGGAAGTGTTGTTGTTGCTTCACCAGATTGTTGAAGGTGCTGACGGCAGGTCGCAAAGAGCCTTGCAAAAGGAGATCCGAATCATTCTGAGGAAGCAACAGGTAAAACAGACTGGCGGTGAGATTGGTAGTGTACGGGTGATGGATGCAAACCCCATTGTGATACCCCCACGGAGTGAAATGATGATGTGGTGTAGAGCAGCGGTAGGTCTCAGAGGACAAGATTACCAGGCTGTACTAGAGCCCACTCATTCAGACCACTGGCCCACGATTCTGACAGCCAGGGGGGTAGTTGATGTACACAAGGGACGAGTGCCTGTACGAGTGTTGAACTGTGGGGAGGAGGAAGCCAGACTACCAAGGTACGCTACCATAGCCAAACTGTTTACATGCTCAGATGACGCCATAACACCTGTAGGTCCCCTGACACAAGCTGACTCAAAAGAGGGCGAGACCTCCCAAAAGCAGTTAGAGGACTGGTGCCAGAAACTACACGTGGGGACTGACTCTACACCCGACTACCAGAAACATGGGGTTTACAGGGTCGTGCAGGAATACGAGCAGGTCTTTAGTAAGAACCCACTAGACTTTGGTAGGATCAAAGGGGTGCAACATCACATACCCACAGGCAGTCATCCTCCCATTAAGGAAAGACATAGGCCTATTCCACCAGCCCATTACCAGCGCACAAAGGACATGCTGAAGGACATGAAGGAGGCAGGAGTCATAAGGGACAGTTGCAGCCCCTGGGCAGCTCCCCTAGTCCTGGTAAGAAAGAAGGATGGCACGATGAGGATGTGTGTGGATTACAGACGGATAAATCAGATAACACACAAGGATGCCTACCCTTTGCCAAGGATAGAGGAATCCCTCGCTGCCTTGAAAGCCTCTAACTACTTTTCTACCCTAGATCTTACTAGTGGCTACTGGCAAGTATCTGTAGCAGAAGAAGATCGGGAGAAGACGGCCTTCACCACCCCAATGGGCCTCTGTGAGTTCAACAGCATGCCATTTGGACTCTGCAATGCCCCCGGGACCTTCCAGAGGCTTATGGAATGCTGCCTAGGGCACCTCAACTTTGAAACCGTCCTGCTCTACCTGGATGATGTCATCGTGTACTCCAAGACCTATGAGGACCACCTGAAACACCTGGCTGAAGTCTTTGAAGCACTATCCCGATATGGAATGAAGCTGAAACCATCCAAGTGCCATCTACTGAAGCCAAGGGTCCAGTACCTAGGTCACGTGGTCAGTGCAGAAGGAGTAGCACCGGACCCAGAGAAGGTCACAGTCATCCAGGAATGGCCCACACCTACTACCGTCCGGGAGGTACGTCAGTTCCTTGGCTTGGTAGGCTACTACAGAAGGTTCATCAAGGGCTACACGAAAATGGCAGCGCCTTTGCAAGAGCTCCTGGTAGGCCACCCAAATAAGAGAGGAAAGATCTCCGGCCCGCCATTTCACTGGGGAGAAGCAGAAGAACACTCCTTCAGACAAATGAAAGGGGCCTTGACGGGTGAAGAGATCCTAGCCTATCCTGACTACGGTCTGCCATTTGTACTGTACACAGATGCCAGTAATGTGGGACTGGGAGCAGTGCTTTCACAGGTGCAGGGAGGCAAAGAGCGTGTGATTGCTTACGCCAGCAGGAAGCTCAGGCCTACCGAAAGAAACCCAGAGAATTATAGCTCATTCAAGCTGGAGTTCCTGGCCATGGTATGGGCTATCACAGAGCGGTTCAAGCACTACCTGGCAGCCACCAAATTCACTGTCTTCACGGACAACAACCCCCTGACCCACTTGGATACTGCTAAATTGGGTGCCATGGAGCAGCGTTGGGTAGCCCGACTGGCGAATTATGACTTTACTGTCAAGTATCGAGCTGGCCGCAAGAACGGCAACGCAGATGCTCTGTCCAGGATGCCTCACCTAGCAGACGAGGGTGAAGATGAAGATGATCTGGAAGAGATTGAGCTGCCAGCGTTCCATCGCCATGGAGCAAAACAGTGTCGGCAGTCGCGTGCCAACCGCCAAGAGGTGACCCTGAACCCACTACCTCACTACAACTGGAAGGAGACCCAGGAAAATGATCCAGCGGTAGGCTTGGTAAAGAAACTGATCAGCCAGCCTGGCGCCAGCCTTGACAAAGGAGCCCCACCTGAGGCACAGTACCTATGGAAGGAGAGGGGTCGATTATTCATCTATCAAGACAAACTTTACAGGAGCATCATTGACCCGAGGACGCATGAGAAGGTGTGGCAAGTGATTGTACCACAGAAGGATACGAGGATGGTGCTAGAAGCCTATCACAATGGTGCAGGCCACTTTGGTTGGAAGAAACTGGAGGCCCTACTTAAAGTAAGATTCTACTGGGTGGGCATGAGATCTGCCCTAGAGAAGTGGTGTCGAAACTGCGGGCCTTGCAATCTTAGAAGAAAAGACCAGCACCGCCAGAGAGCACCACTCCAGCCCATCCAAACTAAACGGCCCCTGGAGATCGTGGCCCTGGACCATGTAAAGTTGGCACCCAGCAGACAAGGCTACAACTACGCTCTCACTATGGTTGACCACTACTCCAGATTCCTGGTGGTAGTACCAGTCAAGGACTTGACAGGTCAAACCGCAGCCAAAGCTTTCCAGACACACTTCTGTCGACCACATGGCTATCCAGATCAAGTGCTCACTGACCAAGGACCAGCCTTTGAAGCTGAAGTGTTTAAGGAGTTTTGTAACCTATACGGCTGCCAGAAGATCCGTACTACGCCTTACCATCCTCAGACCAATGGCATGTGTGAGAAGATGAACCACATCATTCTCGATCTTCTGAAGACGCTCCCATTGGAGGAACGAAGTCAGTGGCCAGAAAAACTACCCGATCTAGTGGACATGTATAACAACATCCCTGTGAGTTCCACGAACTGCACACCGGCATACCTGATGAGGGCCAGACCAGGGAGATTGCCAGTAGATCTGGAAATGGGAGTTGAGACCCCTGAAGACCATCAACAAGGTGCTGATTGGGATTCCAACCGCCAAGCCCAATACAAGAAAGTACAAGAGTGTGTGGAGTGAAGCCTGACTCAGCAGCGTGAGAAACAAGAAAAGGCCTACAATCGAAAAGCACCTGCTGTTCCTTTGATGCCAGGAGATATAGTTCTCAAGGGAAAGAGAAGGCGTCATAAACTTGACAATCACTGGGAAGAAGAACCCTATACTGTGTTACCATCAACGCTTAGCAATGAAAAGACATGCCTTATCAGCAAAGATGGAGGAAAAACAACAGCTGTCGTTTCTAGAGATCGCCTAAAGAAATGTCCTGAACAACTAAGAATCCCTGAAGAAATTCCCAACCCTTTGCCAGTTCAAGAACCAAAAGAAAGGATGATCCATACTGCGCTTGGAGATTTTCCAGCAAGTTGGCCTCAATACAATGGAGCAGTTGTTATTCCAGTCATTACATTCACTCAATCTAGAGAAGTAGGAGACCTAGAAGCACCTGTTCAGAACCTAGAAGTGCCAAATGTAGCTGAAGCAGAAAACCACGCATTGGTATCAGTGCCCAGTACACCCAGAATTCACATTGAGACACATACATCGGGTGGGAGGACACAACCTCAGACAGATGACAGTATAGTACTGCGTAGATCAACCCGCAGCAACTTTGGTCAGCTCCCATTACGCTATAGACAAAGTACAGTTTAGTTGAAAGTGACGGTATGAAGTGTAATGTTTAACCTGTTATAGTTAAGCAACGTTTAAGCGAAATGTGCCCACAAGGACTATTGTGAGACTTCCTTAAAATGTTAGACCACTGGTTATGAACTGGCTTTAACCACAAACTTTGCATTGTAAAAAGTTGCCTTCTTGGTACCAACCCCAGAGTCTGCCTGTTGAGGGGCATGGCTCTGCACCAACAAGGGGGCACGCCTGTTTATGGGGCCTGCCCTCCAACACTCGGAAGCGGGTACGCCTGTTTATGGGGCCTACCTTACACCACTCCCCTCAGGAGAGGAAGATTGGAGGAAAGGTCTGGGGAATGTGATGGCCCAGACCTGGTTACCAAAAGGACCGGTGACCTACCTCCTGGAGGTTTTTGGGTGGGTTTCGGACATGTGGGTGGTTGGTGGTGGAATGGTACCTGGCATGTTTAAATGTAAATAATTGCCCCTGTGTGGGAAAAGTTTGTATTTACCTTTTTCTCTTGTCTTTGCAGCCCGAGGACGTGCTGATGATAACTAAGGGGGAATGTGGCGCCCCTGACCTGGTCAGGCACCACAGAGTATTGCACCCATGCGGGAGCAATGCTTCCAGGTAATCTCCAAAGGCCAGGATGAGGTGCACACACAAACATATAGTGATCAGGCCTCCCACATCACCAGAGGGGACCCTTGGGTAGCCAGAAGGAGTTAACTTTCAATTCCCAGCTAGGGGTGTGTTCAGGGGCTGGTTGCTAGGAAGCAGGGCAGAGAGAGAGAGAGAGGAAGTGAGAGTGTCGAGAGGAAGAAGTTGAAGTGTATGGAGGGGGAGCAGAGAAGCTCCCGTGTGGACAGGTCCTGAGGAGTGCTGTAGCTGAAAGCGGAGGAGAACGGAGTACTGTGGGTCGGCCTGAAGAGCATCCAGAGAAAGAGGGGTGGCTGAGTACGGAGATCCCGGTATCCGAGCACACAAGGGGCACTAGGTC
Organism: Anomaloglossus baeobatrachus; assembly: GCF_048569485.1. Taxonomy (NCBI): domain Eukaryota; kingdom Metazoa; phylum Chordata; class Amphibia; order Anura; family Aromobatidae; genus Anomaloglossus; species Anomaloglossus baeobatrachus. Next base: position 168,081,450 of record NC_134363.1, on the reverse strand, counting down.
CCCAGTACAGGCAGCAGATCATCCAGAGCTGCTTAACCTACAGGTTGGGGGGGTACTTCATGCCCTCACCACGACTACACAGAGCTTGAGCCAAGCAGCACACCAGGCCCATAAGGGGACAGGGCCAGAAGCCATCCCACCAAGGCCACGCTGCCGGCAGACGAGCCAGAGAGAGGGGAGCAGGGTGGTAACAGCTTCCCTGGAGGGGTCCTACCACGCTTCAAGCAAAGGATCCTCCTAAAACAGAAAGAGTGCAAGGAAGGCGAGTGGACAGCTACCCTCAGAACGGCCTCCTGGAATTCCTGGTTCCACCTGGTTATCACAGTGTCGCCCGGGCATCTCACCGTGACCTCCAAACAGTGAGTAAACACGTTAAAAGACTTCTTGGACTGTGTTTGAGTCATTCTGCGACTTGTGGTACTACAAACTCACACCGGGCCCTGGGGCTTGCCTCACTCTCAGGAGGCTACTATATCCGACTGCACCCACCATCAGCCCCAGGCGTCCCCTAACCTGCAGTGGCGGTCCCCACTGACCGCAATACTGAGAGTGGCGTCACGATCAAAACTGAAGATTCCCTACCTGTGACCAGCACCAGCTACGTGGAGTCCCTGAAGGTATGCACCGATACAACACCTGTGGGGCTTCACAGCAGCAGTCACCTGGGAGTCGGGCGTCTCAGTGTGGGTTCGGGGAATGTGTGCGGGGGGCGGGGCCAGGGCGAGCATCCAATGCGTGAGGGGGTGGGGCCTGGCCGAGCGCCCAATACGTGCAGGGGGCCGGGGCGAGAGGCCAATCCATGCAGGGGGCGGGGCCAGGCCGAGCCGAGCGGCCAATCCGTGCGTGCGGGCTTGGCACCTGGGAGTTGGACGTCTCCGTGTGGGTTCGGGGAATGCATGCGGGGGGCGGGGCCAGGGCGAGCATCCAATGCGTGAGGGGGCGGGGCCTGGCCGAGCGCCCAATACGTGCAGGGGGCCAGGGCGAGAGGCCAATCCGTGCGGGGGTGGGGCCATGCCGAGCCCAGCGGCCAATCCGCTGGTTGTCACTGTAACAACACAATTTTGGAGCAAGACAGACAGACAGAATAAGACAATTATATATATAGATATAATATAGAAAGCTGAATGTGTGTGTATATATGTGTGTGTATATGTGTGTGTGTGTGTATATATGTGTGTGTATATGTGTGTGTGTGTGTGTGTGTGTGTATGTATGTGTGTATGTCCGGGATTGGCATCTGCACTGTCGCAGCTACAGCCACAAAATTTTGCACACTCACACATCTGGACCCCGAGAGCATCATGGGCTATGTTGTGAGGCGAAACTTTAACCCCGCGCGTTCCAATTTACCAATCAATTTTGCCCTTATCTACATAATGGGGAAAAAGTGAAATGAAAAGTGTTGGAGGCAAATTGACAGCTGCCAGATGTGAACAAGGGGGACGTAAAGAATGAGAGCGATGGCGCCAAAGAGTATATACCGTACAGTTGCTAAGGTGGGGCAACGACATGGGATACTCACCACACTCAGGGATATAAACACACACACACAATGCGCCATACACTACCACGTGCATGAACACATATACCACCCTCAGCACACATCTCACCACACATACACCAACCTCGCCACATAATCGCCCTAAACACACACAAGTCTGGTATTATCCTTTAAAAAATAAAAATCTGACTAATAAGCAGCCAAACTACAAGAACAACAAATGTACCACATAGGAAATACGGCAGCTGTCAGTCACATGACCTGTCTATATGTGTATGTATGAGCTACTGTCAGGGGGGAGGGCTTTCTGTTGCCTGGGGATTTATCAGGCTGTCAATAGAAACCAATCACAGCTCAGCTTCTATTTTGCTACAGTTAATTAATCTGAGCTCTGATTGGTTAATATAGGCAACAAAGGACATTCTCAGTATAACAAAGCTTGTGTCAGGTAATAGGATGTCAGTTAGGGTGTGTTGGTGGCAAGGCTGATGTCAGTCACATTACCTCTATGTAAGAGGATATAGAAACTGTCAGTTACAGACTATTTTTACCACAATAATGCCTCATAAGAAAAGTAATTCTTTGACATGAATGTCAGCTGATGCGAAAAGAAAAGCTGCATTACGGGCCAATGAAAAATGTGGAAGACCGAGAAACAAGGCTGACACACATGAGAACAGCAGCTGCTTCCTCAAGAGCCAAAGAGAGGGAAGCAAGGCTTGCAGACAAGAGAACAAGAGCTGCTTCCTCAAGAGCCAATGAACTTTCTGAGGAGAGAAAAGTGAGGCTTGCAGATATGAAAACAAGAGCTGCTTCCTCAAGAGCCAATGAACTTTCTGAGGAGAGGGAAGCGAGGCTTGCAGACATGAAAACAAGAGCTGCTTTCTCAAGAGCCAATGAACTTTCTGAGGAGAGGGAAGCGAGGCTTGTAGACATGAAAACAAGAGCTGTTTCCTCAAGAGCCAATGAACTTTCTGAGGAGAGGGAAGCAAGGCTTGCAGACAAGAGAACAAGAGCTGCTTCCTCAAGAGCCAATGAACTTTCTGAGGAGAGGGAAGCGAGGCTTGCAGATATGAAAACAAGAGCTGCTTCCTCAAGAGCCAATGAACTTTCTGAGGAGAGGGAAGCGAAGCTTGCAGACAAGAGAACAAGAGCTGCTTCCTCAAGGGCCAATGAACTTGCTGAGAGGGAAGCGTGGCTTGCAGATAAGAGAACAAGAGCTGCTTCCTCAAGGGCCAATGAACTTTCTGAGGAGAGGGAAGCAAGGCTTGCAGATATGAAAACAAGAGCTTCTTCCTCAAGAGCCAATTAACTTTCTGAGGCGAGGGAAGCGGGCTAGCAGATAAGAGAAGAAGAGCTGCTTCCTCAAGAGCCAATGAACTTTCTGAGGAGAGGGAAGCAAGGCTTGCAGATAAGAGAAGAAGAGCTGCTTCCTCAAGGGCCAATGAGTCATCACAGCAGAGAGAAGGCCGACTTGACACTAAGAGAATTGCTATTTCTTCCACCAGGGCACAGGAAATGGTTGGAGATTTGAAAAATGCTGCCTTTTGTTACCAGTCAGACATAAACTATCAGGATCATCCTAAAGTTCAGATAGGACAAATGGATGGGGTCTGCATGTACTGCAGTGCCCTGAAATGGAAAGATGAACCGCTAGGTTTATGCTGTGCAAATGGCAAGATAAAACTTGCACCTCTCCTGTCACCACCAGATCCCCTAAAGTCTCTGATGACAGGTACCAGTACAATATCAAAGCATTTCTTGGACAACATTAGGAAGTACAACTCCTGCTTCCAAATGACATCATTTGGTGCAACAAAAGAAATGTTTATAACAGGATTTATGCTAACAGGATTTTTGTTAACAGCAGTTATTAACCCGGACAAAGCCGGGTAGTACAGCTACAGTCATGGCCAAAAGTTTTGAGAATGACACCAAAATTATATTTTCACATGATCTGTTGCCCTCTGGTTTTTAATTGTGTTTGTCTGATGTTTCCATCACATACATAAATATAATTACAATCATATTATGAGTACCAAAAGGTTATATTGACAGTTAGAATGAGTTAATGCAGCAAGTCAATATTTGCAGTGTTGCCCCTTCTTCTTCAGGACCTCTGCAATTCTCCCTGGCATGCTCTCAATCAACTTCTGGATCAAATCCTGACTGATTGCTGTCCATTCTTGCATAAGCAATGCTTGCATTTTGCCAGAATTTGTTGGTTTTTGTTTGTCCACCCGTCTCTTGATGATTGCCCACAAGTTCTCAATGGGATTAAGATTTGGTGATTTTCCAGGCCATGGACCCAAAATCTCTATGTTTTGTTCCATGAGCCATTTAGTGATCACCTTTGCTTTATGGCAAGGTGCTCCATCATGCTGGAAAATGCATTGTTGGGCACCAAACTGCTCTTGGACAGTTGGGAGAAGTTGCTCTTGGAGGACATTCTGGTACCATTCTTTATTCATTGCTGTGTTTTTAGGCAAGACTGTGAGTGAGCTGATTCCCTTGACTGAGAAGCAGCCCCACACATGAATGGTTTCAGGATGCTTAACAGTTGGCATGAGACAAGACTGGTGGTAGCGCTCACCTCTTCTTCTCCTAATAAGCTGTTTTCCAGATGTCCCAAACAATCGAAAAGGGGATTCATCTGAGAAAATGACTTTACCCCAGTCCTCAGCAGTCCACTGCCTGTACCTTTTGCAGAATATCAGTCGGTCCCTGATGTTTTTTCTGGAGAGAAGTGGCTTCTTTGCTGCCCTTCTTGAAACCAGACCTTGCTCAAAGAGTCTCCGCCTCACAGTGCGTGCAGAAGCACTCACACCAGCCTGCTGCCATTGCTGAGCTAGCTCGGCACTGCTGGTAGTCCGATCCCGCAGCTGAAACAGTTTGCTGGTCCTTCTTGGGCGCCCAGGAACCTTTTTGGCAACAATGGAAGCTCTCTCCTTGAAGTGCTTGATGAGGCGATAGATTGTTGACTGAGGTGCAATCTTTGTAGCTGCGATACTCTTCCCTGTTAGGCCATTTTTATGCAGAGCAATGATGGCTGCACGTGTTTCTTTAGAGATAACCATGGTTAACTGAAGAGAAACAATGATACCAAGCACCAGCCTCCTTTTAAAGTGTCCAGTGTTGTTATTCTTAATTAATCATGACTGATTGATCGCCAGCCCTGTCCTCATCAATACCCACACCTGTGTTAATGGAACAATCACTAAAACAATGTTAGCTGCTCCTTTTAAGGCAGGAATGCAACGATGTTGAAATGTGTTTTGGGAGTTAAAGTTAATTTTCTTAGCCAATATTGACTTTGCAAGTAATTGCTGTTAAGCTGATCACACTTTATGACATTCTGGAGTATATGCAAATTGCCATTAGAAAAACCTAAGCAGTAGACTTTGTAAAAATTAATATTTGTAGCATTCTCAAAACTTTTGGCCATGACTGTAGTATATATATATATATATACAGTATATGTAGCTGGTATAGTGTAGTGGTTAACATCATAACAGGACATCCCCGGTCAGTGGAATATCCACCTGGGGGGGCGAGCACCACTTGGGGTAGAAGTAGGAGCAACCTTTACACAATCTTCAGTCAAGTCGGGACTTAAGTTCTGGCAACACGACACCACTTTCTTCTCTCTTTTCTTCACGGGGCCCGAGGCTTGGTGTGGGAAGCTCAGCCCGGGTTCCTTACTTCTGACGGGCCATCCCTTAGGAAAGGACACTTTCAAATACCGGTGGCTGCGTCTAACTTACCCGGGATCGGCTGGAGCCCATCACAGCAGAGACCGGCATCTCCCGGGCAACCCACAGACAGTGAGTAAAGACCTGGAACAGCGACTACTCTGTCCGACCCTTATTGCCGGCGCTGGCACCCTGCACTTCAGTGCCAACGGCTACTACTACCACTATCATCCTCCCTGGGGCATAGCTTCACCTGCGGGAAGCTGAAACATCCAGGCTGCGACATCACCCACCCCAGAGGACAGCGACCGCAGCGGCGGCTAATCCCTGGCCGCATACCGTAGGTGGCATCACGAGACAACTACCCCATCATTCCATCTACCATCCTCATCACCTCCCCTTTTATTGTACACTTCGGGTCCACGAAGCCTGGCAGGGCCACCTGTGACATCCCAGTCCCCAACATCACCGGCCCGGCAACGAATAACATTTAACCTCTTGCCCCGTGGGTGCTACACATATTTTGTTGAGGATAAAGAATTGAGTATACAAAAATACTTAATTCAGCCATTTCATAGACTCAGTTATATAGTTCAGTAGATGTGAACTAACTCACATATTTGTGAATGCTTTTGTTTCTTACTAACATGTATATATGTATATTGCATATTCAGTGTATTTTCCTTAAACTCAGTATATACTAAAATTTATATATGTATAGCTTGAAGATGGCCACCATTTCCTGGTTTACACCCAAGACAGATGGACAAAGGGAAATTCCTGAAGCCTTGGATTGACCAATCCAAGGGGCATATGCAGATCTCTCTACGTCATGAAGCCCTGACCTACGATACTTGATTGGACTAGAACTTTTGTTTACACCCCTTTTACTTCGTGGTTTAAGTGTCCGAGAATAAAGATTTTCAGTCTTGCCTCAGCCTTGGTCGTGAGAGGAAGAGTTTTAATTGATTTCCAATTAATTATCATTCTTTTTCGCCGTGCACAAACGACATTTTAATTCGGAACAACGATCAGATCGGGGAAAAAGGGATCACTTGTATCCATCCTCAACAATTTCTTATAAAAAAGTAATTAAACCATTCAGAAAACTTTCTTGGCGCAGGTGACATTTATATTTCCCTTTTATGACTCTGAGTCTTTAATCTACTACGGCATAGTCCAAACGTCAAAGCTACCACTCACTCATGGCAGGCTGTAAACTACATAAATGATCATATCATAACCATTTTTACAATCAATTGGAGACAAGAAAAAAAAGGAAAACATAAAAAAATAAACAAAATAAAACTTTTATTAGATTATTTTCTTAGTTCAGTTATATCATGAAGAGTTGAGGACATGCACCATAACATGTATATGTTTGGGGGTGGAATATGTTGAGAGAGAGTGTGTCGCATCCGCAGGTTACATCTTGTGTTGGAGTGCATTTACTTACATTTGATGTTGGAAGAGTAAAAAACTCTTTCCTTTCTGGCTGAGATTACTAGTAGCCTTAATCACAGCTGTGGCATCTTCTCATCACACCCTTCTGCTATATTTACCCACTCCTGGATTTACTCCATACTTGTGATAGATCTTCTATACTAACCACTTTGAAGGATCCTGGTTCTGGAGAAGCTGAGGTGCCGTTTCAGTTCCATCTGTGAAGTTTCCTGCTGAAGAAACCAAGGAGTGTTATTTGTTTGTCTTTCCCCACGTTGTTTTATTGTAGAAGTGGGACTAGTGTCTCAATGACCTACTCAATAGTCAGGGTAAGTACAGGGTCAGCAAGCGCCTATGCATGTGATGGTGCATGGGGAAAGGACCCGTCTATGGATGTTAGGGAGCTCAGGGCTTAGTCACAGTTGAGTATTAGGTGGTGACCCCTTTTCCCCTCTCCCTATTGCCAGGACTTTTCTCTATGTGTTCCCTGGTTTTCCCTGTGTGTTGTGATGCATGCTGGGCTGTTGTGAATGTTAGTTATGTTTTGGCTGCTGGGAGGCTCCCTCTAGTGGCCAGGAATGGTTTGGACTTGGAGCAGGTGTGTTGTGCAGTGGGTGTTTCCTTTGCTAACTCTCTGCTTATTTAAATCCTGGTCTGATTGCAGGCTGTTGCCGGATGTCAGTTGTTCTTTGTCTCTCCAGCCTGCTTAATCCTGCTCTACACCACATCTTCCCCAGATAAGTGCTTGCTCTTTATTTATTGTCTGGTTCTTTTGTTTATCTGGGTTTGTCATTTGCTGTGGTTGGTTTCAGTTTATTTGCTTGCAGGGAATTTCCCCCTTAGTGGATTGTTGAGGAACTCCCTGCAGTTCTGTGTGGAGTATAGCTCCTTTGGGTCCATGTGTTTGTGGCTTGTTGACTTTGTTATGATTCTTGTTTTCTGTTCATTGGTATGACAAGGGCACCTGGTATAGGATGGAGTTCAGATTGTGCGATCTGAGGGCCTTTTTGTACTATCAGGAAGTTGGTATTTTTCAGGGTTTTTTTCTGGCCACCATCAGTTTCTTTCCTGTCCTTTCCTATTTTAGTCAGCAGGGGCCTCACCTTTTGCTAATCCTGTCATCTACCTGTGTATTGTGTTTTTCCTATATCACCGCAGTCTTTGAATGTGGGGGGCTTGCTATTCTTGTCTATTTTCTGAGGCAGAGAGTTATTCATCTTTCCTGCCTTTAGGATAGTTAGTTCTCCGGCTGGGTTCGCGGTGCTCAGGATGTTAGTTCACCCCTCGGCTACTTCTAGTTGTGATGGTTAATAAGGGGATCGCGGTCAGATTAGTTGCCAATGCTCTTGTCACCTTTTGCCAATGATTTGTGGTGGTCTTCCATGGTTCCGGATCATAACACCGGGCATTCCCTTGCCTCGGCGTGACAGATAGTTATCCAATGGTGGCCATGGATGTGAAATAGCTGTTGGCCGAATGTTCGTTTGGCAGATAACAATCTCGCCTAACTCCCCCAAACACATATTCACTTATTTGGCTAAGCAGTCACGTGCCTTTACTGAGAGAGAAATTGGCTTATCTCTCCCGAAAACAAAAGGATTGGGTGTTGAAATTACGACTGTCCAATCCTTCTTTCCTCCAGCAACATCTGTCAAGGGAGAATCGGGAGGCCTCCATACACGTGAGTTGGTCGGCCAGTCCTGCCGAAATCAGCAGCTTAGGACAATGAGGTATTTAGACATGAGATATTTATCTGCAGATAATTGGCAGATGAAACCCATTTTCCAAGTATGTGCTATACAGCAAGCCATACACATGAAATAGATATCGGTTGAGCGTTGGCTTGCTTACCACTATCTGTCTTCTGACTTTCTTATATATGCACTCTCTTCTCTGCTAAATATTTTCAATGGGCAGATGGGAGAAAGCCGCAGCCTGTCCTCTTTAGACATCTCTGTCAGAGGCTGAAAATAAAAAGATTGGGTGTGAAGTTTTAAGCCTGCTTTACACGGTACGACCGATTGTGCGATTTCACAATCGATTGTACCCGCCCCCGTCCTTTTTGCGTCACGGGCAAATCGCTGCCCGTGTCGCACAAAGTTAGGAAACCCCGTCACACATACTTACCTCTCGTGCGACCTCGCTGTGGGCGGCGAACGTCCACTTCCTGGAGTGGGAGGGACGTTCGGTGTCACAGCGACGTCACACGGGCGCCGGCCAATAGAAGCGGAGGGGCGGAGATGAGCGGGACGTAAACATCCCGCCCACCTCCTTCCTTCCACATAGAGACGGCGGCGGCCGCGGGAGGCAGGTGAGCTGCTCATCGTTCCCGTGGTGTCACACGGAGCGACGTGTGCTACCACGGAAACGATGGTCAACTAAAGTAAACGATATTATGGAACCTAACGAGCAGTACCCGACTCACGATTTGTGAGCGATACTGCGTCGCTAGGAGGTGTCACACAGGCCGGCATCGCCAGCGATGCCGGATGTGCGTCACAAAAACCGTGACCCCGACGATCTATCGCACGATAGATTGCCTGGTGTAAAGCAGGCTTTAGACTTTGGAAGCCTAAAGAAGAAGAGCTCAGTCAAAAAAAGAGATAGTCCCAGCTCTCCTATTCAAAAAATGATTATTCATTTTTGGAGGACTGTGACTACCCCCTCTTCTGACTGAGCTCTTCTCCCATCAGCCTAAGGCTAATTTTTTATTAATGCTAGATCCTACCTGCCCATAAATTTGTAGGCTTTTAGCCCTGGAGAGACATGATATTGGGTTAGGATCCCGTCAAGGAAGGAAGCCTTGCAGTGGCTACTGGGTTCTCATGAATTGGCCAATTTTTGTGTTAAGACCAGACAAGGTCCAGTGTAGAATGTGTCATATACATAATTACTGCCAGATATTCATCTATTACTGCCAGATATACATATGTGACGCCCCTGGACTATTCAGGGCGTCACAGGGTACTGCACTTCCTGCTCTTTGGTGCAGTATTCAAGCCCTCATGGTTCTGGGTTCCCAACCTGTGGTACTGCCTCCATCAGCATCCAAAATCCCAACCACACCTCACACCACACCCTGTCAGGCACACCAGTGGTCTGCTGAACTGGAATAGGACCGTCCACCTAGGGGTCTGGCAGACTGGTGGGAAGGAGGAAGTGGAGAGCAGAGCTTAGAGTCAGTTGAGTGGTAGCCCTCGAGAAGTGAGGAGCTGGCGAGTGTGTGGCTCCCAGTTTGTGACAGGTTGGGTTGCAGACGGTGGTCTGGGCCCAGAGGAGTCGGAGACCTGGTCGCAGGGTATTGAGGCTGGGTGCCTGGACCTGGTCTTGGAGGATGGGAGGCATGTGAGTCTAATAACCAGTCCAGGACCGAAAGCACGGCAGCGTACAGGACCCTAGGTTGGGGAGTAGCGTCAGGATACCCGACAATTGACCTGTGGAAGATAGTGACTTTATGGACTGTCCCCAAGAAGCTCAGAGATCAGGGGCACTAGCGCAATGAGGGGGATAGGGCTTTCCAACCCACGCAGCCCACAGAAATCCCACGCATGAGCTCTTGAGAGCACAGCTCCACTACCGAAAAGGAGGGAGCGGGGCCCGAACAGCTTTAAGCCTATGGGCCACCAGAACACTTTCCAATTTATGCACGGAGGCAGGCTCCAGGCTCACCCGGCAGTAGTACAGGGGACGGATACCCGGATGGGCTCCCCCAAGAGGGCAGCAGCAACCAGAGACTTGGTTTACCTTGTTGTCAGAGTCTGCTTTGCGGTCGCACCATCACCGATGCTGCCTAAGTGAGTACATGAGCCTCCTCTGCTTCAAACTGGCCCTGCGCACCCCCGGTCCAACATCACACAGAGTCCCGGGGTCTCCCCTACCCGTGGAGGGAACGTCATCTGGCTTCCCCACTCCATCTCCCCTGGGTACTCCCATCGGCAGTGGCGGTACTCCCTTACCGCGAACCATGGGTGGTGTCACAACTCTTATCCCCTGTAAATAGCCCCATTTTTTTATAATTGAGTGGCCACAAGCCCCCGAGTCCGGAGACCCTCGAGCCACAGCGGTGATCCCGGATCCGAATGGTTCGACTGCTGCAGGGGCGGCACACTTATATTAATACAAACCCATACAAATGTGTTACATTGTGCTGCACTTTTGGATCTAATTCTTGAACCACATCCAACCTTGTTTAAAGACATTTCAACATGTATTTGCACAATGTTGTAAAACAGACACTTACAACTTCTCGGATGACATTATGAACATTTTCTTTTCACCTTGATTCACTCATCCATTAAATCAATCAATGGTAAAAAAAATAAATAAATGCCAACAGTAAAGGCCGCTTTACACGCTGCGATATCATTACCGATATCGCTAGCATGCATACCTGCCCCCATCGGTTGTGCGACAAGGGCATATCGCTGCCCGTGGCGCACAACATCGCGCGGACCCTTCACACTACTTACCTGCCTAGCAACGTCGCTGTGACTGGTGATCCGCCTCCTTTCTAAGGGGGCGGTTCGTTCGGCGTCACAGCGGCGTCACTAAGCGGCAGCCCAATCAAAGCGGAGGGGCGGAGATGAGCGGGAAGAACATCCCGCCCACCATCTTCCTTCCTCATTGCGGGCGGGAGGCAGGTAAGGTGAGGTTCCTCGTTCATGCAGTGTCACACGGAGCGATGTGTGCTGCCGCAGAAACGACGAACTACATTGTTACTGCAGCAGCAACGATAATTGAGCTTAGGGGGGCATGTCACCGATTAGCGACTTTGAACATTTTTGCAACGATTCAAAATCGCTAATAGGTGTCACACGCAACGACATCGCTAACGCGGTCGGATGTGCGTCACAAAATCCGTGACCCCAACGACATCACTTTAGCGATGTCGTAGAGTGTAAAGCGGCCTTTAGTACTGAATTAGACAAGATGGTGACAGATGTTTTCATTTGGGAACATTCACTATTGGATTTTTTTATTTTAGATTTTTTGTATTTTAGACTTTATTAAGGATGGGTTTACCAAAGATATAAACACGAGGCAGCATTCCTCATATATCTCATATATGAAGGCGCCGAGGAGGTAGGGATCCACCACATAAAGGAATATAACTGTGGGCCCACCCACTTGACCCCCGTTGATGAAGGTAGGTCCTAGGAAAATTCATTAATGACGTGAATGTATCAACAGCAGATTCTACTGGTTTGTACCAGGATTCTGACTCAGCACTCTGCCCTATTTCCAGGCTGTGTCCACCATCCTTTATAGCTGAATCCTTTCTGCCCAGACATGGAGGTTATTAACCCAGATAAAGGCATTTAAAGTTAGAGTCTTGGTATATGTATATATATATATATATATATATATACTAGAAGGTGGCCCGATTCTACGCATCGGATATTCTAGAATTTACGTATTGTGTAGTTCATGTATGATTTTTGTTATATATATATATATATATATATATATAGATGTTGTTGTGTGTAGTTACCAAGTGTTTGTGTAGGGCGCTGTACATGTTCTGGGTGTTGTCTGGGTGTGATGGGGGGTGAGAGCAGTGTTGTTTGTGTGTTGCGTTGTTTGTGGAGCGCTGTGTGTGTAGCGTTGTGTGTGTGTTGCGCGGTTTGTGTGTGTGTGGTGTGTTTTGGGGGGAGGTATGTTTTGTGCAATGTGTGTGTTGTGCGTTATGTGCGTATATTTGTGTGTGCAGCGTTGTCTGTGTGTGGGTGTCTGTGTAGGGCAGTTGTTTGTGGTTCCCAGTGTGTGTGTGTGGTGTGTTGTGCAGTGCGCGCGCGCGTGTGTGTGTGTGTTGGGGGGAGGTGTGCACTTCCCATCGTGCTCCATCCCCCATGCAGCGCACTCCCCATCGTGCTCCATCCCCCATGCAGCGCACTCCCTATCGTGCTCCATCCCCTATGCTGCGCACCCCCCATCATGCTCCATCTCCCATACTGCGCACTCCCAAACGTGCTCCATCCGCCATGCTGCGCACTCCCAAACGTGCTCCATCCGCCATGCTGCGCACTCCCAAACGTGCTCCATCCGCCATGCTGCGCACTCCCAAACGTGCTCCATCCGCCATGCTGCGCACTCCCCATCGTGCTCCATCCCCCATGCTGCGCACTCCCAAACGTGCTCCATCCGCCATGCTGCGCACTCCCTATCGTGCTCCATCTCCCATGCTGCGCACTCCCAAACGTGCTCCATCCGCCATGCTGCGCACTCCCAAACGTGCTCCATCCCCTATGCTGCGCACCCTCCATCGTGCTCCATCTCCCATCCTACGCACTCCCAAACGTGCTCCATCCGCCATGCTGCGCACTCCCAAACGTGCTCCATCCGCCATGCTGCGCCAGCATCAGCCTCTCTACCCGCAGCATCAGCCTCTCTGCCCGCAGCATCAGCCTCTCTGTCCCCAGCATCAGCCTCTCTGTCCCTAGCATCAGCCTCTCTGTCCCCAGCATCAGCCTCTCTGTCCCCAGCATCAGCCTCTCTGTCCCCAGCATCAGCCTCTCTGTCCCCAGCATCAGCCTCTCTGTCCCCAGCATCAGCCTCTCTCATCCCAGCATCAGCCTCTCTCATCCCAGCATCAGCCTCTCTGTCCCCAGCATCAGCCTCTCTGTCCCCAGCATCAGCCTCTCTGTCCCCAGCATCAGCCTCTCCTCTCTGTCCCCAGCATCAGCCTCTCTCCTCCCAGCCTTCCCCAGCATCAGCCTCTCTCCTCCCAGCCTCCCCCAGCATCAGCCTCCCCCAGCATCAGCCTCCCCCAGCATCAGCCTCTCTTCTTCCAGCCTCCCCCAGCATCAGCCTCCCTCTCCCAGCCTTCCCCAGCATCAGCTTTCCCCTCCCAGCCTCCCTCAGCATCAGCCTTCCCCAGCATCAGCCTCTCTCCGCCCAGCCTCAGCCTCTCTCCTTCCAGCCTCCCCCAGCATCAGCCTCTCTCCTTCCAGCCTCCCTCAGCATCAGCCTCCCTTTCCCAGCCTTCCCCAGGATCAGCCTCTCTCCTCCCAGCCTCCTTCCTCCCAGCCTCCTCCTCCCAGCCTCCTTCAGCATCAGCCTTCCCCTCCCAGTCTCCCCCAGCATCAGCCTCCCCCTCACAGCCTTCCCCAAGATCAGCCTCTCTGCTCCCAGCCTCCTCCAGCACGCCGTGCTCCTCTGCCGACACTCACACACACGATCGCATACACTCACACACACCCGATCCCGACACTCACACACACCCAATCGCATACACTCACACACACAGACACTGACGAAATCGCACATACGCGCTCACAGTCACAACATCCGGAGATATCACATGCTTCTGGCCATGTGATCCTCCGTCAGGTCCTGGAAAGTCACAACAGCACAGTATCGAGGCCGAGAAGCAAGCGATATCGCCGGATGCTGTGAGTGTGTGGATGCGATGTGATGTGTGTGTGATGTGTGTGTGAGGTGTGTGTGTGAGAGTGAGTGTGATCTGATGTGTGTGTATGTGTGTGTGTGTGCTGTTATGTGTGTGCGTGTGGATCTTCCGCCGCTGCAGGACCTTGATGCGCTTGTAACCATGCCAACGTATCCCGTCCCCCGCTCGCACGGGAGCCCACACCACTCCCGTGCGAGCGGGGGATGGGGGACGGGGGGGGGGAGTACAGTACTCACCTCCGTGACAGCCGTGTCAGTTCGGGGAATGCGCGGGGGGGGAGAGGGGGTGGGAGTACAGTACTCACCTCCGTGACAGCCGTGTCAGTTCGGGGAATGCGCGGGGGGAGGTGGGCGGGGCCAGAGCTAGCGTGCGTTGCGTGAGGGGGGCGGGGCGTGGCGTGGCCGAATTGCCAATGCCTGCAGGGTGCCGGGGCGAGAGGCCAATCTGTGGGGGGGCGGAGCCTGGGCGAGCGACTGGCCAATCCGTGTGGGGGCGCAGCCTGGGCGAGCGGCCAATCGGTGTGGGGGGGCGGGGCCATGGCGAGCCCAGCGGCCAATCAGCTTTGTGTCACCGTAAGGACACAATGTCACCGGAAGGACACAATTTTGAAGCATGACAGACAGACAGACAGACAGACAGACAGACAGAATAAGGCAATTATATATATAGATATATATATATATATATATATATATAAGATCACCTAGTCGCTAGGTATTGGGCTCACATGCATTGGCCAATACATAAGCTATGTAGCTCTTTTTTCATATATTCCTATAGCAGTAATGCAATACCAGAGTTCTCTTATTCATTGTTAGCATTTTAGAGTGCAGTTGTATGTATTTTTGTAATATTGTGTTTCCGGCTAGGACCTGTTCACACCTGTTGGATGTGCGGGTCAGTCTTTTTGATATATTTATAGTGTACCAGGATTCTGGCAATGTATCCTTCTGGGGATTAACAAAATATCTTGGAAGAATACCCAAGAAAATACCATGAGCCAAAGAGCCCCCGCTTGCGTTAAAACCTGAGACGTTGTCCCTTTCTTTATCAGCAACAACTCTACAGAGTCAACTCAACACGGTAGCTTGTCAATGGCTATTTTATTGTCGTAGTAATGTGTAAAATGGGGGACTTTACAGAAGGAATGGAGATCCAGATTAGTCTAGGGCAGTTGACCTTGAGAGCCACCTCCAGCTTCTGCCCCCTCACAGTAGGGACACCCAAAGTTCCCATTCCTTGCATAATATCAGCCAAAGAAATCACACTGAGGCAGTATACCAAGATCCAGGAAATCCTAGCCTTCCCCATCCAGATCTCCTCTTCTATGTGGGGGCTACTCACAAAAGTCCCTTTATGGAGACCTGTTCTTCATGGCTGTTTGCTAGACCAGATGCTAGAAGAAAGTTGTGAGCCACACATCGCAGGCCCGTGAGCCACATGTGGCTCCCAACCTACAGGTTGGGGACCACTGGTATAGGGTAACACCAAGTCTAGGCAACTGCAGTTTCACCTAAAAGACGGACACCACCAGTAAAAAAAAAAATGGCCAAATTGGTTCCAAAATTGCATATTTTTGACTTGAAAGTCTATGGCTCTGTCGCGGGCGGGGAGGAGGGTGTCAGCACACCGCGCTCACCCCTTCTGCTCGGGTCCGGCAGCTGCTCCTGGTGGCTCGAGCTGTGGGCCGGATCCCGGGGTTTCTCGAGCGACACTCCTCGCCCGTGAGTGAAAGGGGGTGTTTGTTGGGTGTGGGGATTGTTATAGTTCGTGACGCCACCCACGGTTGTGGTGATTGCACCACCGCTGCTCAGTATGGGGGTCCCGGGGATGGTGATGCGGAGCAGCCAGGTGTTGTGTTGCCCCTCTGTGGGTAGGGGTTGATGATCCCGGGGCCCGGTGATGAGATGTAAAGTGTAGGGCCTGGAGGGCGCAGGGATGCGGGGGCAGCGCTGTGCCTTGCGGCACTATGGTACTCACTCAGCCTGACACACGGACACAGTTTGTACGGTAAACCAACGGCTGGTAGGACGGTCCCACAGACGGCTGCACCTGCACTCCCGGTAGGTGACGGTGATGTCCCTCTTCCTTGCACCTGTGTTGACTGATGGTAGCGGTGGATTCCCTCCGGTTACCCGCTCCCCGGCTGCAATCTGGGCCGGAGGAGCTCTACACTTTGCCCGCAGGCGCTGGCCCTGAGAAACTTGTGCCGTGGCGGTGGCGGTGTCTCTCCAATACGGGTTGGGCTGTTGCCTTCAATCGGGACTTGGTTGTTGGGGGATCTGCGTCCCCGTCACTGACGGATTTGGCAAATCTGGCGACTCCTAGCCTTTCCGGGGTCCGAGAGGCCCCTGCCCTGGTGCTGACTGTCCTTCGGAACACTGCTCCAGACCACCGGGCACACAGCCAACGGGGTCCTTCCAGGAACTTCCAAACGGTCCCCCTCCAGACAGTCACCGCCGTTGCTGACCTTGCTGTTCTGGCCCTCACAAAGCTGGACCCTTCAGGCTGTCTTTCTCTTCTGTCACTTTACTTGCTTTTCCTCCTTTACTACTTTCACTTTCACTTAACTCCTAAACTGAACTCTCCTCTTTACTCTTGCCCTGCCTGGGCTCGACTTCACTCCTTCCACTTCCTCCTCCCTGACAGAACTGCTTGGTTACTTCCTGCCTCCAGTGTTGTGAGCTCCTCGGTGGGCGGAGCCAACCGCCTGGCCCACCCCCTGGTGTGCATCATCAACCTCTGGAGGAAGGCAACAAGGATTTGTGGTTAGCTGTGATGTGCCTACCTGGAGTGTGGGGTGTGGTGGTGTTGTGACCTGTGTCCCCTGGCTTGCCCAGGGCGACACATTCCCCCTTAGCAAAATGCAGACCGTCCGCGGGCTGCCGTCCTACACCGGTTTTATTTTTCTGTAAAAAGGGGATAACAAGGGTTAAGCAAACATAAATACATTTTTAATCAAAAACTCTTCCCAAGACGGGAGGCACATTTACTTAAACGTTGCAACGGTGTACGGTCACGGTTTCCGCTCTCTCCCACCCAAGCAACCTGGCCCTGATGCTGCCCCTAAAGCCCAGGCAGCACCCCTTGACCCACAGTCCAGCACAAGTCACCCGAGCGGGATCTGTCCTTCCCCTCCAGAGGGTGGCCACCGGTTCCTTTGGTGGCTGGGCCCTGGCCTGCTCTGCTCAGGGCCCTCCCTCCAACCTGCCTCTCCGGAGGCGGTATTGCGGAAACGGTAACGGTACCCAACATATTTACAAGCCACTTAACGTTTGTGGTGCCCTGCAAGTTCACGGGCTTGTCCATGGATAGTTCCCATGCAAAACTTTAAACGGTCCCCACGGGGACAACGGTGCCGGCTCCAGCCGGTTGCAAATCAACACACAAATCAGGTGAAGTACTCGGTATCATTTTCATTTTCCTTATCATTTCAAACTTTTTCAAACAACACACAGCAAACAAGCAACTCAGTGGTGGTCCCAACGGGGACGGTGCAACGGGCATCCGCTGCCCTACTCCGGTCCTTTTTCTGCTTCATCCGAGGGAGGGGATGCAGAGCACACCTTGCTCTCCGGGCTGCCCCTCAGCTTTACGTCCAGGGCAAACCACCCCCTCTCTCCGCAGTGCCGGGTGTAACGCACCATGTCCCCTGGTATGAGATTGCGGCCAGGATGCTCCTCGGGCAGATGGGCATGCACGTCCCGCCGAGCCACAAACACCTCGGCCTCCAGGCCCGGTTCGTATATGAATCCGTAGCCCCGGCGGATATCGAATCGCCTCACCTGTCCCTCGTAGAACGGGCCCCGGACACGGAAGGTCGCTTGCCGCAAGTTTTCTTTTTCCCGAATGGCTCGGGCCACCAGCTCGGCTTTCCTTCTCTCCCTCTCCGCGATCTCCAGGCCCAGCTTTGTCGGCTCCCTGTCCCAGTATGGCGCTGCTACCTGCTCCGGCGCACGGGTTGAGCCCCGCGGGACATCCAGCACGTTACCCACTGTCAGGAAGGTGGGTAGCGTATCCCGCGGTGTCATGGCCTTGGGCGCTGCCTTGCAGCAACAACCCGGCGCCACCTCAGCCGAGGTGTGGGGGATGGGCACAGGGGCTTTCCGCAGCCGGGCCTTCGGCTCGGAGCGGGTCGTCGGCTCCGGCTCGGGAAACTGCTCGGGGACGGTCTCTGGCACAATCTTCGGGGCCTTCCATGGTAATGCCTCCGGTTTGTTGCGGGCTCCGGCTACAGGTCGGTCCGCTGGGGCGGACGGGCTGGGTATCGCTACCGGTTGCGGTGGTAGCGGGCCTAGTGGCGGGGTCACGGCCTCCGAGACGGGTGGCGAGGGAGGCAACGGGGGGAGAGGGCTTGGACCGGGCCCCACAGCCGCGATGACCGGCCCTGCAAGGGCATTGGGACGTGGGTCACTCACCCTCCCTTTCTCCGCCTCCTCCTCGCGTCTCCGCACGGTGGCTACAACGTCCGCCATGTCGGCCTCCCACTCCTCCATGAGGAGCTGCATCTTGACCTGCAGCCGTTGATAGAGCTGCGCGGTCCGGATCTCCACCCACGCCGCGGTTCCAGGCGCGGGGGGTACGGTGTCGCGGGACGGCATCCACATGGTGTCTTCACTGGTTGCTTCCAGGAACGGTATTCTTGCAAGGTCCTGGCGTCCCTGCATTTATAGCCGCAGCTACATGCGTCCAGCCGCCATCGCGTCCCCCTTAGCTCTTTCCGGCCCCTCCTCTCTCGGGGCGGGGTTTTGGCCTTCGTGCCTCTACTGCTCGAGAAGACGCTCGAGCGGGAACTTTTCGCGCCAAAGATGGCGGCTTCTGAAATTTTTCTGCCGGATGCCTCCGGCGGTAACAAGGCGCACCTCTACCTGACGGCAGAGCGGTAAGATCCTGTTCGTGACGCCAAGTTGTCGCGGGCGGGGAGGAGGGTGTCAGCACACCGCGCTCACCCCTTCTGCTCGGGTCCGGCAGCTGCTCCTGGTGGCTCGAGCTGTGGGCCGGATCCCGGGGTTTCTCGAGCGACACTCCTCGCCCGTGAGTGAAAGGGGGTGTTTGTTGGGTGTGGGGATTGTTATAGTTCGTGACGCCACCCACGGTTGTGGTGATTGCACCACCGCTGCTCAGTATGGGGGTCCCGGGGATGGTGATGCGGAGCAGCCAGGTGTTGTGTTGCCCCTCCGTGGGTAGGGGTTGATGATCCCGGGGCCCGGTGATGAGATGTAAAGTGTAGGGCCTGGAGGGCGCAGGGACGCGGGGGCAGCGCTGTGCCTTGCGGCACTATGGTACTCACTCAGCCTGACACACGGACACAGTTTGTACGGTAAACCAACGGCTGGTAGGACGGTCCCACAGACGGCTGCACCTGCACTCCCGGTAGGTGACGGTGATGTCCCTCTTCCTTGCACCTGTGTTGACTGATGGTAGCGGTGGATTCCCTCCGGTTACCCGCTCCCCGGCTGCAATCTGGGCCGGAGGAGCTCTACACTTTGCCCGCAGGCGCTGGCCCTGAGAAACTTGTGCCGTGGCGGTGGCGGTGTCTCTCCAATACGGGTTGGGCTGTTGCCTTCAATCGGGACTTGGTTGTTGGGGGATCTGCGTCCCCGTCACTGACGGATTTGGCAAATCTGGCGACTCCTAGCCTTTCCGGGGTCCGAGAGGCCCCTGCCCTGGTGCTGACTGTCCTTCGGAACACTGCTCCAGACCACCGGGCACACAGCCAACGGGGTCCTTCCAGGAACTTCCAAACGGTCCCCCTCCAGACAGTCACCGCCGTTGCTGACCTTGCTGTTCTGGCCCTCACAAAGCTGGACCCTTCAGGCTGTCTTTCTCTTCTGTCACTTTACTTGCTTTTCCTCCTTTACTACTTTCACTTTCACTTAACTCCTAAACTGAACTCTCCTCTTTACTCTTGCCCTGCCTGGGCTCGACTTCACTCCTTCCACTTCCTCCTCCCTGACAGAACTGCTTGGTTACTTCCTGCCTCCAGTGTTGTGAGCTCCTCGGTGGGCGGAGCCAACCGCCTGGCCCACCCCCTGGTGTGCATCATCAACCTCTGGAGGAAGGCAACAAGGATTTGTGGTTAGCTGTGATGTGCCTACCTGGAGTGTGGGGTGTGGTGGTGTTGTGACCTGTGTCCCCTGGCTTGCCCAGGGCGACACAGCTCCATAGGGGACCAAGTCTAAATCCTATTTTTCAGCCTCCAATGAAATCTGGAACCCAGGTTTAACCTTGTGTGTGGCAGCATATTGCCCAAGTCAACAGATGATGTGACTGCTATGTGGCTCGTGACTTCGGGGGCCTGATGATGATTAGCCCCACCCAGCTGCTTGGCATTCACCCCCAACATCAACCTTACATGTATGCCAGTAGTCACATAGATGTCCATGGAGCAGGCTCACATACTAAAGGGTGTTTTACACACTGCGACATCGCTAGCGATAGCTAGCGATGTTGTGCGCGATAGCACCCACCCCCATCGTTTGGTGATCGCTGCCGCAGCGAACATTATCGATACGGCAGCGTCACATGCACATACCTTTTCAGCGACGTTGCTGTGACCGCCAAACAATCCCTCCTTTAGGGGGGGAGGTGCGTTCGGCGTCATAGCGACGTCACTGCGGCGTCACTAAGCGGCTGCCCAATAGCAGAGGAAGGGCGGAGATGATCGGCCAGAACATGCCGCCCACCTCTTTCCTTCCTCATTGCTGGTGGACGTAGGTAAGGAGATGTTCGTCGGTCCTGCGGTGTCACACATAGCAATGTGTGCTGCCGCAGGAACGACGAACAACCTGCAGAATGTACCACCAATGATATTATGAAAAGGAGCAATGAGTCAACGATCAATGATTTTTGATGCTTTTGTGATCGTTGATCGTCGCTCCGAGCTGTCACATGCTGTGATGTTGCTAACAACGCCGGATGTGCGTCACTAACGACGTGACCCCGACAATATATCGTTAGTGATGTCGCAGTGTAAAGCACCCTTAAGCCCATTTTATAAGTGGGTGATTTAACGAGCTCATGTAGTGAGCCCACTTCCTACTTACCATAGGGGGATTTGCATGGAGCAGGCTCATGTACCGAGCCCACGTCCTACTTAGGGAGGATTTGCATGAAGAAGGCTCATGTACCGAGCCCACGTCCTACTTAGGGGGGATTTCCATGGAGCAGGCTCATGTACCGAGCCCACGTCCTACTTAGGGAGGATTTGCATGAAGAAGGCTCATGTACCGAGCCCACGTCCTACTTAGGGGGGATTTCCATGGAGCAGGCTCATGTACCGAGCCCACATCCTACTTAGGGGGGATTTGCATGGAGCAGGCTCATGTACCGAGCCCACGTCCTACTTAGGGAGGATTTGCATGGAGCAGGCTCATGTACTGAGCCCACATCCTACTTAGGGAGATTTGCATGGAGCAGGCTCATGTACTGAGCCCACATCCTACTTAGGGAGGATCTGCATGGAGCAGGCTCATGTACCGAGCCCACATCCTACTTAGGGAGGATCTGCATGGAGCAGGCTCATGTACCGAGCCCACATCCTACTTAGGGAGGATCTGCATGGAGAAGGCTCATGTACTGAGCCCACGTCCAACTTAGGGAGGATTTGCATGGAGCAGGCTCATGTACCGAGCCCACGTCCTACTTAGGGAGGATCTGCATGGAGCAGGCTCATGTACCGAGCCCACATCCTACTTAGGGAGGATCTGCATGGAGCAGGCTCATGTACCGAGCCCACATCCTACTTAGGGAGGATCTGCATGGAGAAGGCTCATGTACCGAGCCCACGTCCTACTTAGGGGGGATTTCCATGGAGCAGGCTCATGTACCGAGCCCACGTCCTACTTAGGGAGGATTTGCATGAAGAAGGCTCATGTACCGAGCCCACGTCCTACTTAGGGGGGATTTCCATGGAGCAGGCTCATGTACCGAGCCCACATCCTACTTAGGGAGGATCTGCATGGAGCAGGCTCATGTACCGAGCCCACATCCTACTTAGGGAGGATCTGCATGGAGAAGGCTCATGTACTGAGCCCACGTCCAACTTAGGGAGGATTTGCATGGAGCAGGCTCATGTACCGAGCCCACGTCCTATTTAGGGAGGATTTGCATGGAGCAGGCTCATGTACCGAGCCCACGTCCTACTTAGGGAGGATTTGCATGGAGCAAGCTTATGTACCGAGCCCACGTCCTACTTAGGGAGGATTTGCATGGAGCAGGCTCATGTACCGAGCCCACGTCCTACTTAGGGAGGATTTGCATGGAGAAGGCTCATGTACCGAGCCCACGTCCTACTTAGGGAGGATCTGCATGGAGCAGGCTCATGTACCGAGCCCACATCCTACTTAGGGAGGATCTGCATGGAGCAGGCTCATGTACCGAGCCCACATCCTACTTAGGGAGGATCTGCATGGAGCATGCTCATGTACCGAGCCCACATCCTACTTAGGGAGGATTTGCATGGAGCAGGCTCATGTACCGAGCCCACATCCTACTTAGGGAGGATTTGCATGGAGAAGGCTCATGTACTGAGCCCACGTCCAACTTAGGGAGGATTTGCATGGAGCAAGCTTATGTACCGAGCCCACGTCCTACTTAGGGAGGATTTGCATGGAGCAAGCTTATGTACCGAGCCCACGTCCTACTTAGGGAGGATTTGCATGGAGCAGGCTCATGTACCGAGCCCACGTCCTACTTAGGGAGGATTTGCATGGAGCAGGCTCATGTACCGAGCCCACGTCCTACTTAGGGAGGATTTGCATGGAGCAAGCTCATGTACCGAGCCCACGTCCTACTTAGGGAGGATTTGCATGGAGAAGGCTCATGTACCGAGCCCACATCCTACTTAGGGGGGATTTGCATGGAGCAAGCTTATGTACCGAGCCCACGTCCTACTTAGGGAGGATTTGCATGGAGAAGGCTCATGTACCGAGCCCACGTCCTACTTAGGGAGGATCTGCATGGAGCAGGCTCATGTACCGAGCCCACGTCCTACTTAGGGAGGATCTGCATGGAGCAGGCTCATGTACCGAGCCCACATCCTACTTAGGGAGGATCTGCATGGAGCAGGCTCATGTACCGAGCCCACGTCCTACTTAGGGAGGATTTGCATGGAGCAGGCTCATGTACCGAGCCCACGTCCTACTTAGGGAGGATTTGCATGGAGAAGGCTCATGTACCGAGCCCACGTCCTACTTAGGGGGGATTTGCATGGAGCAGGCTCATGTACTGAGCCCACATCCTACTTAGGGGGGATTTGCATGGAGCAAGCTTATGTACCGAGCCCACGTCCTACTTAGGGAGGATTTGCATGGAGAAGGCTCATGTACCGAGCCCACGTCCTACTTAGGGAGGATCTGCATGGAGCAGGCTCATGTACCGAGCCCACATCCTACTTAGGGAGGATCTGCATGGAGCAGGCTCATGTACCGAGCCCACATCCTACTTAGGGAGGATTTGCATGGAGCAGGCTCATTTACTGAGCCCACGTCCTACTTAGGGAGGATTTGCATGGAGAAGGCTCATGTACTGAGCCCACGTCCAACTTAGGGAGGATTTGCATGGAGCAGGCTCATGTACCGAGCCCACGTCCTACTTAGGGAGGATTTGCATGGAGCAGGCTCATGTACTGAGCCCACGTCCTACTTAGGGAGGATTTGCATGGAGCAGGCTCATGTACTGAGCCCACGTCCAACTTAGGGAGGATCTGCATGGAGCAGGCTCATGTACCGAGCCCACGTCCTACTTAGGGAGGATTTGCATGGAGCAGGCTCATGTACCGAGCCCACATCCTACTTAGGGAGGATCTGCATGGAGCAGGCTCATGTACCGAGCCCACGTCCTACTTAGGGAGGATTTGCATGGAGAAGGCTCATGTACCGAGCCCACGTCCTACTTAGGGGGGATTTGCATGGAGCAGGCTCATGTACTGAGCCCACATCCTACTTAGGGGGGATTTGCATGGAGCAAGCTTATGTACCGAGCCCACGTCCTACTTAGGGAGGATTTGCATGGAGAAGGCTCATGTACCGAGCCCACGTCCTACTTAGGGAGGATTTGCATGGAGAAGGCTCATGTACCGAGCCCACGTCCTACTTAGGGAGGATCTGCATGGAGCAGGCTCATGTACCGAGCCCACATCCTACTTAGGGAGGATCTGCATGGAGCAGGCTCATGTACCGAGCCCACATCCTACTTAGGGAGGATTTGCATGGAGCAGGCTCATTTACTGAGCCCACGTCCTACTTATGGAGGATTTGCATGGAGAAGGCTCATGTACTGAGCCCACGTCCAACTTAGGGAGGATTTGCATGGAGCAGGCTCATGTACCGAGCCCACGTCCTACTTAGGGAGGATTTGCATGGAGCAGGCTCATGTACTGAGCCCACGTCCTACTTAGGGAGGATTTGCATGGAGCAGGCTCATGTACTGAGCCCACGTCCAACTTAGGGAGGATCTGCATGGAGCAGGCTCATGTACCGAGCCCACGTCCTACTTAGGGAGGATTTGCATGGAGCAGGCTCATGTACCGAGCCCACATCCTACTTAGGGAGGATCTGCATGGAGCAGGCTCATGTACCGAGCCCACGTCCTACTTAGGGAGGATTTGCATGGAGAAGGCTCATGTACCGAGCCCACGTCCTACTTAGGGGGGATTTGCATGGAGCAGGCTCATGTACTGAGCCCACATCCTACTTAGGGGGGATTTGCATGGAGCAAGCTTATGTACCGAGCCCACGTCCTACTTAGGGAGGATTTGCATGGAGAAGGCTCATGTACCGAGCCCACGTCCTACTTAGGGAGGATCTGCATGGAGCAGGCTCATGTACCGAGCCCACATCCTACTTAGGGAGGATCTGCATGGAGCAGGCTCATGTACCGAGCCCACATCCTACTTAGGGAGGATCTGCATGGAGCAGGCTCATGTACTGAGCCCACGTCCAACTTAGGGAGGATTTGCATGGAGCAGGCTCATGTACCGAGCCCACGTCCTACTTAGGGAGGATTTGCATGGAGCAGGCTCATGTACTGAGCCCACGTCCTACTTAGGGAGGATTTGCATGGAGCAGGCTCATGTACTGAGCCCACGTCCAACTTAGGGAGGATCTGCATGGAGCAGGCTCATGTACCGAGCCCACGTCCTACTTAGGGAGGATTTGCATGGAGCAGGCTCATGTACCGAGTCCACATCCTACTTAGGGAGGATCTGCATGGAGCAGGCTCATGTACCGAGCCCACATCCTACTTAGGGAGGATCTGCATGGAGCAGGCTCATGTACCGAGCCCACGTCCTACTTAGGGAGGATTTGCATGGAGAAGGCTCATGTACCGAGCCCACGTCCTACTTAGGGGGGATTTGCATGGAGCAGGCTCATGTACCGAGCCCACGTCCTACTTAGGGAGGATTTGCATGGAGAAGGCTCATGTACCGAGCCCACGTCCTACTTAGGGGGGATTTGCATGGAGCAGGCTCATGTACTGAGCCCATGTCGCGGGCGGGGAGGAGGGTGTCAGCACACCGCGCTCACCCCTTCTGCTCGGGTCCGGCAGTTGCTCCTGGTGGCTCGAGCTGCGGGCCGGATCCCGGGGTGTCTCGAGCGACACTCCTCGCCCGTGAGTGAAAAGGGGGTGTTTGTTGGGATTATAGTTCGTGACGCCACCCACGGTTGTGGTGATGGCACCACCGCTGCTCAGTGTGGGGGTCCCGTGGATGGTGATGGGAGCAGCCAGGTGTTGTGTTGCCCCTCCGTGGGTAGGGGTTGGTGATCCCGGGGCCCGGTGAAGAGATGCAAGGTGTAGGGCCTGGAGGGCGCAGGGACGCGGGGGCAGCGCTGTGCCTTGCGGCACTATGGTACTCACTCAGCCTGACACGGACACAGTTTGTACGGTAAACCAACGGCTGGTAGGACGGTCCCACAGACGGCTGCACCTGCACTCCCGGTAGGTGACGGTGACTTCTCTCTTCCTTGCACCTGTGTGGTCTGGTGGTATCGGTGGATTCCCTCCGGTTACCCGCTCCCCGGCTGCAATCTGGGCCGGAGGAGCTCTACACTTTGCCCGCAGGCGCTGGCCCTGGGGAAACTGGTGCCTTGGCGGTGGCGGTGTCTCCCCGTTAATGGTCGGGCTGTTGCCGTCAATCGGGACTTTGTTGCTGGGGGATCTGCGTCCCCTTCGCTGACGGATTCGGCAAATTGGGCGACTCCTAGCCTTGCCGGGGTCCGAGAGGCCCCTGCCCTGGTGCTGACTGTCCTTCGGAACACTGCTCCAGACCACCGGGCACACAGCCAACGGGGTCCTTCCAGGAACTTCTGAACTGTCCCACTCCAGACAGTCACCGCCGTCGCTGACCTTGCTGTTCTAGCCCTACACACAGCTGGGCTCTCAGGCTCTGTCACCACTTCTTGCTTTCCTCCTGTTCCACTTTCCTTTCTTTCACTTTCACTTCTTGTTGTTTACTCTAGCCCCTGCCTGGGCTACTCTGCTGTTCACTCCTTCATGTCCCTGACAGTTCTGCCTGGTAACTTCCTGCCTCCAGAGTTGTGAGCTCCTTGGTGGGCGGAGCCAACCGCCTGGCCCACCCCCTGGTGTGCATCACAGACTCCTGGAGGGAGGCAACAAGGATTTCTGGTTAGCAGGTGTGCCTACCTGGAGTGTGGGGTGTAGTGGTGTTGTTATCTGTGTCCCCTGGCTTGCCCAGGGCGACACATTCCCCCTTAGCAAAATGCAGACCGTCCGCGGGCTGCCGTCCTACACCGGTTTTATTTTTCTGTAAAAGGGGATAACAGGTTAAACAAACATAAATAACATTTTTAATCATAAACTCTTCCCAAGACGGGAGGCACATTTTACTTTTAAACGTTGCAACGGTGTACGGTCACGGTTTCCGCTCTCTCCCACCCAAGCAACCTGGCCCTGATGCTGCCCCTAAAACCCAGGCAGCACCCCTTGACCCACAGTCCAGCACAAGTCACCCGAGCGGGATCTGTCCTTCCCTCCAGAGGGTAGCCACCGGTCCCTTTGGTGGCTGGGCCCTGGCCTGCTCTGCTCAGGGCCCTCCCTCCAACCTGCCTCTCCGGAGGCGGCATTGCGGAAACGGTAACGGTACCCAACATATTTACAAGCCACTAACGTTTGTGGTTGCCCTGCAGAGTTCACGGGCTTGTCCATGGATAGTTCCCATGCATTTTAAACCTTTAACGGTCCCCACGGGGACAACGGTGCCGGCTCCTGCCGGTGGCAAATCACTGCAGCAAATCAGGTAACAAACTCGGGTAATCATCTTTCATCATTGCAGAATTTTCAAAAACTTTCAAACAAATAACTCAGTGGTGGTCCCAACGGGGGACGGTGCAACGGGCATCCGCTGCCCTACTCCGGTCCTGCTGCTGCTTCCTCCGAGGGAGGGGGTGCAGAGCTCACCTTGCTCTCCGGGCTGCCCTTCAGCTTTACGTCCAGGGCAAACCACCCCCTCTCTCCGCAGTGCCGAGTGTAACGCACCATGTCCCCTGGTATTAGGTTGCGGCCAGGATGCTCCTCGGGCAGATGGGCATGCACATCCCGCCGGGCTACAAACACCTCGGCCTCCAGGCCCGGTTCGTATATGAACCCGTAGCCCCGGCGGATATCGAAGCGCCGCACCTGCCCCTCGTAGAACGGGCCCCGGACACGGAAGGTCGCTTGCCGCAGGTTCTCCTTTTCCCGGATGGCTCGGGCTACCAGCTCGGCTTTTCTTCGCTCCCTCTCCGCGATTTCCAGGCCCAGCTTGGTCGGCTCCCTGTCCCAGTATGGCTCCGGCGCACGGGTTGAGCCCCGCGGGACATCCAGTACGTTACCCACTGTCAGAAAGGTGGGCGGCGTATCCCGCGGTGTCATGGCCTTGGGCGCTGCCTTGCAGCAACAACCCGGCGCCACCTCAGCCGAGGTGTGGGGGATGGGCACAGGGGCTTTCCGCAGTTGGGCCTTCGGCTCGGAGCGGGTCATCGGCTCCGGCTCGGGGAACTGCTCGGGGACTGTCTCTGGCGCAATCTTCGGGGCCTTCCATGGCAATGCCTCCGGTTTGCTTCGGGCTCCGGCTACAGGTCGGTCCGCTGGGGCGGACGGGCTGGGTATCGCTACCGGTTGCGGTGGCAGCGGGCCTAGTGGCGGGGTCACGGCCTCCGAGACGGGTGGCGAAGGAGGCAACGGGGGGAGAGGGCTTGGACCGGGTCCCTCAGCCGCAGCGACCGGTCCCTCCGGGACATAGGGGCGTGGGTCACTCACCCTCCCTTCCTCCGCTTCCTCCTCGCGTCTCCGCACGGCTGCCACAACGTCCGCCATGTCGGTCTCCCACTCCTCCATGAGGAGCTGCATCTTGACCTGCAGCCTTAGGTGGAGCTGCGCGGTCCGGATCTCCACCCACGCTGCGGTTCCCGGTGCGGGGGCCACGGTGTTTCGGGACGGCATCCACATGGTATCTCCACTGTTTGGTTCCAGGAACGGTATTCTGGCAAGGTCCTGGCGTCCTTGCTTTTATAGCGGCGACTACATGCCGCCAGCCGCCATCGCGTCCCCCTTAGCTCTTTCCGGCCCCTCCTCTCTCGGGGCGGGGTTTTGGCCTTCGCGCCTCTACTGCTCGAGAAGACGCTCGAGCGGGAACTTTTCGCGCCAAAGATGGCGGCTTCTGAAATTTTTCTGCCGGATATCTCCGGCGGTCACAAGGCGCACCTCTACCTGACGGCAGAGCGGTAAGATCCTGTTCGTGACGCCAAGTTGTCGCGGGCGGGGAGGAGGGTGTCAGCACACCGCGCTCACCCCTTCTGCTCGGGTCCGGCAGTTGCTCCTGGTGGCTCGAGCTGCGGGCCGGATCCCGGGGTGTCTCGAGCGACACTCCTCGCCCGTGAGTGAAAAGGGGGTGTTTGTTGTGATTATAGTTCGTGACGCCACCCACGGTTGTGGTGATGGCACCACCGCTGCTCAGTGTGGGGGTCCCGTGGATGGTGATGGGAGCAGCCAGGTGTTGTGTTGCCCCTCCGTGGGTAGGGGTTGGTGATCCCGGGGCCCGGTGAAGAGATGCAAGGTGTAGGGCCTGGAGGGCGCAGGGACGCGGGGGCAGCGCTGTGCCTTGCGGCACTATGGTACTCACTCAGCCTGACATGGACACAGTTTGTACGGTAAACCAACGGCTGGTAGGACGGTCCCACAGACGGCTGCACCTGCACTCCCGGTAGGTGACGGTGACTTCTCTCTTCCTTGCACCTGTGTGGTCTGGTGGTATCGGTGGATTCCCTCCGGTTACCCGCTCCCCGGCTGCAATCTGGGCCGGAGGAGCTCTACACTTTGCCCGCAGGCGCTGGCCCTGGGGAAACTGGTGCCTTGGCGGTGGCGGTGTCTCCCCGTTAATGGTCGGGCTGTTGCCGTCAATCGGGACTTTGTTGCTGGGGGATCTGCGTCCCCTTCGCTGACGGATTCGGCAAATTGGGCGACTCCTAGCCTTGCCGGGGTCCGAGAGGCCCCTGCCCTGGTGCTGACTGTCCTTCGGAACACTGCTCCAGACCACCGGGCACACAGCCAACGGGGTCCTTCCAGGAACTTCCGAACTGTCCCACTCCGACAGTCACCGCCGTCGCTGACCTTGCTGTTCTAGCCCTACACACAGCTGGGCTCTCAGGCTCTGTCACCACTTCTTGCTTTCCTCCTGTTCCACTTTCCTTTCCTTCACTTTCACTTCTTGTTGTTTACTCTAGCCCCTGCCTGGGCTACTCTGCTGTTCACTCCTTCATGTCCCTGACAGTTCTGCCTGGTAACTTCCTGCCTCCAGAGTTGTGAGCTCCTTGGTGGGCGGAGCCAACCGCCTGGCCCACCCCCTGGTGTGCATCACAGACTCCTGGAGGGAGGCAACAAGGATTTCTGGTTAGCAGGTGTGCCTACCTGGAGTGTGGGGTGTAGTGGTGTTGTTATCTGTGTCCCCTGGCTTGCCCAGGGCGACACACCCACATCCTACTTAGGGGGGATTTGCATGGAGCAAGCTTATGTACCGAGCCCACGTCCTACTTAGGGAGGATTTGCATGGAGAAGGCTCATGTACCGAACCCACGTCCTACTTAGGGAGGATCTGCATGGAGCAGGCTCATGTACCGAGCCCACATCCTACTTAGGGAGGATCTGCATGGAGCAGGCTCATGTACCGAGCCCACATCCTACTTAGGGAGGATCTGCATGGAGCAGGCTCATGTACTGAGCCCACGTCCAACTTAGGGAGGATTTGCATGGAGCAGGCTCATGTACCGAGCCCACGTCCTACTTAGGGAGGATTTGCATGGAGCAGGCTCATGTACTGAGCCCACGTCCTACTTAGGGAGGATTTGCATGGAGAAGGCTCATGTACTGAGCCCACGTCCAACTTAGGGAGGATTTGCATGGAGCAGACTCATGTACCGAGCCCACGTCCTACTTAGGGAGGATTTGCATGGAGCAGGCTCATGTACTGAGCCCACGTCCTACTTAGGGAGGATTTGCATGGAGCAGGCTCATGTACCGAGCCCACGTCCAACTTAGGGAGGATCTGCATGGAGCAGGCTCATGTACCGAGCCCACGTCCTACTTAGGGAGGATTTGCATGGAGCAGGCTCATGTACCGAGCCCACGTCCTACTTAGGGAGGATCTGCATGGAGCAGGCTCATGTACCGAGCCCACATCCTACTTAGGGAGGATCTGCATGGAGCAGGCTCATGTACCGAGCCCACGTCCTACTTAGGGAGGATTTGCATGGAGAAGGCTCATGTACCGAGCCCACGTCCTACTTAGGGAGGATTTGCATGGAGAAGGCTCATGTACCGAGCCCACGTCCTACTTAGGGAGGATCTGCATGGAGCAGGCTCATGTACCGAGCCCACGTCCTACTTAGGGAGGATTTGCATGGAGAAGGCTCATGTACCGAGCCCACGTCCTACTTAGGGGGGATTTGCATGGAGCAGGCTCATGTACCGAGCCCACGTCCTACTTAGGGAGGATTTGCATGGAGAAGGCTCATGTACCGAGCCCACGTCCTACTTAGGGAGGATTTGCATGGAGCAGGCTCATGTACTGAGCCCACGTCCTACTTAGGGAGGATTTGCATGGAGAAGGCTCATGTACCGAGCCCACGTCCTACTTAGGGGGGATTTGCATGGAGCAGGCTCATGTACCGAGCCCACGTCCTACTTAGGGAGGATTTGCATGGAGAAGGCTCATGTACCGAGCCCACGTCCTACTTAGGGAGGATCTGCATGGAGCAGGCTCATGTACCGAGCCCACATCCTACTTAGGGAGGATCTGCATGGAGCAGGCTCATGTACCGAGCCCACATCCTACTTAGGGAGGATCTGCATGGAGCAGGCTCATGTACTGAGCCCACGTCCAACTTAGGGAGGATTTGCATGGAGCAGGCTCATGTACCGAGCCCACGTCCTACTTAGGGAGGATTTGCATGGAGCAGGCTCATGTACTGAGCCCACGTCCTACTTAGGGAGGATTTGCATGGAGAAGGCTCATGTACTGAGCCCACGTCCAACTTAGGGAGGATTTGCATGGAGCAGACTCATGTACCGAGCCCACGTCCTACTTAGGGAGGATTTGCATGGAGCAGGCTCATGTACTGAGCCCACGTCCTACTTAGGGAGGATTTGCATGGAGCAGGCTCATGTACTGAGCCCACGTCCAACTTAGGGAGGATCTGCATGGAGCAGGCTCATGTACCGAGCCCACGTCCTACTTAGGGAGGATTTGCATGGAGCAGGCTCATGTACCGAGCCCACATCCTACTTAGGGAGGATCTGCATGGAGCAGGCTCATGTACCGAGCCCACATCCTACTTAGGGAGGATCTGCATGGAGCAGGCTCATGTACCGAGCCCACGTCCTACTTAGGGAGGATTTGCATGGAGAAGGCTCATGTACCGAGCCCACGTCCTACTTAGGGAGGATTTGCATGGAGAAGGCTCATGTACCGAGCCCACGTCCTACTTAGGGAGGATCTGCATGGAGCAGGCTCATGTACCGAGCCCACGTCCTACTTAGGGAGGATTTGCATGGAGAAGGCTCATGTACCGAGCCCACGTCCTACTTAGGGGGGATTTGCATGGAGCAGGCTCATGTACCGAGCCCACGTCCTACTTAGGGAGGATTTGCATGGAGAAGGCTCATGTACCGAGCCCACGTCCTACTTAGGGGGGATTTGCATGGAGCAGGCTCATGTACTGAGCCCACATCCTACTTAGGGGGGATTTGCATGGAGCAAGCTTATGTACCGAGCCCACGTCCTACTTAGGGAGGATTTGCATGGAGAAGGCTCATGTACCGAGCCCACGTCCTACTTAGGGAGGATCTGCATGGAGCAGGCTCATGTACCGAGCCCACATCCTACTTAGGGAGGATCTGCATGGAGCAGGCTCATGTACCGAGCCCACATCCTACTTAGGGAGGATCTGCATGGAGCAGGCTCATGTACTGAGCCCACGTCCAACTTAGGGAGGATTTGCATGGAGCAGGCTCATGTACCGAGCCCACGTCCTACGTAGGGAGGATTTGCATGGAGCAGGCTCATGTACTGAGCCCACGTCCTACTTAGGGAGGATTTGCATGGAGAAGGCTCATGTACTGAGCCCACGTCCAACTTAGGGAGGATTTGCATGGAGCAGGCTCATGTACCGAGCCCACGTCCTACTTAGGGAGGATTTGCATGGAGCAGGCTCATGTACTGAGCCCACGTCCTACTTAGGGAGGATTTGCATGGAGCAGGCTCATGTACTGAGCCCACATCCTACTTAGGGGGGATTTGCATGGAGCAAGCTTATGTACCGAGCCCACGTCCTACTTAGGGAGGATTTGCATGGAGAAGGCTCATGTACCGAGCCCACGTCCTACTTAGGGGGGATTTGCATGGAGCAGGCTCATGTACCGAGCCCACATCCTACTTAGGGAGGATCTGCATGGAGCAGGCTCATGTACTGAGCCCACGTCCAACTTAGGGAGGATTTGCATGGAGCAGGCTCATGTACCGAGCCCACGTCCTACTTAGGGAGGATCTGCATGGAGCAGGCTCATGTACCGAGCCTACATCCTACTTAGGGAGGATCTGCATGGAGCAGGCTCATGTACCGAGCCCACGTCCTACTTAGGGAGGATCTGCATGGAGCAGGCTCATGTACCGAGCCCACATCCTACTTAGGGAGGATCTGCATGGAGCAGGCTCATGTACCGAGCCCACGTCCTACTTAGGGAGGATTTGCATGGAGAAGACTCATGTACCGAGCCCACGTCCTACTTAGGGAGGATTTGCATGGAGAAGGCTCATGTACCGAGCCCACATCCTACTTAGGGAGGATCTGCATGGAGCAGGCTCATGTACCGAGCCCACGTCCTACTTAGGGAGGATTTGCATGGAGAAGGCTCATGTACCGAGCCCACGTCCTACTTAGGGAGGATTTGCATGGAGAAGGCTCATGTACCGAGCCCACATCCTACTTAGGGAGGATCTGCATGGAGCAGGCTCATGTACCGAGCCCACATCCTACTTAGGGAGGATCTGCATGGAGCAGGCTCATGTACTGAGCCCACGTCCAACTTAGGGAGGATTTGCATGGAGCAGGCTCATGTACCGAGCCCACGTCCTACTTAGGGAGGATTTGCATGGAGCAGGCTCATGTACTGAGCCCACGTCCTACTTAGGGAGGATTTGCATGGAGCAGGCTCATGTACTGAGCCCACGTCCAACTTAGGGAGGATCTGCATGGAGCAGGCTCATGTACCGAGCCCACGTCCTACTTAGGGAGGATTTGCATGGAGCAGGCTCATGTACCGAGCCCACATCCTACTTAGGGAGGATCTGCATGGAGCAGGCTCATGTACCGAGCCCACATCCTACTTAGGGAGGATCTGCATGGAGCAGGCTCATGTACCGAGCCCACGTCCTACTTAGGGAGGATTTGCATGGAGAAGGCTCATGTACCGAGCCCACGTCCTACTTAGGGGGGATTTGCATGGAGCAGGCTCATGTACCGAGCCCACGTCCTACTTAGGGAGGATTTGCATGGAGAAGGCTCATGTACCGAGCCCACGTCCTACTTAGGGAGGATTTGCATGGAGAAGGCTCATGTACCGAGCCCACGTCCTACTTAGGGGGGATTTGCATGGAGCAGGCTCATGTACTGAGCCCACATCCTACTTAGGGGGGATTTGCATGGAGCAAGCTTATGTACCGAGCCCACGTCCTACTTAGGGAGGATTTGCATGGAGAAGGCTCATGTACCGAGCCCACGTCCTACTTAGGGAGGATCTGCATGGAGCAGGCTCATGTACCGAGCCCACATCCTACTTAGGGAGGATCTGCATGGAGCAGGCTCATGTACCGAGCCCACATCCTACTTAGGGAGGATCTGCATGGAGCAGGCTCATGTACTGAGCCCACGTCCAACTTAGGGAGGATTTGCATGGAGCAGGCTCATGTACCGAGCCCACGTCCTACTTAGGGAGGATTTGCATGGAGCAGGCTCATGTACTGAGCCCACGTCCTACTTAGGGAGGATTTGCATGGAGCAGGCTCATGTACTGAGCCCACGTCCAACTTAGGGAGGATTTGCATGGAGAAGGCTCATGTACCGAGCCCACGTCCTACTTAGGGGGGATTTGCATGGAGCAGGCTCATGTACTGAGACCACATCCTACTTAGGGGGGATTTGCATGGAGCAAGCTTATGTACCGAGCCCACGTCCTACTTAGGGAGGATTTGCATGGAGAAGGCTCATGTACCGAGCCCACGTCCTACTTAGGGAGGATCTGCATGGAGCAGGCTCATGTACCGAGCCCACATCCTACTTAGGGAGGATCTGCATGGAGCAGGCTTATGTACCGAGCCCACATCCTACTTAGGGAGGATCTGCATGGAGCAGGCTCATGTACCGAGTCCACGTCCAACTTAGGGAGGATTTGCATGGAGCAGGCTCATGTACTGAGCCCACGTCCAACTTAGGGAGGATTTGCATGGAGCAGGCTCATGTACCGAGCCCACGTCCTACTTAGGGAGGATTTGCATGGAGCAGGCTCATGTACCGAGCCCACATCCTACTTAGGGAGGATTTCCATGGAGCAGGCTCATGTACCGAGCCCACGTCCTACTTAGGGAGGATCTGCATGGAGCAGGCTCATGTACCGAGCCCACGTCCTACTTAGGGAGGATTTGCATGGAGCAGGCTCATGTACCGAGCCCACGTCCTACTTAGGGAGGATTTGCATGGAGAAGGCTCATGTACCGAGCCCACGTCCTACTTAGGGGGGATTTGCATGGAGCAGGCTCATGTACTGAGCCCACATCCTTTTTAGGGGGGATTTGCATGGAGCGGGCTCATGTACTGAGCCCACGTCCTACTTAGGGAGGATTTGCATGGAGCAGGCTCATGTACCGAGCCCACGTCCTACTTAGGGAGGATTTGCATGGAGCAGGCTCATGTACCGAGCCCACGTCCTACTTAGGGAGGATTTGCATGGAGAAGGCTCATGTACCGAGCCCACGTCCTACTTAGGGGGGATTTGCATGGAGCAGGCTCATGTACTGAGCCCACATCCTTTTTAGGGGGGATTTGCATGGAGCGGG
This sequence comes from Anomaloglossus baeobatrachus, assembly GCF_048569485.1. Taxonomy (NCBI): domain Eukaryota; kingdom Metazoa; phylum Chordata; class Amphibia; order Anura; family Aromobatidae; genus Anomaloglossus; species Anomaloglossus baeobatrachus. The sequence continues at coordinate 168,045,802 of NC_134363.1, read as the reverse complement.
CTCATGTACTGAGCCCACGTCCTACTTAGGGAGGATTTGCATGGAGCAGGCTCATGTACCGAGCCCACGTCCTACTTAGGGAGGATTTGCATGGAGCAGGCTCATGTACCGAGCCCACGTCCTACTTAGGGAGGATTTGCATGGAGAAGGCTCATGTACCGAGCCCACGTCCTACTTAGGGGGGATTTGCATGGAGCAGGCTCATGTACCGAGCCCACGTCCTACTTAGGGGGGATTTGCATGGAGCGGGCTCATGTACCGAGCCCACGTCCTACTTAGGGGGGATTTGCATGGAGCAGGCTCATGTACTGAGCCCACATCCTACTTAGGGGGGATTTGCATGGAGCGGGCTCATGTACTGAGCCCACGTCCTACTTAGGGGGGATTTGCATGGAGCAGGCTCATGTACTGAGCCCACATCCTACTTAGGGGGGATTTGCATGGAGCGGGCTCATGTACCGAGCCCACGTCCTACTTAGGGAGGATTTGCATGGAGCAGGCTCATGTACTGAGCCCACGTCCTACTTAGGGAGGATTTGCATGGAGCAGGCTCATGTACCGAGCCCACATCCTACTTAGGGGGGATTTGCATGGAGCAGGTTCATGTACTGAGCCCACGTCCTACTTAGGGAGGATTTGCATGGAGCAGGTTCATGTACTGAGCCCACATCCTACTTAGGGAGGATTTGCATGGAGCAGGCTCATGTACCGAGCCCACATCCTACTTAGGGGGGATTTGCATGGAGCAGGCTCATGTACCGAGCCCACATCCTACTTAGGGGGGATTTGCATGGAGCAGGCTCATGTACTGAGCCCACATCCTACTTAGGGGGGATTTGCATGGAGCGGGCTCATGTACTGAGCCTGCTACATACCCAATAGCTGCTGTGATTGGAGCTAGCGCTGATTATTAGATCCCAATTTGAAGAGTGGCAATTACGTGAATAGTTAGACTGGGGGTTGGGTGGCTCAGTCACTCCCATTGGGCCCCCATGATATGATCTTCAGTACCCGAATCGTCTGTTACGGCATGCATATTTAAATTTTTTTTTGCAAAGATTTTTCCAGGGAAAATGAAGTTTTGCAGTGAAAAATGAAGACCGTCAGCCAACTCTTCCAAGAAGGGAGTTGGGACCGGAGTGGGGGACGACCCTCCCTAAAATGTCAAAATGCCCTAAGAAGACAGTTGGACAGCGGTCGTCATAATTATGCACCACTTAAATATCACAGATGTGATCTGGAAAATCATAAAGGCAGCAATTAATAAAACAATAACATCCAATGAAATGAGTTGAAATGTCATTAGTTATGGGTGTGTGAACATCCTGAACGCTATGGATTTCTACTGCCAATGGCACGAATAATGGGCAAGGATTAATATCTGCGGATTTAGCTCCTCGGCAGCAGGTGACACCGGACGCGTAATTAACCTATAAACCACATAAAGCATTGAAAAGAAGGATCTCACAATAAAACATCTGCTCCCATCTGGTCGGCAAGGTGTTAACTAGGAGAAAAGAAATCCGAGATGTTAAATTCTATAGATCTGGAAGTTCTAGAATTCAGGTAACCAGATGGTGTGACTCTCTCTGTATATATACAGTATATAGATATCTACAGATTCATCCCATATCTATCTACCTATCCCTCTATCTATCTATCTATCTATCTATCTATCTATCCCTCTATCTATCTATCTATCTATCTATCTATCTATCCCTCTATCTATCCCTCTATCTATCTATCCCTCTATCAATCAATCTATCCCTCTATCTATCTATCCCTCTATCTATCTATCCCTCTATCTATCTATCCCTCTATCTATCTATCTATCTATCTATCCCTCTATCTATCTATCTATCTATCTATCCCTCTATCTATCTATCTATCTATCTATCTATCTATCCCTCTATCTATCTATCTATCTATCTATCCCTCTATCTATCTATCTATCTATCTATCTATCTATCTATCTATCTATCTATCTATCCCTCTATCTATCCCTCTATCTATCTATCTATCTATCTATCTACCTATCTATCTATCCCTCTATCTATCTATCCCTCTATCTATCTATCTATCTATCTATCTATCTATCTATCTATCTATCTATCTATCTATCTATCTATCTATATATCCCTCTATCTATCTATCCCTCTATCTATCTATCTATCTATCTATCTATCTATCTATCCCTCTATCTATCTATCTATCTATCTATCTATCCATCTATCTATCTATCCCTCTATCAATCAATCTATCCCTCTATCTATCTATCCCTCTATCTATCTATCCCTCTATCTATCTATTCCTCTATCTATCTATCTATCCCTCTATCTATCTATCTATCTATCTATCTATCCCTCTATCTATCTATCTATCTATCTATCTATCTATCTATCCCTCTATCAATCAATCTATCCCTCTATCTATCTATCCCTCTATCTATCTATCCCTCTATCTATCTATCTATCTATCTATCTATCTATCTATCTATCTATCTATCCCTCTATCTATCCCTCTATCTATCCCTCTATCTATCCATCTATCTATCTATCTATCTATCTATCCCTCTATCAATCAATCTATCCCTCTATCTATCTATCCCTCTATCTATCCCTCTATCTATCTATCTATTCCTCTATCTATCTATCTATCTATCTATCTATCTATCTATCTATCTATCTATCTATCTATCTATCTATCTATCTATCTATCCCTCTATCTATCTATCCCTCTATCTATCTATCTATCTATCTATCTATCTATCTATCTATCTATCTATCTATCTATCCCTCTATCTATCTATCCCTCTATCTATCCCTCTATCTATCTATCTATCTATCTATCTATCTATCTATCTATCTATCCCTCTATCTATCTATCTATCTATCCCTCTATCTATCCCTCTATCTATCCATCTATCTATCTATCTTCACACAGTATATCACAAAAGTCAGTACACCCCTCCCATCTCACATATTTGTTAATATATATAATATATTTTCATGAGACAGATCTGACCTTTTGATACAATGTATAACAGTGTAATTTGGTGTCCTCTAAATAACTCCACACAAAGCCATTAAAGTCTAAATCGCTGGCAACTAAAGTGAGTACACCCCAAAGTGAAAATAGACAAATTGTGCCCAATTAGCCATTTTTCCCCTCCCCGGTGTCATGTAACTCATTAGTGGTACAAGGTGTCAGGTGTGAATGGGGAGCAGGGGTGTTAAATTTGGTGTTATCTCTCACACACTCTCTCGTACTGGTCACCGGAAGATCAACATGGCTCCTCATTGCGAAGAATTCTCTGAGGAGCTGAAATAAAGAATTATTGCTCTACATAAAGATGCCCGAGGCTATAAGAAGAGTGTCAGCAGCCTGACACTGAGCTGCAGCACGGTGGCCAAGACTATACAGCAGTATAACAAGACAGGATCCACTCAGAACAGGCCTCGCCATGGGGAACCACAGAAGCTGAGTGCACGAGCTCAGCGTCATATCCAGAGGTTGTCTTTTCAGAATAGACATATGAGTGTTACCAGCATTGCTGCAGAGGTTACAAGGGTGGGGGTCTGCCTGTCAGTGCTCAGACCATGCGCCGCACACTGCAGAGGTTACAGGGGTGAGGGATCCAAATGTCAGTGCTCAGACCATTCACCGCACACTGCAGAGGTTACATTGGTGGGGGATCCACCTGTCAGTGTTCATACCATATGCCATATACTGCAGACGTTACAGAAGTGGAGGGTCCACTTGTCAGTGCTTAGACCATACACCGCACACGTTACAGGGGTAGGGGTCCACCTGACAGTGCTCAGACCATACACCACACACTGCTACAGGGGTAGGGGTCCGCCTGTCAGTGGTCAGACCATACACTGCAAACTGCAGAGGTTACTGGGGTGGGGGGTCTGTTACACATCGTGGCTCTCTTGTTGCAAGGAATGAGGTGGTCCCCCATTCCTTGTCTGCCACAAGCCCTCCTGCTCGGCAGCGCCAAGGGTCTGGGAGACTGTGCAGTCTGCAGGAGTTGCCTCCTCAGAGATTCAGCAGAAGGGTGACACCTAGTGGTTCTCCCCTTGCAAGGAATGGAGCGGTCTCCCATCCCTTGCCTGCCACGAGCTCTCCTGCTCAGCATCACAGAGGCTCTGGGAGGTTGCGCAGTGTGCAAAGAATAGATGCTCAGGGAAGCAGCAAGACTTCCCATGTCTCTGCACATTGTGAAACCGAGGATCCCGCGTTTATGACCCAGAGGCAGGAGGGTGAGCATGTACTCCATGTGACGTCTTCTGATTCGCTCACTGATATCACACGGCCCCATGACGAGGCTGGTGATGTGTTGAATCCTGACTGGCTGGGCCAGGACGTCACGAACCCTGATTGGCTCACGCCCGTCTCGCGCCCGCCCTTGGGTGGAGCTACACCTCCTTGAAAGCTCCCCCTGCCATCATGGCGGTGCGCGACTGTCCTTCTATGTTTGGATGTCTGGCAGCGTGCTGCCACGCCACTGCTCAGGCATTACTGTCTTCTGTGGGCTTTGCCCTTGCTGCCTAGGCAGTACCTCGTTTGCAGGCTGTGTTCCTGCCTTGCTGCTCCGGCAGTATCCCCTTCAACAGGCCGTGTTCCTGTCCCAGGTGAGCTCCTCAAGCCTCCACCGGACTCACCTGGTTATTGAAAGCACACGTGCGTGGGCACCTCTGTGCTACCCTCGTGCCATATCCTGTGACTCCCGCTGGCACACGTGCGTGGGCACCTCTGTGCTACCCTCGTGCCATATTCTCGTGACTTCCACTGGCACACGTGCGTGGGCACCTCTGTGCTTCCCCGTGCAACAGGTACACCGAGCCGTGAGATCCCTGCCATACAACCCTCACGGGTTAGGGCAGATCGGTGTACATAGATCGTCTGTGACATTCCAGACGATCGCTAGCAGCAACCCGCTCACTCTTCACCCACCATAGCGGCGGTCCCTTACACCGCACAGTGGACCTTGACCGGCGGAAGCTGTCCATTTCCCATCTTGGCACGCTTCCCCGGGTCCCCCTCGTAACAGGGGTCCACCTGTCAGTGCTCAGACCATACACCGCACACTGCAGAGGTTACAGGGGTGTAGGGTCCCGCCTGTCAGTGCTCAGACCATACGCCCCACACAGCAGAGATTACAGGGGTTTGGGGTCTGTCTGTCAGTGGTTAGACCATACACCGTACACTGCAGAGGTTAAAGGAGTGGGGGGGGTCTGCCTGTCAGTAGTCAGACCATACGCCGCACACTGCAGAGGTTACTGGGGTGGGGGGTCTGCCTGTCAGTGTTTAGACCAAACACCGCACACTGCAGATGTTACAGGAGTGGGGGTCTGCCTGTCAGTGCTCAGACCATACACCATACACTGCAGAGGTTAGAGGAGTGGGGGGGTCCGGCTGTCAGTGCTCAGACCATACGCCGCACACTGCAGAGGTTACAGGGGTGAGGGGTCCACCTATCAGTGCTCAGGTCATACGCTACACACTGCAGAGGTTACAGGGGTGGGGGGTCTAAATGTCAGTGCTCAGACCATACGCCGCACACTGCAGAGGTTACAGGGGTGGGGGGTCCAAATGTCAGTGCTCAGACCATACGCCGCACACTGCAGAGGTTACAGGGGTGGGGGGGTCTAAATGTCAGTGCTCAGACCATACGCCGCACACGCATCACAATGCTCTGTATCGCTGTTGTCCCAGAAGGAAGCCTCTTCTAAAGATGATGCACAAGAAAGCCACAAAGTTTGCTGTAGACAACCAGACTAAGAGCCGTCCTGTGGTTTGATAAGACCAAGAAACGTATTTGGTGTTCGATGGTTTCAGTGTGTGCGGTGGCCACCAGAGAAGGAGCATAAAGACAAGTGTCCTGCCGAGACCAATTTATACCCTGGAGTATAATTTAGCCTAGGCCACTTTAACCCCAGGTATACGCTGGCCTGTTACACCGGTGTTTGCTCTATCTGTATACCTGTGAAGCTCAGCTTATGGTTTCATAGAAGATCGGTAATTGCTTAATTTACTGCAATATTGAAAAATATTGTACAAGCTATGAAGGGGTCCATGGTATAAACTAAAAAAAAAATAATACAATTATTAAATATTACATATGCAAAAAAAATATTCTATGAATTAAGATTTTTTTTCTTGATCATCATGTTACCCCCCTCTTCTTTTTGACTAAATCATTATTTGCTATTTATTATAGCTTTTGCCATGATGCGATTTACCATTGACTAAACTACATTTTTGGGGGGGTTTATTGGGTGTTTTTACATATTTATTTTTTCCCATTTTTGTGTACTATTAATAAAATTATTTTTATGTATGTTTATGGTTTTTTGGGTTATTTACTAATAGTTATTGTTTGATGTGTTATTTATAGGTTTATATATTCTCACCTTATTTCACAGGTTTGTCCAAATATTGTTGTGCAAACTTTAAACATGCTTGAACCTGCTTTTTGTTCAGCAGTGGAGTCCTGCATGGTGAGCGTGCATACAGGAGCGTGCATACAGGCCATGGAGGGAGAGTGCATTACTTATTATTTTCTGTGAAATAATTGTTCCTGCTAATTCCAAGTCTTTTTGTAGCTCTCCACAGTTGGTTCTTGGCTCTTGGACAACTCTTCTGTTAATTCTCTTCACTCCTCTGTCTGAATTCTTGTGGGGAGCACCTGGTCGTTGTCAGTTTATGGTGAAATTATGTTCTTTCCACTTCTGGATTATGACCCCAACACTGCTCACTCGACCCTTTGGTAGATTAGACATTATTCTGTAACCAATACCATCAGTATGTTTTGCAACAATAAGGTTGCAAGCATCTTGAGACAGCTCACTGGTTTTACCCATCATGAGATGTTTCTTGTGTGGCACTTTAGTAATGAGACACCTTTTTATAAGTCATCAGTTGAACCAGCTGATATTATTTTTCCCTACGTATCAGGATTGCTTTCTAATTACTGATAGGTTTCAGCTGGTGTCATGTCTTTCCATGGCTTTTTTCACCTAACTTTCTGCATGTGTTCAATACATTTTCCCTGTTATTTATCATTATTACACATAATTTAAGGACAATTATAATTTGATTTCTTTGCGTGTGTGGATTGGAGCCTTCAGTAATTTAGAAGTTCTTCTGTAACCAATGCCATCAGTTTTACAACAATGTGTTGAGACAGCTCACTCGTTTTATCCATCATGAGATGTTTCTTGTGTGGCACCTTGGTATTCAGACACCTTTATATAGGCCATCAGTTGAACCAGCTGATACTGTTGTTCACTAAGTGGCAGGATTGCTTCCTAATTGCTGATAGATTTTAGCTGGTGCCATGACTTTCCATGGCTTTTTGTAACTTTCATTCTTCATATGTTCAAAACTTTTTCCCGCTGTAATTTTTCATTATTACACATAACTTAATTTATTTGACATCAATGGTTTGATTTCTTTGCCTGTGTGGATTGGATCGGTTGTTGCCGACATCTGGTAAGAAATTTATGTCAATAGCACCTTTAGAAATATATTTACTTAGAAAATTCTTGACGTGTCCAATACTTATTTCACCTGCTGCATATACAGTACAGACCAAAAGTTTGGACACACCTTCTCATCTCTAGAACAACTGTTAAGAGGAGACTTTGTGCAGCAGCCGTCATGGTAAAATAGCTGCTAGGAAACCACTGCTAAGGACAGGCAACAAGCAGAAGAGATTTGTTTGGGCTAAAGAGCACAAGGAATGGACATTAGACCAGTGGAAATCTGTGCTTTGGTCTGATGAGTCCAAATTTGAGATCTTTGGATCCAACCACCGTGTCTTTGTAGAAAAGGTGAATGGATGGACTCTACATGGCTGGTTCCCACCGTGAAGCATGGAGGAGGAGGAGGTGTGATGGTGTGGGGGTGCTTTGCTGGTGACACTGTTGGGGATTTATTCAAAATTGAAGGCATACTGAACCAGCATGGCCACCACAGCATCTTGCAGCGGCATGCTATTCCATCCGGTTTGCGTTTAGTTGGACCATCATTTACTTTTCAACAGGACAATGACCCCAAACACACCTCCAGGCTGTGTAAGGGCTATTTGACTAAGAAGGAGAGTGATGGGGTGCTACGCCAGATGACCTGGTCTCCACAGTCACCAGACCTGAACCCAATCGAGATGGTTTGGGGTGAGCTGGACCGCAGAGTGAAGGCAAAAGGGACAACAAGTGTTCAGCATCTCTGGGAACTCCTTCAAGACTGTTGGAAAACCATTTCCGGTGATTACCTCTTGAAGCTCATCAAGAGAATGCCAAGAGTGTGCAAAGCAGTAATCAAAGCAAAAGATGGCTACTTTGAAGAACCTAGAATAGAAGACATATTTTCAGTTGTTTCACATTTTTTTAAGTTTTTCATTCCACATGTTTTATTTCATAGTTTTGATGCCTTCAATGTGAATCTACAATTTTCAGAGTCCTGAAAATAAAGAAAACTCTTTGAATGAGAAGGTGTGTTCAAACTTTTAGTCTGTACTGTATATTCTTAAAGATAAAGTAAAAAATGAACAGATTTTTTTATTGCCGAGTGCATAACTGTTGGATTAGTAAAATATCACGCTGACGAGGGGGAAGAGATTGAAATGACAGAAAGAGTAAAAAGATATTTAAAAAAAAAATCCTATGGACCTCAAAATTGTAGTGATAAAAGTTACAGCTTGTATATCACAAAATCACAAAAGAAGTCCTCTGAGAATTCTATTGGCAGGAAAAAAAATAAAGAAAAGTTAGAGTTCTTGAACTGGAAAATAGCCTGACGGGTCACTGTTACCTAAGCGTTTGGAGCTGGCGCTGTACTGTACGTTAACTTTACCAATATTGAAATAAAAGTTATACTATACAAAAATAAAATATATAAAACATTTATTTTAATACTTAACAATGTTGCAAGAGACAAACAAAAAAAGCATAAGATAATTCTGTCTACTACCCATGCTTTACTTATTTTGTAAGTTTTATTACTTATAATTATAGCCGAGGATTAAAGAGTGACTTTGTGCTGCCCTCTGGTGGATAAATGTAGTGCACAGTAAAAAAACAAAACAACATATACAGTATATGTCAGAATATATCGCTACTGTGGGTAGTGGAGCTGTTTTTAACCACAATAGTTGGAAATTGGGGGACAATTTCCCAAAACATCACTTTAAACCATTCATATTTTTAAAACAGGTTCAATCAAGAATGTATAGAGTGACTGAACATCAAGGAGACTTGGGAGGAAAACCTTTCGGGAGATAGGTGGGTAATAATGTGGGGTGTCCGGTGATATTGCCTCATGCAAAAAGATTTAAAGTTGTGGACTATAATTTTGCTTCCCGATAGATGTGTCTAAGCTTGTTTCATACTGCCCTACCCAACAACAACATAAGATTGGTCACCCTAAATTTCCTTACAAGATCCTCTTTTCCCCTTCACAACACGGTCAATTTTTCATTTCTACAATTTTGCTTTATACTCTCTTTCTTCCAAGAATCATAGCATTTTTACTCCTCTGCTGACAGAGCTTGTTTTGTTTTTGCATCGCAAGCTTTCTTTTTTTAAATGGTCCCATTTTAGGTGTTGCGGTTGCAGAGGGGTGGCGAGCGTCCGGGAGTGGACCACTGGGCCGTACACCGGACTCCCCTGGGGGAGCTAATGTCCGGTGCTGGTGTGCTCGGATGTGGCAGCACAGAGATGGAGACTCGGACTTGGCAACACTGAGGTGGTTGCTCAGATGTGGTAGGATGGAGGTGGTGGCTCAGACATGGCAGCACGGAGGTGGTGGCTCAGACATGGCAGCACGGAGGTGATGGCTCAGACATGGCAGCACGAAGGTGGTGGCTCAGATATGGCAGCACGGAGGTGGTGGCTCAGACATGGCAGCACGGAGATGATGGCTCAGACATGGCAGCACGGAGGTGATGGCTCAGACATGGCAGCACGAAGGTGGTGGCTCAGATATGGCAGCACGGAGGTGGTGGCTCAGACATGGCAGCACGGAGATGATGGCTCAGACATGGCAGCACGGAGGTGATGGCTCAGACATGGCAGCACGGAGGTGATGGCTCAGACATGGCAGCACGAAGGTGGTGGCTCAGACATGGCAGCACGGAGGTGGTGGCTCAGACATGGCAGCACGGAGGTGGTGGCTCAGACATGGCAGCACGGAGGTGGTGGCTCAGATATGGCAGCACGGAGGTGGTGGCTCAGACATGGCAGCACGGAGGTGGTGGCTCAGACATGGCAGCACGGAGGTGGTGGCTCAGACATGGCAGCATGGAGGTGGTGGCTCAGACATGGCAGCACGGAGGTGGTGGCTCAGATATGGCAGCACGGAGGTGGTGGCTCAGACATGGCAGCACGGAGGTGGTGGCTCAGACATGGCAGCATGGAGGTGGTGGCTCAGACATGGCAGCACGGAGGTGGTGGCTCAGATATGGCAGCACGGAGGTGGTGGCTCAGACATGGCAGCACGGAGGTGGTGGCTCAGACATGGCAGCACGGAGGTGGTGGCTCAGACATGGCAGCATGGAGGTGGTGGCTCAGACATGGCAGCACGGAGGTGGTGGCTCAGATGTGGCAGCACGGAAGTGGTGACTCAGACGCAGCTGGCATGGAGGTGGTAGCTCAGACGTGGCAGCACAGAGGTGGCGGTAGTGAGCAGGCTGTAGGACGAGACAGAGGTTAGGAACATGAGACTGGTACTAGGACACAAGCAGAACTAGACACAGTAGCATAATGTGACCTGAGAACTAGCAACGCACTAACTAATAGGCAATGTTGCCTATTGCCTAAGGGGAGGCAGACTTAAATACCTTTTAGGGTAATGGGTCACCACAGGAAATAATTTTGGGTAATAAGATGCCGGCTCTTTAAGAAAGGGGGCGTGACCCCATGTGTGCATCCTAGGGCACTCACAGAAGGCCTGTGCTTGGCCTGGAAGCAGGAGGAGGCCGCTGCAGACCACGGGGCAGGAGAGGAGCACGTGCAGCCACTGGCCAGGTAAGGAGAGCGGCGACCCCGCTGCGGCCTGGGAGCAGGAGCATGTGAGGGTGCCGTGCTGGGACCAGGACCAAGCACTATAATAGGCATATGTTTTTTAATCCCTTTTTATTGGGTCTTGTGCAGTTGGTGTGATAACAAAAAAATGAAAATTCTGGCTTTTTGATTTTTCTTCTTTTATGGAACTTACCGTGTAGAAGAAATCATTTTATATAATAACAGATCAGACTTTTGTGTGTGAGGCAACACTGAATATTAGAAATGAGGAGATTCACTCTGAGTCCAATTTCCAAAAGTTCTCCTGTCCATGTGTGATGGGTGGGTCACATTTAGCAGACATCCCTGTGGTGTCCGGCTGCAGAAGGTCGCTGCATTTGGCTTCACAACCTGCTCCTTGATTTTCCATCTTTTCCTCTGTGGTGTGAATGGAGTTTCGCATGTATTCTCTGCTATGGTTTACTCTTCCCCTTTAGCACCCTGTGGAGATCTTCTTTCAGCTGCTAATCATTATCCCTCTGGGTTTTTATATACCATAATTTCCCCTTGGTATGTTGTTGGTGATAGAGTTTAGTTTCTACTTTGTTGGCTTGACTAGCGCTCATCCTGCCAGTTCATGATTTAGAACCCAGTTTAGGGTCAGCCAGGGCCAGGTATCCTGCTCAGCGCATAAGTGCAGAACCTATGTAGGGATGTCAGGTTTGACCAGGGATCACTATCTCCCATACCTACCTATCACCTCCCATACCTACTATCACTATTCCCATACCTACCGTGATACCATTCAAACAATTTGCAATTCTATTCACTATGTTTGCAGAAAAAAAAATAACTGGTGCCATTTTATACACTGCTAAAGGCTGCAGCAGCCAGAGAGTGGGTGCGTTACATCAGGCACTGCAGTTCAGTATTCCACACAATGTCCTGTGGCTATCACATCACATGGTCTAATGCAGCCAATCATGAGGGACTATCACAGCCAGTATAAAAGATGAGGGCAAGGAAGGCAGCGCCAGTTTAGGATTATACAGTGTAATGAAAACAGTTCAGAGAGCACAACTCATTGCATATGGGGATTGAAAAAGTTCTAATCTATTATAGTATACTTCTGCAATTCTGAATTACTTTGAGAATGTGAGTAGTAGTCTCAGTCTGTGAATAATAACAATCCAAAGATTTATTAACAGGGAAGTTATGTACCTGCATAGTCAATGTGACTGACTTATTGTCACGGGTGTCCTTGGTGAATCCAGGGAAGCTTATACTGGTCCTAAGGCTGGGGCCCCTGCACTCAACACCCTGATGTACCCTTAAAGGTAGGGAGGTCCAGGTCCCCAACCTAGGCCCTATCTCCTGTTATTGTCCCTGATGTTATGAACCCCCTCCACAACCTACCCCTCGGGAGGAATGGGCAGGATACTACATCCCACCAACAAAAATAGACAAATAGGGGTAACAACAAAATCAATGACTACTCATACACACGGCAACCACACACAAAGGAGAAACTAAAAGTACACAAGGGGAAACAATATAAAAGGGGGAAGAAAGCAGACTACTGGGAGACTAACATATGATAAAGAAACACACCTGAAAAATGCTGCAGCAAAACACCAATGCTGCAACTCAAAGCACAACTGAGAGCGAGAGACAAATAGCTCCTTCCACCTCCTGGCTCAGCTTCCAAATGTTAGGAAATAACCGGTACCCTCTGGTGGACGTAGAGGGGTTTTTATAGTACCTGGGTGTGGTGTCCACTGGAAACACCTGACCAGGAGCTGCTCTAATTAACCCTCTCTTCCCCAAAGGAAAGGGAATTAATCTGCAGAGTCCCACAAGATAAAGTGAGACTCTGAGCCAGAATATGTCACCAAACTCCGCAACAGGGGAAAGTTCATGATACTTATGATCTGTGATATACTGCATGAACAGCACCTTAATAACCAAATTTTTGTTAATTACTCTTCACACACTGCAAACAAGGAGGGTTGTTTAATACCTCTCTGTTCTATTTTTGCTAATGAACAAAAATCCTGAAACCAAGGCTTGTGTGTCAGAGAAAGTGAATTACCTGCATTTTGAGACAGGAAAGCCACACATATATGGACAAAATAAAAATTTCAACACTCCGCAAACACAGCTGTATATCTCCCAAAGTGTGTATATTGTAATATATATATACATATACAGTGCCTACAAGTAGTATTCAACCCCCTGCAGATTTAGCAGATTTAGCAGGTTTACACATTCGGAATTAACTTGGCATTGTGACATTTGGACTGTAGATCAGCCTGGAAGTGTGAAATGCACTGCAGCAAAAAAGAATTATTAAAAAAGTTATTTCTTTTTTTTTTTTTTTTTAAATTGTGAAAAGTTTATTCAGAGGGTCATTTATTATTCAACCCCTCAAACCACAAGAATTCTGTTTGGTTCCCCTAAAGTATTAAGAAGTATTTCAGGCACAAAGAACAATGAGCTTCACATGTTTGGATTAATTATCTCTTTTTCCAGCCTTTTCTGACTAATTAAGACCCTCCCCAAACTTGTGAACTACACTCATACTTGGTCAACATGGGAAAGACAAAGGAGCATTCCAAGGCCATCAGAGACAAGATCGTGGAGGGTCACAAGGATGGCAAGGGGTACAAAACCCTTTCCAAGGAGTTGGGCCTACCTGTCTCCACTGTTGGGAGCATCATCCGGAAGTGGAAGGCTTATGGAACTACTGTTAGCCTTCCACATCCTGGACAGCCTTTGAAAGTTTCCTCCCGTGCCGAGGCCAGGCTTGTCCAAAGAGTCAAGGCTAACCCAAGGACAACAAGGAAGGAGCTCCGGGAAGATCTCATGGCAGTGGGGACATTGGTTTCAGTCAATACCATAAGTAACGTACTCCACCGCAATGGTCTCCATTCCAGACGAGCCCGTAAGGTACCTTTACTTTCAAAGCGTCATGTCAAGGCTCGTCTACAGTTTGCTCATGATCACTTGGAGGACTCTGAGACAGACTGGTTCAAGGTTCTCTGGTCTGATGAGACGAAAATCAAGATCTTTGGTGCCAACCACACACGTGACGTTTGGAGACTGGATGGCACTGCATACGACCCCAAGAATACCATCCCTACAGTCAAGCATGGTGGTGGCAGCATCATGCTGTGGGGCTGTTCAGCCAAGGGGCCTGGCCATCTGGTCCGCATCCATGGGAAGATGGATAGCACGGCCTACCTGGAGATTTTGGCCAAGAACCTCCGCTCCTCCATCAAGGATCTTAAGATGGGTCGTCATTTCATCTTCCAACAAGACAACGACCCAAAGCACACAGCCAAGAAAACCAAGGCCTGGTTCAAGAGGGAAAAAATCAAGGTGTTGCAGTGGCCTAGTCAGTCTCCTGACCTTAACCCAATTGAAAACTTGTGGAAGGAGCTCAAGATTAAAGTCCACATGAGACACCCAAAGAACCTAGATAACTTGGAGAAGATCTGCATGGAGGAGTGGGCCAAGATAACTCCAGAGACCTGTGCCGGCCTGATCAGGTCTTATAAAAGACGATTATTAGCTGTAATTGCAAACAAGGGTTATTCCACAAAATATTAAACCTAGGGGTTGAATAATAATTGACCCACACTTTTATGTTGAAAATTTATTAAAATTTAACTGAGCAACATAACTTGTTGGTTTGTAAGATTTATGCATCTGTTAGGGGGTTGAATACTGCTTGCAGGCACTGTATATATATATATATATATATATATATATATATATATATATATATATATATATATATATATATATATATTTTGCACACTTCCTATTTCCCTGTTGTAATTTTGTTGCTTTTTGAACACCTGTTTTAAAAGTCCATTTTAGCAACGATACACCTTACAACGTTGCGGTGTGTTCGTTTTCCGGTTGTGAACTTATGTGTAGCAATGTAGAACTTTAAGAGTTATCATTTTGCTTTTTTCGTCAAGGGGGAGTAGTTTAAAAATATAAAATAAGTAGGTTACGTTTTTTTTTCGAATGTTAAACTTGACTAAAGGGTACTTTACACACAACGATATCGCTAACAATATATCATCGGGGTGACGTCGTTGGTGACACACATCCGGCGCCGTTAGCGATATCGTTGTGTATGACACCAAGGAGCGACGATCAACGATCGCAAAAACATCAAAAATCGTTGATCGTTGACACGTCGCTCCTTTTCATAATATTGTTGGTGTTGCATGCCGCTGGTTGTTCGTCATTCCTGTGGCAGCACACATCGCTATGTGTGACACCGCAGGAACGACGAACATCTCCTTACCTGCGTCCACCGGCAATGAGGAAGGAAGGAGGTGTGTGGGCTGTTACGGCCGCTCATCTCTTCCCCTCCTCTGCTATTGGGCGGCCGCTTAGTGACACCGCTATGACGCAGAACGAACCGCCCCCTTAAAAAGGAGGCGGTGCGCCGGTCACAGCGACATCGCTAGGCATGTAAATACGTGTGACGGGTGTTAGCGATGTTGTGCGCCACGGGCAGCGAATTGCCGGTGATGCACAACCGACAAGGGCAGGTACGCTCGCTAGCGATATCGATAGCGATATCGCAGTGTGTAAAGTGCCCTTATTTTAACAAACATACACGCCAAAAACAATACTGACCTCAGAGTGTTATGCACATATTTTCCAGGCAGCAGATTTGCAGCAATGCGATTCGTGGCAAATTTATTGCCACAAATCAAATTTTGGGGGAAAAATTTATGAAGCCGGTGAATTACAATTTAAAAAGATTGGTTCAGTTACACGCTGGTATGTCATTGTGCCGGAAGGGCTTAACATCAGCCGTCTCTGTAGTATTCCTCTGTCTCTTTAGCCTAAAGGTTGCTTCATTACCTAGCAGCATTCCCTAAAATATGCCACGTGCTTCTCACCGCGCACGCTCCTCCAGGCTCTGACTTTTCCGATATATTGCTTGCTCGCTGGGACCTGCAGCCGTCAGCGTCCTACTTATTACATTTGTTGACTTTCTTGATATCTCAAACTACCGTAGTTATATTTCTGAATAATCAAAAATCCCCAGTGAAGTGCAAGCATGAAACACCCAAACAACGGGGGATAGCGACCATGACAACTATCTATATATATAATTGCCTTATTCTGTCTGTCTGTCTTGCTCCAAAATTGTGTCACCGTGACAGTGTCGTTAGAGTGACAACTGTCGGATTGGCTGCTGGGCTCGGCCTGGCCCCGCTCCCCCCCACGATTGGCCGCTCGCCTCGGCCTGGCCCCGCCCCCCTCATGGATTAGCCGCTCGCCCTGGCCCTCTGCACGCATCGCCCGCTCCAGCATACACCGGCTCCCAGTACACATGTGCAGGGAGCCGGCATACGCTGACGCCTCGCCCGCTCAGCCCCGCTCCAGCGTACACCGGCTCCCGGTACACATGTGCAGGGAGCCGGCATACGCTGACGCCTCGCCCGCTCGCCCCCGCCACACATTGGCACGCTCGGCCCCGCTGGGATCGTGACCGAGCCGGTGTACACTGGTAATCATGATACACATCGCGTAACTATCGGAAGCGCTTCCCTTAGTTACCCGATGTGTATCATGGTTACCAGCGTACACCGGCTCCAGGTACACATGTGCAGGGAGCCGGCATACGCTGCCATCTCGCCCGCTCAGCCCCGCCCCCAGCACACGTTGCCACGCTCGGACCCGCCCCCGGCGGCCCCAGCATGGGGGATGGAGCACGATGGGGGCTGTGCAGCATGTAGGATGGAGCATGATGGGGGGTGTGCAGCATGGAGGATGGAGCACGATGGGGGGTGCGCAGCATGGGGGATGGAGCACGATGGGGGGTGCGCAGCATGGAGGATGGAGCACAATGGGGGGTGTGCAGCATGGAGGATGGAGCACGATGGGGGGGTGTGCAGCATGGGGGATGGAGCACGATGGGGGGTGCGCAGCATGGGGGATGGAACACGATGGGGGGTGCGCAGCATGGAGGATGGAGCACAATGGGGGGTGTGCAGCATGTCGTATGGAGCACGATGGGGGGTGCGCAGCATGTCGGATGGAGCACGATGGGGGGTGCGCAGCATGTCGGATGGAGCACGATGGGGGGTGCGCAGCATGGGGAATGGAGCACGATGGGGGGTGCGCAGCATGGGGGATGGAGTACAATAGGGGGTGCACAGCATGGGGGATGGAGCACGATGGGGGGTGCGCAGCATGGGGGATGAAGCACGATGGGGGGTGTGCAGCATGGGGGATGTAGCACGATGGGGGGTGCGCAGCATGGGGGATGGAACATGATGGGAGGTGTGCAGCATGGGGGATGGAGCACGATGAGAGGTGCGCAGCATGGGGGATGGAGCACGATGGGGGGTGCGCAGCAAGGGGGATGGAGCACGATGGAGGGTGCGCAGCATGGGGGATGGAGCACGATGGGGGTGCGCAGCATGGGGGATGGAGCACGTTGGGGGGTGCACAACATGAGGGATGGAGCACGATGGGGGGTGCGCAGCATGGGGGATGGAGCACGATGGGGGGTGCGCAGCATGGGGGATGGAGCACGATGGGGGTGCACACCTCCCCCAAAACACACACACACCGCCACATGCGCACCGCACAACACACCACACACACACTGGGAACCACAAACACCGCCCTACACAGACACCCACACACACACAGACAACGCTGCACACACACAACACCCAACACACAAACACCGTGGCATACATAAATATACGCCCATACCGCGCAACACACACACTGCACAAAACATACCTCCCCCCAAAACACACACACGCACTCCACACCCACAAAAACCGCGCAACACACACAGCACCACACACACAAAACGCTGTAGACACACAGCGCTCCACAAACAACGCAACACACACAACGCAACACACATACAACACCGCTCTCACACACCCCCACCCAGACAACACCCAGAACATTTACAGCACCTACACAAACACTTGGTAACTACAGACAACATATATATATATATATATATATATATATATAAAACAAAAATCATACATTAACTACACAATACTAGTGATGAGCGAGCATGCTTGTCACTACTCGGTACTCGCACGAGTATCGCTGTACTCGGGCTGCTCGGCGGGGGACCGAGTAATCTCGCGATACTCGTGCTGTACTCGTGGTCTTCATTTCTGCATGTTGGCGCTCTTTTGAGAGCCAGCCCTCATGCAGGGATTGGCTGGCAGACCACTGCAATGCCACAGCCCTGTTAGTTGTGGAATTGCAGTGATTGGCCGGCCTACACAGCGTGACCGAGCCTTTATATCGGCCGGCGCGCTGTGCTGTGCTCACAGCTATCCAGACAGTCAGTGCAGGGAGAGTGTCGCTGATTCAGGGAAAGCTTTGCGGCCCTTTATAGCTTTTTCAGTTGCAGGGCTGCAAACAGTGTGACCAAAAGTCCTTCTCAGGACTATTCTAGTTGTATACAGGCAGGCAGGGTATAGCCAGGTCGGAGTACAGTAGCAGAGTCCTTCTCAGGACTACTGTTGCTATATACAGGCAGGGTATAGCCAGGTCTGAATACAGGCTAGTGACCAAAAGAGTCCTTGTCAGGACTATTGTACCAGTATACAGGCAGGCAGGCAGGCAGGGTAGTGGTGACCGTATACCAGCCTTCATCATATCTGGGGCTGGTGTACACAGTGTAAAACAGTCCAGATAGTGTCTGACTTGTCTGTAATTGTCGCTCCCCAAAAAAACCTGTTAGGTTATTATTGCGTCCGTGCTTGGTTTTTAAAACCGCACGTGTGTGCCTGTTGGTGGCAGCGTACAGGTGCACTTGTGTGCAATTTCCACACACTTTGATATAACGCACAAGTAGTGAATATACACGTCAGCAGTGCACAGCATTGCAAAATGCGCAAGGGCATTGGCAAGGAACAAGGAAGTGGACGTGATGGTGGTGCAGGCAGAGGCCGAGGTCGTGGGCAAGCTCTAATTTCGCCACAACAAAGGGCCACATCTAGTCGCTCGCACGTCCTGTCCCAAATTCTTGGGGACCGCAGCAGTACACCGCTCTTGAACCAAGACCAGTGTCAACAGGTTGTTAGTTGGATAGCAGATAATGCTTCCAGTCAGATTGGCACCACCACAAACACTCTGTCTTCCACACGGTCAAGTGTCAGTAGCCGTGATACTGCACCGCACATTTCTGAACCTGATCCTCCTTCCTACCACCAGGCTGAGTACACGTCCTCCTCGGACATTAATGATCCCACACTTGGACACTCGGAAGAGCTGTTCACGTTTCCATTCACACATTCTGGCCTCTCGCCAGCTCATATTGAAGTGGGTCATGAGGAGATCGTCTGTACAGATGGCCAAATATTTGAGCAGCCACGTTCTCACGAAGTTGGCAACGTGTCTCAACAAGTGGTGGACGATGATGAGACACAATTGTCAGCAAGTCAGGAGGAGGAGCAGGGTGCGGAAGAGGAAGACGACGTGGTGGATGATCCAGTAACTGACCCAACCTGGCAGGAGGATATGCAGAGCGAGGACAGCAGTGCACAGGGGGAGGGAGGCGTAGCATCACAACAGGCAGTAAGAAGCAGGGTGGTGGCCCCAGGCAGAAGTCAGGCAACCGTTCCCCGGAACAACACGACGACACAAGGTGCCTGTACAAATGTTAGGTCTTCCCGAGTCTGGCAGTTTTTTAAGTTGGATCCAGATGATTCAAAAAAGGCCATTTGCAACACCTGCCGTGCCAGCATCAGCAGGGGTACCAAAACTAGCAGCCTGACCACCACCAGCATGATCAGGCACATGTCAGCCAAGCACCCGACTTTGTGGGAAGTACAACAGAGTCGAGGAGCAGTGCTTGCTGATGTCACTGCTACGTCTTCGCTGGTTGTGCATGCGAGCCAATCCTCTGTCCATGCTGCCTGCGAACAAGCCTCCTCCACTCCTGCACCTGCAGTTGCCTACGCAGAAAGAACACCATCATCAAGCACGTCCTTGTCCCAGCGCAGCGTTCAGTTATCCATTCAGCAAACCTTTGAACGCAGGCGCAAATACACTGCCAACACCCCACATGCCACAGTTCTAAATGCTAACATTTCGCGACTGCTTGCGCTGGAAATGTTGCCTTTTAGGCTGGTGGAGACTGAAGCATTCCGTGACCTGATGGCGGCAGCTGTCCCACGTTACTCGGTCCCCAGCCGCCACTATTTCTCCCGGTGTGCCGTCCCCGCGTTGCATAACCACGTGTCACAAAACATCACACGTGCCCTGAACAACGCTGTTTCACCCAAGGTCCACCTAACCACAGACACGTGGACAAGTGCTTGTGGGCAAGGCCGCTACATCTCGTTGACGGCACACTGGGTTAATATTGTGGAAGCTGGGACCCAGTCTGAGCGAGGGACGGAACACGTCCTTCCCACACCAAGGTTTGCAGGCCCTACCTCAGTCAGTGTTTCACCCACACTCTACAGCTCCGGAATGTCATGCTCTTCAGCCTCCTCCTCCTCCTGCGCATCCTCATCCACTGTGCCCTCCACACCAGTCACAAGCTGGAAGCACTGCAGCACTGCCTCGGCGAAGCGGCAACAGGCTGTGCTGAAGCTAATCTGCATAGGTGACAAACCCCACAATGCAGAAGAGCTGTGGACAGCTCTGAAACAGCAGGCAGATCACTGGCTCACACCTCTGAACCTAAAGCCAGGAAAGGTCGTGTGTGACAATGGCCGGAACCTGGTGGCGGCTTTGAGGCGAGGCCAGCTGACACATGTTCCATGCGTGGCCCATGTGCTCAACCTCGTGGTTCAGCGGTTTATAAAGTCATACCCAGAGCTGTCTGATCTACTGGTAAAAGTTCGCCGCCTGTCTGCACATTTTCGAAAGTCACCTACTGCTTCAGCCGGCCTTGCCGGCTTTCAGCGCCGTTTGCATCTTCCGGCTCACAGACTGGTGTGTGATGTCCCCACGCGTTGGAATTCAACTCTGCACATGTTGGTCAGGATATGTGAGCAGAAGAGGGCAGTTGTTGAGTACCTGCATCACCTAAGCCGTCGGGAAATGGGTCAAACTCCACACATAACACCTGAGGAGTGGAGATGGATGTCAGACCTATGTACCATCCTCCAAAACTTTGAGGACTCCACCAAGATGGTGAGTGGTGATGACGCCATTATTAGCGTCACCATACCGCTACTCTGCCTTCTAAAACGGTCTCTGCTGAAAAACAAACATGATGCATTGCAGGCGGAGCGCGATGAGTTGCAGCAAGAAACAGTAGTGGGTGTGGGTGATAACACACAGCCCAGCCTCGTCTCATCACAACGTGCAGTGGAGGACTATGACGAGGAGGAGGATGAAGACATGGAGCAACTCTCCGGCCAAATTGAGGATATGACATGCACACCAGTCATATCCTCGGTTCAGCGTGGCTGGCCAGAGGACAGGGTAGATGAGGAGGAGGAGGAGGAGGAGGAGGAGGAGGAGTAGGACAGCATGTTCAGTCATCTTGTTGGTCAGGCTACTGAAGTCCTGGCTGTTAAGAGTCTGGCGCACATGGCTGACTTTATGGTAAGCTGCCTGTCTCGTGACCCTCGCGTTAAGAACATCTTGGCCGACAATCATTACTGGTTGGTAACACTGTTAGACCCACGCTACAAGGAGAACTTTTTGTCTCTTATTCCCGTGGAGGAGAGGTCAACCAAAATGCAGCAGTTTCGGAAGGCCATACTCACGGAAGTAGGCAAAGCATTCCCCTCACAAAACGCTAGCGGCATAGGTCATGAATCAGTGGACAACCGAGGCGTACAGCCGAGAGAGGCACAAGTCCAATCCGCCAGAGGTAGGGGAACAGTCTTTAAGATGTGGGACAGTTTTCTCAGCTCCTCACGTACCACAGCCCCTGAGGTGCGGGGTAGTGCCACAAGAAATCCTAAGTTTGCCCAGATGCTGAAGGAGTACCTTGCAGATCGAACAACAGTACTCCGACATTCCTCTGTGCCTTACAATTATTGGGTATCCAAGCTGGACACGTGGCATGAATTGGCTCTCTACGCCTTGGAAGTCCTGGCCTGCCCTGCTGCTAGCGTTTTGTCAGAGCGTGTTTTTAGTGCCGCAGGTGGAATCATTACAGATAAACACACCCGCCTGTCAACTGAAAATGCTGACAGGCTGACTCTGATCAAGATGAACAAGGGTTGGATTGGGCCAGACTTCACCACACCACCAGCAAATGAGAGCGGAATTTAAAGTTTGCCATGTACCTCCACTCACCCATGGGTACACACTTCTGGACTTTGGATAATCGCTGGACTCCTCCTCCTTCTCCTCATGCGCCACCATGATGATGACCGTTACAAATTGCAATACTTAGGCCTTTGTTTCAGGTATACCCCCAGTGGTAAATTTTTTCGCCCATTCTTTGCAGAATGGACATTACAACGACAGGAGACCCGCTCCTTTGCAATGGGAACAATGTTTTGAGGCCCTCATGCACGTCTCTACCCAGGGACAACGTGGAGCCTCCCAATTTTTGGCTGCCCTGCCTAAGGGCTATACTATAATACACCCACTTCCTTAAAATGGACACTTAATGTTTTGAGGCCCTCATGCACGTCTCTACCCAGGGACAACGTGGAGCCTCCCAATTTTTGGCTGCCCTGCCTAAGGGCTATACTATAATACACCCACTTCCTTAAAATGGACACTTAATGTTTTGAGGCCCTCATGCACGTCTCTACCCAGGGACAACGTGGAGCCTCCCAATTTTTGGCTGCCCTGCCTAAGGGCTATACTATAATACACCCACTTCCTTAAAATGGACACTTAATGTTTTGAGGCCCTCATGCACGTCTCTACCCAGGGACAATGTGGAGCCTCCCAATTTTTGGCTGCCCTGGCAAAGGGCTATACTGAAATAGACCCACTTCCTTACAATGGGCACTTCAGGTTTACAGGCCATCATGCACGTCTCTACCCAGGGACAACGTGGAGCCTCCCAATTTTTGGCTGCCCTGCCTAAGGGCTATACTATAATACACCCACTTCCTTAAAATGGACACTTAATGTTTTGAGGCCCTCATGCACGTCTCTACCCAGGGACAATGTGGAGCCTCCCAATTTTTGGCTGCCCTGGCAAAGGGCTATACTGAAATAGACCCACTTCCTTACAATGGGCACTTCAGGTTTAAAGGCCCTCATGCACGTCTCTACCCAGGGACAACGTGGAGCCTCCCAATTTTTGGCTGCCCTGCCTAAGGGCTATACTACAATAGACCCACTTCCTTCCAATGGGCACTTCAGGTTTACAGGCCCTCATGCACGTCTGTATGCAGGGGCATTGGTGAACCTCACAATTTTGGACTGCCCTGGCAAAGGAAAATACTACAAAGACTCACTTCCTCAAAATGGGCACATTAGACTCAAGAGGCCTTCATGTACGTCTCTTCTCAGGGACATCGGAGTGCCACACAATGATTTCACGTAAAATCTTTCATGTATTAATCTCAAAAAGTAACATACACCAGCTCTATCTCACTATTGGGTATGTGCCCTTAACATTTCCGCCATGAAAAATCATTTTGGGGTCATTTTGGAAGGTTTTCTGGTGAGTCCGTAAAAATGGCGTAAAACGCGGACAAAATTGTTCACAGCTGTGACTTTTCAGTGATAAATGCTTCAAGGGGTCTTCCCCATGCTGTTGCCATGTCATTTGAGCACTCTTCTGAGACTTTTGTGACATTTTTAGGGTTTCTCCATGCTGCCGGGGGGTCATTTCACTAAAATACTCGGGTCTCCCATAGGATAACATTGGGCTCGTTGCTCGGCCCGAGTACACGAGTATCTTGGGATGCTCGGCCCGAGCTTCGAGCACCCGAGCTTTTTAGTACTCGCTCATCACTACACAATACGTAAATTCTAGAATACCCGATGCGTTAGAATCGGGCCACCTTCTAGTGTACACATAAAATGCCAAATTTTATTTTAAAGAATTAGATTGAAAGCAGTTCCTATTATATGATATAATACAATTGATAGACAAATATAATCCCTTTTTTTTGTTAGCAGTGTGACGCCCTGGACCCCCAGTGGTCACAGGTCACTACACACACCACATACACCCCCACCTCAGTAAGGTACCATCAGTCAACAAAGACCTGATTGCCTCCCTCAGAGTCAGACAGGCACACCAGGTGGGTGGAGTCAGGCGGATAGACACGCCCCCCGAGGAGTCTGCTGGCCTGAGGTAGGAGTCACAAGCAGATAAAGATTGAGTTTGGAGAGAGGAGTGAGAGGAGGACAGTTCTGCATGGGGCCTGGGTTGGAGCCAAGGACCCCCGATCAGTCAGGCAGGCAGACGGTAGTGGCCGCCTGCAGGAGACCGGGAATATGACCGGTGGAACTGTAAGGGACCGGGACAGGGTAGTGGCCCGCCGGAACTGAACCGGGGAGCCAACTGGATACCGGAGCACCAGGCAGGGTACTCAGACCCCGAACTAGGCTAAAAGCCACCACCATAGTCAAATCAACTGATTGCGGTCTGGACCTCAGGGGTTCATTCCCACCTAAGTCCCGATTGAAAGCAACAGCCCAACCCGTCCGGATAGGAGCCACCGCCAAAGGCCAGAGAGCCAAAGGGCCAGCGTCTGCGGGCAAACGGGCTCCTACGACACTTATACGCCAGGGAGCAAACTACCAGTGCCCAGGCACAGTAGTCAAGATACATGTGGCGCCCCTGAGGCTTCCGTCGCCACAGGTCATTGCACCCCATCCAGCGGTGTGATGCCCCATTCTGGGAGAGGAAGAGAGTGAACTCCGGTCCCCTGGTAAATCCACACTATACCCATTGTTAGGTACATACTGGGACCAGGGAAAGTGGCAGTTACCCCCCCATGCTGCATGCTGGGAGGGGCCGTAAGACCCATCCCTGCTCCTAAAGGGTACAGCTTAGCAACTGGGGAGGTGGGAGGAGCCACCAGAGAGCAGATAGAGAAAGGAAGGTCAAGTTAGTTTCAGTCTACCTCAGGGAGTGAGAGAGTGAGCATGTAGTTGGAGAAGAAGAACGAGAGAAAGGAGGGAGGAGGAGGCCTGCTGGAGGCAGGCAAGGAGGAGAAAAGAAAGAAAGAAAGAAAAAAAGAAGGAAAGAAAGCTCCAAGTCAGCCAGGAGCAGAGAAAAAGAAGGAGACGCTTTCTGGTGAAGAACCTGGGACCCAGAGGTCCAGGTGACACCACACGGAGACAGAAGGAGTCACAGGGCCACGGGTAGTCCTAGAGGTACCACGAGCAGTCCTAGAGGTACCAAGGAGAGGGCCTAGAGGCGCCATGGGTAGTTGTAGGCTGCGGTGGCCTGTTCCACATTAACATCGGTGGAGTGATTAAGCTGCGACAGGGGACGGTCCCTAGAGACTGGAGGAGTGCAAAGACAATCTCCAAACAGTAAAAACCGAGGCCCAGGGAACGTTGTACACTCCCAGGGCCAGAACCCATAGCAGACCTTCAGAAAAGGGGTAATCAGCCGACAGGTGACCCCCCCAGCCTGGAGGCTGTAGTGGAGGCCAAGCCAGGTCCACCCTAACAAAGGCAAGGCTAAGGAAGACAGCAGAAGAAAGAGACACTAAGAGAAGGGTACCGGCTTTCACTCTCAGAATCACCCAGAAACGGCGGAGGTCCCTGACAGTGGTCCCAGCAGTCCAAGGGTCCCTACAGCTGTGACAAGAACTGTGAGTAAAGAGCTTGAACTGCACCCTTGAAGTGGTCTCTGTTATTTCAGCTGCATAGACATTCACAAGCACCAACAGTGCCCCGGGCATTGCTCCACCTGTGGGGAGCAGTATCACCATTGCTGCCATATCATCCCCCGGAGGCCTCATACAGCAGCGGTGGCTTATTAGCCGCATACCACAGGTGGCGTCACGAACACAACCTTTATTCACCAAGCCACATATTTTACTGACACCCACCAGGGCCACGGAGCCGGGCCCAGCCACCACTGACTACCTCCGGACTAGTCCGGCCCGGCACCGGGTGTCCCATAGCCCTGGGGTGGGCGAGTCAACTTTGGCGTCACGAACAGGATTTCGTGCCCGGTCACACCGGGTACTGTCCGCCTGAAGAGTCGTGAAATAGCCGTGTTTTACTGTGAGAAACTGCCTCCATTGAAGACACTGAGCGCGGGAAGAAGGGGGGCGTGCAAGAAGAAAGGGCGCGAAGAGAAGCCCTGCCCCCTTGTCCAAAAAAAGAGCGCGAAGCGGTGCCCGCCATGGAAGGCGGAAGAAGATATGGCGACTAGAAAAGCTGGCCGGCTGGCAGAAAGAGTCTAAATGCCAGACCAGCAGAGAGAGAAAATGGCTCCTGTAAGCGGAGGCCAGGAGGAGCTTACCTGGATCAGGCCTGTGACCGCTGTTGAGCTGGAGGCTGAGGTCGGAAGGATGGCTGACGGGATGAAGAAGCAGAGCGGACGGGAGACAGCCGTGTGGGGGAAGGAGATGGTGCTGGCCATGAGGAGTCTGCAGAAGTCTGTGCAGCGAGGCCTGCGTGGGGGTGATGCCCACGTCCATCCAGAGTCCACACCAGCGATGCCGATCCTGCTGCAGAGCATCTCCGGCCTAGATCTGGGTGAGTCCCATGCTGCCTCTGCCGGCGCGAGTGCCCCAACCCCCGCTGCCATTCCCGCGGTCCCTGGAGAGACGCCCGGCACGGCGACGCCGATCCGGGCCGCAGCCACGCCAGGTGCGGCCCGCCAAGATTTCGCCGCCGGAGCGGCGCCCATCCACACCGCAGCAGCGACGCCAAGCCCGGCCCGTCCAGCTCAGGCCCCAGCAGCGATACCCCGCTCGGACAAGCAAGATTCCGCCGCAGCGGCGACGTTAATCCACGCCGCAGATGCGGCCCGCCAAGCCCAGGCCGCAGCCATGCCAGGTGCGGCCCGTCAAGAATCAGTCACAGCAGCGACTCCAATACAGGCCGCCGCCATGCCAGGCGCGGCCCGCCAAGACCAGCAGACGCAGACTGTGCTGACCGCTGTCTACCTGCTGCCAGGTGGGGAGCCGGAGAAGAATCCCTACATGTAAAGAAGTAAGAAGCAGCTGAACTGTATATAGCCCCTGTTTGCCCCTCATTCTTTTTGAAGATGTCCCTTGTGTTCTGCCCCAATGTTCTTTTCGAAGATGTCACCCCCCATGTTTATGTGTTACCGGGCCACTGAACTGGAATGTGGGCCCCGGTAAATGTGATGTCTTATGTGTCTTATGTAACCAGGCCATTGGACTTAATGGCTGGTTTATTATGTCCCATTGTTGATTGAAAGAAACGAACTGCCGGGCTACTGGACTTGTTGTAGCCGAAAATGTATATAGTTGCACCCGTTGTGCCCCCTACCAGAATTATGGGGGAAGTGCCCAAACCGTGCAATGAACTGGAAGTGCACACATAGTTTCTTTATAAGAAGTTAGCAACGTTAAAGTATTTGTGCCTCCCATAATGGGAAGAAATGTTTTATTGTTTTATGTTTTGCATACCAAAAATGTTTTGCAGTTTTTCCACATGTTTTTGTTGTTTTTCAGCCCGAGGACGTGCTGGGATTTGCTGTGGGGGAGTGTGGCGCCCCTGAGGCTTCCGTCGCCACAGGTCATTGCACCCCATCCAGCGGTGTGATGCCCCATTCTGGGAGAGGAAGAGAGTGAACTCCGGTCCCCTGGTAAATCCACACTACACCCATTATTAGGTACATACTGGGACCAGGGAAAGTGGCAGTTACCCCCCCATGCTGCATGCTGGGAGGGGCCGTAAGACCCATCCCTGCTCCTAAAGGGTACAGCTTAGCAACTGGGGAGGTGGGAGGAGCCACCAGAGAGCAGATAGAGAAAGGAAGGTCAAGTTAGTTTCAGTCTACCTCAGGGAGTGAGAGAGTGAGCATGTAGTTGGAGAAGAAGAACGAGAGAAAGGAGGGAGGAGGAGGCCTGCTGGAGGCAGGCAAGGAGGAGAAAAGAAAGAAAGAAAGAAAGAAAGAAGGAAAGAAAGCTCCAAGTCAGGCAGGAGCAGAGAAACAGAAGGAGACGCTTCCTGGTGAAGAACCTGGGACCCAGAGGTCCAGGTGACACCACACGGAGACAGAAGGAGTCGCAGGGCCACGGGTAGTCCTAGAGGTACCACGAGCAGTCCTAGAGGTACCAAGGAGAGG
The DNA here is from genome assembly GCF_048569485.1 of Anomaloglossus baeobatrachus. NCBI lineage: Eukaryota > Metazoa > Chordata > Amphibia > Anura > Aromobatidae > Anomaloglossus > Anomaloglossus baeobatrachus. Next base: position 168,017,596 of record NC_134363.1, on the reverse strand, counting down.
GCCTAGAGGCGCCACGGGTAGTTGTAGGCTGCGGTGGCCTGTTCCACATTAACATCGGTGGAGTGATTAAGCTGCGACAGGGGACGGTCCCTAGAGACTGGAGGAGTGCAAAGACAATCTCCAAACAGTAAAAACCGAGGCCCAGGGAACGTTGTACACTCCCAGGGCCAGAACCCATAGCAGACCTTCAGAAAAGGGGTAATCAGCCGACAGGTGACCCCCCAGCCTGGAGGCTGTAGTGGAGGCCAAGCCAGGTCCACCCTAACAAAGGCAAGGCTAAGGAAGACAGCAGAAGAAAGAGACACTAAGAGAAGGGTACCGGCTTTCACTCTCAGAATCACCCAGAAACGGCGGAGGTCCCTGACAGTGGTCCCAGCAGTCCAAGGGTCCCTACCACTGTGACAAGAACTGTGAGTAAAGAGCTTGAACTGCACCCTTGAAGTGGTCTCTGTTATTTCAGCTGCATAGACATTCACAAGCACCAACAGTGCCCCGGGCATTGCTCCACCTGTGGGGAGCAGTATCACCAATGCTGCCATAACACCATCCCGGAGGCCTCACACAGCAGCGGCGGCTTAATAGCCGCATACCACAGGTGGCGTCACGAACACAACCTTTATTCACCAAGCCACATATTCTACTGACACCCACCAGGGCCACGGAGCCGGGCCCAGCCACCACTGACTACCTCCGGACTAGTCCGGCCCGGCACCGGGTGTCCCATAGCCCTGGGGTGGGCGAGTCATACACACACAGGTGCAGGAGAAAGGCAGACATTGCCAACCCGACTGGAGAAGCTGCAACCGGCTGCGGGCCCCGTTCACCAACCCGTTTGGTTTACCAGCGCCTCCAGTGTCTTGTATCAGAGTGAGTACACCAGTGCCCTCAGGCGCGGCACCGCAACACTGCGCCCTGCACCCCGGCCCTCGCCAACCGGGCCTCGGGACCAACATCCCCTACCCACAGAGGGGTCGACACATAGCTGCGCCATTACACCGCTCCCGGGAGTCCCCGTACCTTCACCGCAGCGGTGGTGTCCACAATCACCACAACCCTTGGGTGGCGTCACGAACTATCATCCCGAAACCAAATACCCACATCCCCCGCGCGTAGCGCCAACCCCCTTGCAGAGCGACGTGACCCCCGGGTCCGTGAGAGGCTCGAGCCACCACCCGTAGAACGCGAGAACGGATCCGAGCGGCTCGGCGGCCGCAGCCGAGGCCGCGGGGTGGTACATATCGACTCTTCTGGCGTCACGAACAGGATAGAACCAGTCTATCCCGCGTCCCGCTGAAAAATCTGAAGATCTGCCATCTTGGGCGCGAAAGTTTCCCGCTCAAGTCGTCTTCCCCGAGCAGTGAAGGCGCGAATGCGAAGCCCCGACCCCAAAGAGGGAAGTGCTGTAGAAAAACTAAGGGGGGGCGGGCGAAGAGCTGGCCTCATGTGATCACGGGGATAAGAAGCAGGGACGCCAGGACTCTGCATCCATCTTGTTCCTGGAACCCGAGCACTCTGCAAGATGTCCAACCCGTCCAGCAACCCTGAAATCACGCAGTCCGCGCCAGAAACAGCGGCGTGGGTGGAAGCCTGGACAGCGCAGATATGCTGCCGTCTACAGGCCCAAGTCCGATTCCTCATGGAAAGGTGGGTGGCCGAAATGGAGGAGGTAGTTGCGGCCGTGCGGAAACGCGAGGTGGAGGCAGTGTTAGAGGAGCGGGTAAGCGACCCACGTCCCTATGTCCCTGAAGGACCGGCTGCTGCGGCTGAGGGGCTCGGCCTGCTCCCGCTCACCTTGCTGCTTCCCCTGCCGCCCGTATCGGCTGCCGCCGCTCCGCCAACCGGCCCGCTGCTCCCGACACCGGCCGCGGAGATCATCCCATCCGCCCATGAGGACGAGCCTGCAGACGCCGCCCATGGACGGCCCTTCGTACCACCCGCACTGATCCCGTTGCCGTGGAAGATTCCCCGGGAGGTGCCCGTCCACGAGGTGAAGCCACCGGTCCCGGAAGTGACCGCGCTCAAGGTGGTCCCGGCCCCGGCAGTCCGCCCGACCAGGGAAAAGATGGACGCTGACCGGAAGGAGGCCCAGAAGGTAATGCTGGCCGCTCCCAGGTTCCAGGCCTCGGCTGAGGCAGTGGGAGGTTGTCGCTGTGAGGCAGCAAGACAGGCCGCGACACAGCGGGGCTCCCCAACACCGATGGTGCCGGTCGTGGCCAGCACCGAGGAGTGCCGACTGGGCCTGACCCCCGCGCAGAGGCAGCATGCAGACCCTCCATATTGGGAGCGGCAGCTGAACCAGACGGGCCGGGAGATTGAGGCCTGTGAGAAGCAGAAGGCCGCAGTACTGGCCCGCACCATCCGGGAAAAGAAAAATCTCCGGAATGCCACCTACCGGGTGCGGGGCCAGACCTATGAGGGCCAGGTTCGGCAGTTTTGCCCCCGACGTGGATGGGGGTTTATTTTTGAACTGGGCCTGGAGGCCGAAATCTTCTCCTCGGCAGGACGTCTACCATCATCTTCCCCTGGGTCACCTGGATCGTGACCTGAAGGCCGGTGAGCTTGTCACCTACACATGCCACTGTGGGGAGAGGGGCTGGTTCACCCTTGATGTAAGGAGGATGGCGAACCGCAGCGTTACTAGGCGGCCCCAGTCCCCTCCCCCACTGTACAGCCCTGATGTGGAGCTGGAGGAGTACGAGGAAGGTGACCTCAAGTAAGGCAGCGGACCCCCCATTGTCAAAAAGGACAGTCCCCGTTGGGACCAACAGTGTTTTTGTGGTAGCCCGTTGGTTACTGAAGTGCCCGTCCCTGTTGGGACTGATGTTGTCCCCTTTTCCCCCCTAAGACAAGATTGAGAACTAGCAAGCCACTTAATAACTATTTGGTTGTAAATATTGCCCAACTGCCCTTCCCGCAACTGCCAGTCTCCGAGAAGCTGGTTAGAGGAGGGCCCCGTAGCACAGCAGGCTGGGGTCTGGTCACCACCAGAACCGGTGACCATTCTCCGGGTTGGGGGCCCCATGGACATGGGGCCTCTGAATGACTGCCAGGTGCGAAGCACCGTACCCGTTCCCGCTTGGGTAGCCTGGCCAGGTTCCTGTTTCCGGACTGGGGAAAAGGGGTGCTGCCCGCTTCTTAGGGGCAGCATCAAGGTGCAGGTTGCTTGGGTGAGAAAGCGGAAGGACATGGACCCGTTTCTTGTTATAAATAAAAATGTTCCCGTTTGCAACAGTTAAAGTAATGTGCCTCCCGTAAGGGAAGAAATGAAAAAAAAATGCTTGTTTGAATGTATTTTCAATTGTTTGTTTATATCTTTTACGGAAAAATAAAAAAATGGTGATGGACGGGCAGCCCGCGGACGGTCTGCATTAAACCAAGGGGGAATGTGACGCCCTGGACCCCCAGGGGTCACAGGTCACTACACACACCACATACACCCCCACCCCAGTAAGGTACCATCAGTCAACAAAGACCTGATTGCCTCCCTCAGAGTCAGACAGGCACACCAGGTGGGCGGAGTCAGGCAGATAGACACGCCCCCCGAGGAGTCTGCTGGCCTGAGGCAGGAGTCACAAGCAGATAAAGATTGAGTTTGGAGAGAGGAGTGAGAGGAGGACAGTTCTGCGTGGGGCCTGGGTTGGAGCCAAGGACCCCCGATCAGTCAGGCAGGTAGACGGTAGTAGCCGCCTGCAGGAGACCGGGAATACGACCGGTGGAACCGTAAGGGACCGGGACAGGGTAGTGGCCCGCCGTAACCGAACCGGGGAGCCAACTGGATACCGGAGCACCAGGCAGGGTACTCAGACCCCGAACTAGGCTATAAGCCACCACCATAGTCAAATCAACTGATTGCGGTCTGGACCTCAGGGGTTCATTCCCACCTAAGTCCCGATTGAAGGCAACAGCCCAATCCGTCCGGATAGGAGCCACCGCCAAAGGCCAGAGAGCCAAAGGGCCAGCGTCTGCGGGCAAACGGGCTCCTACGACACTTATACGCCAGGGAGCGGACTACCAGTGCCCAGGCACAGTAGTCAAGATACACACACAGGTGCAGGAGAAAGGCGGACATTGCCAACCCAACTGGAGAAGCTGCAACCGGCTGCGGGCCCCGTTCATCACCCCGTTTGGTTTACCAGCTCCTCCAGTGTCTTGTATCAGAGTGAGTACACCAGTGCCCTCAGGCAATGCACCGCGCGGCACCGCAACACTGCGCCCTGCACCCCGGCCCTCTCCAACTGGGCCCCGGGACCAACTTTCCCTACCCACGGAGGGGTCAACATCAAGCTGCGCCATTACACCACTTCCGGGAGTCCCCGTACCTTCACCACAGCGGTGGCGTCCACAATCACCACAACCCTTGGGTGGCGTCACAAACTATCATCCCGAAACCAAATACCCGCATCCCCCGCACATAGCGCCAACCCCCTTGCAGAGGGACGTGACCCCCGGGTCCGTGAGAGGCTCGAGCCACCACCCGTAGAACGCGAGCACGGATCCGAGCGGCGAGGCTGCGGGGCGGTAGAGCAGCAGATAAATAGGTACTTAAAGTGCATAGTGCTAATACCGACCATTGAATACTACCAGAAATTTTTAAATATGTAAAATTATGTCATAAGGAATTCTGGTGCTCTGGTGTAATGTTTTATGGTGCCTAGTGAGCCCCAGACCTATATAGTTAATATAAATAGTAATAAATAAACAGTGTATATAAATATATGGAAAGATCCGCTACCTTGATATATGGTCCGGTTGTTACGGTTGTGCCTCAAACCGGCCTAGTCCCGTCATTGAACTCCCACATTGGGGTCGGTTAACTCCGCAGTGCCACCTGGCCATTGCTTGAGGCATCAGGTGGCTAGAGTTTTGTACCATCCTGAGTCTAAGTGCTCATGCAGCCATACTGAGCATGTGCGTGATGTCATTGATGACAAGGCGGCAACTGATTGGTCATCAGTGACATCAGCGATGAAGTGGCAGCCGCTGATTGGTCATCATGACTTCAGCAATGACGTGGCAGCTCCTGTATGGCTGCAGCCGATGCCATTACCACATGCCATGTGTCCTGTGCCAGGGTGGCGGCTATAAAAGGTCTCTAGCTCCGCCCATCGGCACGTGAGCGTCATTATGCATTCTGACAGCATCGCCATTGTAAGTCTGCAGTGCTTGTGGCAGACCCGTGTATATGTGCAGTGTGATTCTGACTTTAGGGCAGGCGCCGGTACCAGGTACTCGTATCTGGGTACAAACTGTGTCTCGGTACGGTGAGGGATTAGGGTCCTTCCGGACAAGACGTGCCCCCTACGCACACACCCCGTCTGCAATGGCAGACTTGTGTGTATGTGTGTGCCAGCTTTGGGTACCCAGTGACGCTAACTGGGTGACCTTCCGGTCTGACATGCTCCTGTACACACGTGACCGGCTCAGTGTTTATGTTCCAGGTTGCCAGTGACGCTAACTGGGTAGCCTTCACGGTCTGACTTGCCCTTGTATGCACGTGACCGGCTCAGTGGTTACATTCCAGGTTTCCCAGTAACGCTAACTGGGTTACCTTTCGGTTACGATGTGTTCCTACACACGTGACCATTCTCTGCTGCGTTTTCCTTTGGTTTAGACGTGTCCTTACACACGTGACCATTACTTGTGCACCTGTGCACATCCGGCCGCATTAGCGATGTTGCTGCGTGTGACACCGATGAGCGATTTTGCATCGTTGCAAAAACGTGCAAAATCGCTCATCGGTGACATGGGGGTCCATTCTCGATTATCGTTACTGCAGCAGTAACGATGTAGTTCGTCGCTCCTGCGGCAGCACACATCGCTCCGTGTGACACCGCAGGAACGAGGAACCTCACCTTACCTGCCTCCCGGCCACAATGCGGAAGAAAGGAGGTGGGCGGGATGTTCCGGCCACTCATCTCCGCCCCTCCGCTTCAATTGGGCGGCCGCTCAGTGACGTCGCTGTGACGCTGCACGGACCGCCCCCTTAGAAAGGAGGCGGTTCGCCGGTCACAGCGACGTCGCCGGGCAGGTAAGTTTGTGTGACGGGTCTGCGCGATGTTGTGCGGCACGGGCAGCGATTTGCCCGTGTCGCACAACAGATGGGGGCGGGTACCCACACTAGCGATATCGGGACCGATATCGCAGCGTGTAAAGTAGCCTTAAGTCATTTATAACCAACAATGTTGTGTAGTGAGGAAATCATCCAGCCCTGATATAAAGCTGTTATAGTATCTGCCATTACTACCTCTTGTGGTAGTGTATTCCACAGTCTGACCGCTCTAACTGTAAAGAACCCTTTCCTATTTAGCTGTCGGAATCGCTTTTCTTCCACTCGCAGTGAGTGCCCCCTGGTCCTTAGTATTGTCTTTGGAAGAAATAAGTCGTGTGCCAGTCCTTTATATTGACCACACATGTATTTATACATATAAATGAGATCTCCTCTGAGATGTCTTTTTTCTAAGCTAAACATATCTAACTTTTTCAACCTCTCATCATACGGGCGGTCTCCATTCCTCCCATCATACGGGCGGTCTCCATTCCTCCCATCATACGGGCGGCCTCCATTCCTCCCATCATATGGGCGGCCTCCATTCCTCCCATCATATGGGCGGCCTCCATTCCTCCCATCATATGGGCGGCCTCCATTCCTCCCATCATACGGGCGGCCTCCATTCCTCCCATCATACGGGCGGCCTCCATTCCTTGTAATAGTCTAGTTGCCGCCTTTGAACTGACTCTAACTTCTGAATGTCCTTTTTAAAATGTGGAGCCCAAAACTGGATCCCGTATTCCAGATGTGGCCTTACAAGTGATTTATAGAGGTGTAACAATACGTTGGGATCACGGGATCTAATCTCTCTTTTTATACACCCTAGAATCTTGCTTGCTTTTTCAAGACCCTTTACAAGCTGTTTTAATGGTGACATAATAGGACCGGTTGAGGCTATTGTTGGGCAATTACTCCTCTTGATAGTTATGCTATCTCCGCGTTGTAAGATTGCAAGGTATGACTGGATTCTCTCCTTACTATGTTACATTCACAGTCTTCCAGCTCCTTGGGCTTTTATGTTATTTGATCATAGCCAGGAATTAGCCCTAGGTGGAAAATACTCGAGATTTTTTAAGAACATCTGCTTAATTACAGCCTTCTCTTAACTTTTTACTTACAGAAATGTAAGGGTCTGAAAGCATCAGTATGTAGGAACACAAAGGGGATGCTATTAGTACATTGAGTAAAAAGGAGGCATACGATACGATACGATACAATTGATCCCGTGGGAAATGATGGGATCACAGCAGCACAACTTAAATCATAACATGAATTACTTAATTGACGAGACAGTAGCGTTGACAAAAGAACATTATACATTAGATTAGGACATACACAGCGGGGAACTGAACGTAGAAGACATAAAGTAGACATTCACCTCGATGATGTAACACTGATGTTATTGTTGTACATTCCCAGAGCAGTTGGCACAAATGATTTCCTATATTTTTCCTTCTTACACAGAAGGATTTGCCGATTACTGAGGGTGCTACTACCCCAGCATCAGAGACCCTCACACTACTACCCCAGCATCAGAGACCCTCACACTACTACCCCAGCATCAGAGACCCTCACACTACTACCCCAGCATCAGAGACCCGCACACTACTACCCCAGCATCAGAGACCCTCACACTACTACCCCAGCATCAGAGACCCGCACACTACTACCCCAGCATCAGAGACCCGCACACCACTACCCCAGCATCAGAGACCCTCACACCACTACCCCAGCATCAGAGACCCCCACACTACTACCCCAGCATCAGAGACCCGCACACTACTACCCCAGCATCAGAGACCCTCACACCACTACCCCAGCATCAGAGACCCGCACACCACTACCCCAGCATCAGAGACCCGCACACCACTACCCCAGCATCAGAGACCCGCACACTACTACCCCAGCATCAGAGACCCGCACACTACTACCCCAGCATCAGAGACCCTCACACTACTACCCCAGCATCAGAGACCCTCACACTACTACCCCAGCATCAGAGACCCGCACACTACTACCCCAGCATCAGAGACCCGCACACTACTACCCCAGCATCAGAGACCCTCACACTACTACCCCAGCATCAGAGACCCGCACACTACTACCCCAGCATCAGAGACCCGCACACTACTACCCCAGCATCAGAGACCCGCACACTACTACCCCAGCATCAGAGACCCTCACACCACTACCCCAGCATCAGAGACCCGCACACTACTACCCCAGCATCAGAGACCCGCACACCACTACCCCAGCATCAGAGACCCTCACACTACTACCCCAGCATCAGAGACCCTCACACTACTACCCCAGCATCAGAGACCCTCACACTACTACCCCAGCATCAGAGACCCGCACACTACTACCCCAGCATCAGAGACCCGCACACCACTACCCCAGCATCAGAGACCCGCACACTACTACCCCAGCATCAGAGACCCGCACACTACTACCCCAGCATCAGAGACCCGCACACTACTACCCCAGCATCAGAGACCCGCACACTACTACCCCAGCATCAGAGACCCGCACACTACTACCCCAGCATCAGAGACCCGCACACTACTACCCCAGCATCAGAGACCCGCACACTACTACCCCAGCATCAGAGACCCGCACACTACTACCCCAGCATCAGAGACCCGCATACTACTACCCCAGCATCAGAGACCCGCACACTACTACCCCAGCATCAGCGACCCGCACACCACTACCCCAGCATCAGAGACCCGCACACTACTACCCCAGCATCAGAGACCCGCACACCACTACCCCAGCATCAGAGACCCGCACACTACTACCCCAGCATCAGAGACCCGCACACCACTACCCCAGCATCAGAGACCCGCACACTACTACCCCAGCATCTACTACCCCAGCATCAGAGACCCTCACACTACCACCCCAGCATCAGAGACCCGCACACTACCGCCCCAGCATCAGAGACCCGCACACCACTACCCCAGCATCAGAGACCCGCACACCACTACCCCAGCATCAGAGACCCGCACACCACTACCCCAGCATCAGAGACCCGCACACCACTACCCCAGCATCAGAGACCCCCACACTACTACCCCAGCATCAGAGACCCCCACACTACTACCCCAGCATCAGAGACCCGCACACCACTACCCCAGCATCAGAGACCCTCACACTACTACCCCAGCATCAGAGACCCTCACACTACTACCCCAGCATCAGAGACCCTCACACTACTACCCCAGCATCAGAGACCCTCACACTACTACCCCAGCATCAGAGACCCTCACACTACTACCCCAGCATCAGAGACCCTCACACTACTACCCCAGCATCAGAGACCCTCACACTACTACCCCAGCATCAGAGACCCTCACACTACTACCCCAGCATCAGAGACCCTCACACTACTACCCCAGCATCAGAGACCCTCACACTACTACCCCAGCATCAGAGACCCTCACACTACTACCCCAGCATCAGAGACCCTCACACTACTACCCCAGCATCAGAGACCCTCACACTACTACCCCAGCATCAGAGACCCTCACACTACTACCCCAGCATCAGAGACCCCCACACTACTACCCCAGCATCAGAGACCCCCACACTACCACCCCAGCATCAGAGACCCGCACACTACCACCCCAGCATCAGAGACCCGCACACTACCACCCCAGCATCAGAGACCCGCACACTACCACCCCAGCATCAGAGACCCTCACACTACCACCCCAGCATCAGAGACCCGCACACTACCACCCCAGCATCAGAGACCCGCACACTACTACCACCACAGCATCAGAGCCCCGCACACTGCCACCCCAGCATCAGAGACCCGCACACTGCCACCCCAGCATCAGAGACCCGCACACTGCCACCCCAGCATCAGAGACCCGCACACTGCCACCCCAGCATCAGAGACCCGCACACTGCCACCCCAGCATCAGAGACCGCACACTACCACCCCAGCATCAGAGACCCGCACACTACCACCCCAGCATCAGAGACCCGCACACTACCACCCCAGCATCAGAGACCCTCACACTACCACCCCAGCATCAGAGACCCTCACACTACTACCACCACAGCATATGAGTGCAAAAAAGATGACACTCGCCACTATAGACTGGTAGAACATTTCTAACATTTTGCTGCATACATTAAAAGACCTCAGTTTCCATAGGAAATACAATCTGCTCATCCCCTTCTTGTAGACCATCTCTGAGTGGCATCTCCAGTCCAGTTTGCTATCCAGGTGGACCCCCAAATATTTGTAACTCTCCACCTGCTCCACCTCCTGACCAGCAATAGTGATCGGTAACATTGCATCTTTCTCCTGCTATAGTTGGCCACCATCTCCTTAGTTTTCTCAACATTTAGTTGTAGATAGTTACCATGGCACCAATCCACAAAATTCAACACCACCCTTCTATATTCCTCATCCCCCTGGTCCCCCCTAATACATCCAACAACCACGGAGTCATTACTTAACACATTGTCCAAGACTTTAACATTGATGACTTAAGGCTGCTTTACATGGTACGACCGATCGTGCGATTTCACAATCGATCGTACCCGCCCCCGTCCTTTTTGCGTCGCAGGCAAATCGCTGCACATGAGGACATGAGGACCATGGCTTAACTTTAATCGGAGGGGCTTAAATAAGCACTCACCGTGAGGCAGACATCAGGTACCACTCCCAGGACAGTGACCGCGTCTATGGCAGCTGACCCCCAGGGCAGGTGACGGATTCAGGACGGGTGACTGAGGCAGGCTGGACAGACAACTACGGACAGGAATGTTGGGCATGGCAGGGGTATGCAGGTATAGAAAGGCAGGTACCAGAGATGGACACAGGTGTAACAAGACAGGAGCTCAAGACCTGACAACTATCTAGGTAACAGACTGGAGACTGACTGACTAACTAAAGGCGTTGCACAGGCACCTTCCCTAATGGGAGGGTGTCTTAAATACTTAGTGCCTCTAAGCTGAGGGGCAATTCCTGGAAATGGCGAGCCGGCGGAGGGCTGGTGTGTTCGTGTGCGCACCTTAGGTGCACTCCTGGGAACCCTTTATGTCATATACAAGGCCCGGGAAGGGAAGGAGGCAGCAGCACACGGGGATGGCCAGGGGAGAGCGGGCAAGAATGCAACCTGGTCGGGGCGGTGAGTAAGTCGGTGTCTCTGCAGGGACGCCGGCACTACCCCTATCCTAAGGACAAAATGCTGCAAAGTAAGAATACCATAAAAATAGACATAATCTTTATTTTTATCAATTACCAAAATGCAAAAAAAAAAAGAAACAAAGAAAAGAGAAATGTAAATCACATCACTATTTGGTGTAACCATCCTTTGACTTTGAAACAACATGAATTTTTCTAGGTTCACTTGCAGGAAGAAGATTTGAGGAAGCCTAAATACACAGAAGATCTGTGCTCGGTTCTCCAGAATTTTTGGAACAACCTTCCTGCCAAGTTCCTCCAAAAACTGAGAGCAAATATAAGTGTACAACAAAGAAGTGAAAAGGGCAGAGCACCGTCACATCAAGTATTGAGCTTAGATATTTTTTACCATTCACTTTGCATTTTGTTAAAAATAAACTGATGACACTTCTATCTTAGAAAGCATTTTTGGTTTGCACAATGTACAATGTATTTTTTCTTGAAGATCATATATACCTCCTAGCAGCAAAACAGGTCAGACTAAAAGTAGAGAGGAGTCGGCACAGACGATGCCCCGGGGCCCATAGGACTCTACGCCTCTCTACTTCCCATACAATGAAATAGTAAAACTTGTACAAAAGGCTGAAATATGAAAGGCCTGATTTTTTTTTTTTTTTTTTTTTTTGGGGGGGAGGATTGTGGATACCTCAGACATTCTTTCTTCTCATCCCTTAAGGACTTGGATTTTAGTGATGGACGGCTAACATGTTCTTAACTGTACTATGCATATAGATAAATATTTCTATATTTCTCCCAGTCTTTTACTACACTGCTTTATGGACCCTTTTATGCATATTTACTATAATAGGAGAATAGAATAATTGATAAATATGGGCTTTTGGGAAATGGTTTGGTCGGCTTTCACGGGTGTGTCATGGGTGACAAACAGTCATGTGATGTCCAGCAATATTCAGTGTACTAGGTATCTCCTCTCCTGGGTTTTCATCCTTTCCCCTTTAGGACCCAGTAGAGCTCCTTTTCCCTTCAGCTGCTAATCATCTATATTTCCATTGAGTTTAAATACTCTCATTTTCCCTGGACTTGTGCTGGTGATATTATTCAGTTCCTTCACAAGCTCTAGATGCAAGCAGGTGGCTTGCACTCATCTCTAGGATTGTTGCTGGTCTTTGCTGAACTTCTACCTGAGTCATCTAATGATGCATTTCATGCACTTTCCCACTGTATGTCCTCCTTGTGTCTTTTTTAGTGTTTAGTGGGGTTGATGAAGAGCTCATCCCACCTGTTCCCTATGTAGAGCCCAGCTCTAGCATTATCCTAGGGTCAGGTATCCGGCTCGGCGCATAGGTGCGGAACCTATCTAGGGTAGTGACGGACGCCAGAGACCAGCGCTAGGGATACAGAGGGTCCGGTATCCGGCTCGGCGCAAAGGTGTGGAATCTATCTAGGGTGGTGAGGGAACCCAGGGACCAGCAGTAGGGATACCTAGGGTCAGGCATCCGGCTCGGCGCAAAGGTGTGGAATCTATCTAGGGTGGTGAGGAACCTCAGGGAGCAGCAGTAGGTTTGGCCAGTGCTCACCATCTCCCCTTTCTCTAGACATAGGGTTTCCCTTCCCTTTCGCCATTCACTTGGTACTTCCCCATACCTAGCGTGACATTGCCTTGCTGTGTGCTCCATCACAACTGCCTTACACAAAATATCACCATAGCTGAGATAGTGATGCACGTCATTGTTGTGATACATGTACAGCCATATATTTCAAAAATACATATATATTTTTTAAAATGCACTGTCTGTAAATAATCTCTTATCTCCAATACTCCTATGTCTAATTAGTTGCATCATATACTGAATATTTCATTTGGTCACTGAACACCTTGGACGGATCAAACCTTTGATGCATAGTGACACCCCACACCGGTATTTCCAGACTAACTGGTGAAATCGCAGGAGTGTCACAGGTGATGGCTAAGGTGTGATAGGCATGCAGCCAAACCAGTACCACCCAGGTTTGTAGGAGACAGTGGACCATTGTTGTATGTACAACAGTCTTTCATGTTCTTTGATAAGCAATCTTAAAACCATGGTAAACTTTTCGCATCCTTTACAATCCTCCAAAAGTTAGAAATGAGTTGACGTCAACAGATTTGCGCAAATCGATTTGCTGCAAATCAAATGTGCTATAATGGCGTGCAATCTGTGGCACCATCTTGTAACAAGGATAAAAGCAACGCAGCTAAAAAAAACACTGCATGTGAACATAGCCTTATACTTGCACTGGGCAGGGTTACAGGTAATTTATGCAACAATGTATCATTTAAAAATACATTTTTGAAAATCGCACATTATTCAAATTTGCGAACCACTGACAAAGGCTACCGCTGCATTCTGGAAATCCTATTGGATGAGGCTTATCTTGCATATAATTACACTTTGGAGCAATTGTATATGAGTTGCATGCATACAAATGATCCCTATATACTTAATTAGGGGGCCAATGTTTGTCAATCAAGGAATGTTAGCAATAAAAATCACCAATCATGCAGCAGATGCATCTCTCTCAACGATGTGTTGCCATCAATTGTTATGCCGTGCTGCTGTTGGTAACATGGCTCTACCTTAATCTGCTCTTTATTGAGTCATTAGTGATTATTTGTAGGGAACCGCGATGGGGGCAATATTTGGGCCCCAAACTAAATACTGACCAGAATTTCTTACCCTGATTGTTGCTGACAATATGTGATGATATATCACGGCTGATAACCTCAGAAACAACATGCTGGGCGTGGGCACAACTGGGCCTGCAACCAATTTCCAACTATTGAGGAAGGGATCCGTTTGTTCTTTAGATTGTCTTGTTTGCTGTAACAAAGCATAAAATGGCAGTAAATAAACTCTTATTGGGCCATTTAGGCTACTTTCACACATCCGGTTTGAGCACTGCGGCTCAATCTGGCTGTGAAGCCTATGCAACGGATGCGGTGAAAACACCGCATCCTTTGCATAAGTTTTTTACATGCGGCCGGTCCGGTTTTTGCCGCTTGCGGCATGCTACTGAGCATGCGCAGTGGCAAAAACCGTATGCGGCGGCCGGATGCGGTTTTTGCCGAATCGCGCCGCATCCGGCATCCATAGGGATGCATTGGGAAAAGCGCCGGATGCGGCGCGATGCGGTTTTTTTTTGCCGGAGCAAAAAACGTGCCAGGGAACGTTCCATCCGGCCGCCGCATCGGCTAAATCTGCCGCATGCGGCAAAAACCGGACCGAACGCAAGCCCATGCGGCACAATGCGGCACTAATTAAAGTCTATGCAGGAAAAACGCAACCGGCAGCAAAAAAAAACGGTTGCGGTTTTCCTGCAAAGTGCCGGATTGTGCTGCATTGCAAAAGCCGGATGTGTGAAAGCAGCCTTAATGTGCTATGGTTCGTATGTGTGGGGAGACAAGCAAAAACGTATTGCACAATGTAAACTAAATAGCAACTGTGTGTTTTGCTTTAAAAATGTAATCCAAAAAATAATAGCTTCTTATTACACATACGACAGGGAATGGGTTTGGTGACTGCACATAAATGTGATTTTAGACATTCGACATAGTTATCTGAAGCTTACAGGTTAAACAAGTCCTTTTTATGATGAATATACAGTACATAAGCACTTGTATGTTTTGGGGTGAGGTGGAATGACTGCTTGGGAGGAGGTGGGTAGGACATATGACTAGCACTGGGGATATGGCACAGTCTCAGCACTAGGTGCCCATAACTGCGTGGCAGTCCATGGTGACAGTATTCATAACTTGTGGGCTTAAAATATGGCTGATGTTGGTGTGGAGGTGGATATGGCTGTTGGTAAGGAGGGCCAGCCCTTCCGTATGGGGGCACACTGCTATTTTGTCCAGGGAGGGTATATGACTCATATACGCTGCCTGAATTGTACCCATTTTCAATGCAGCTGAGGAGAGGCCCAGGAGAGGCCTGTGGAAGAGACTGGAAGAAGAATGGGCCAAAGTCCCCCCAGAGCTTTGTGAGAGACTAATGATGTCTTGTGGAAGAGATTGGAAGAAGAGTGGACCAAAATCACAGCAGAGCCGTGTGAGGGACTAGTAATGTCCTGTGGAAGAGACTGGAAGAAGAGTGGACCAACATCCCCCCCAGAGCTGTATGAGTGACTAGTGATGTCCTGTGAAAGAGGCTGGAAGAAGAGTGGACCAAAACCACACCAGAGCAGTGTGAAGGACTAGTAATGTCCTGTGGAAGAGACTGGAAGAAGAGTGGGCCAAAATCCCCCCAGAGCAGTGTGAGAGACTAGTGATGTCCTGTGAAAGAGACTGGAAGAAGAGTGGACCAAAATCCCACCAGAGCAGTGTGAGAGACTAGTGATGTCCTGTGGAAGAGACTGGAAGAAGAGTGGACCAAAATCCCCCCAGAGCAGTGTGAGAGACTAGTGATGTCCTGTGAAAGAGACTGGAAGAAGAGTGGGCCAAAATCACACCAGAGCAGTGTGAAGGACTAGTAATGTCCTGTGGAAGAGACTGGAAGAAGAGTGGGCCAAAATCCCCCCAGAGCAGTGTGAGGGACTAGTGATGTCCTGTGGAAGATACTGGAAGAAGAGTGGACCAACATCCCCCCAGAGCAGTGTGAGAGACTAATGATGTCCTGTGGAAGATACTGGAAGAAGAGTGGACCAAAATCCCCCCAGAGCAGTGTGAGAGACTAGTGATGTCCTGTGAAAGAGACTGGAAGAAGAGTGGGCCAAAATCCCCCCAGAGCAGTGTGAGGGACCAGTGATGTCCTGTGAAAGAGACTGGAAGAAGAGTGGGCCAAAACCACACCAGAGCAGTGTGAAGGACTAGTGATGTCCAGTGGAAGAGACTGGAAGAAGAGTGGGCCAAAATCCCCCCAGAGCAGTGTGAGGGACTAGTGATGTCCTGTGGAAGATACTGGAAGAAGAGTGGACCAACATCCCCCCAGAGCAGTGTGAGGGACTAGTGATGTCCTGTGGAAGATACTGGAAGAAGAGTGGACCAACATCCCCCCAGAGCAGTGTGAGAGACTAATGATGTCCTGTGGAAGATACTGGAAGAAGAGTGGACCAAAATCCCCCCAGAGCAGTGTGAGAGACTAGTGATGTCCTGTGAAAGAGACTGGAAGAAGAGTGGACCAAAATCCCCCCAGAGCAGTGTGAGAGACTAGTGATGTCCTGTGAAAGAGACTGGAAGAAGAGTGGACCAAAATCCCCCCAGAGCAGTGTGAGGGACTAGTGATGTCCTGTGAAAGAGACTGGAAGAAGAGTGGACTAAAGTCCCCCCAGAGCTTTGTGAGAGACTAGTGATGTCCTGTGGAAGAGACTGGAAGAAGAGTGGACCAAAATCCCACCAGAGCAGTGTGAGGGACTAGTGATGTCCTGTGGAAGAGACTGGAAGAAGAGTGGGCTAAAATCCCCCCAGAGCAGTGTGAGAGGCTAGTGATGTCCTGTGGAAGAGACTGGAAGAAGAGTGGACCAAAATCCCCCCAGAGCAGTGTGAGGGACTAGTGATGTCCTGTGGAAGAGACTGGAAGAAGAGTGGACCAAAATCCCCCCAGAGCAGTGTGAGAGGCTAGTGATGTCCTGTGGAAGAGACTGGAAGAAGAGTGGGCGAAAATCCCCCCAGAGCAGTGTGAGGGACTAGTGATGGTATTAAATACAAAAAAATGTTCATCAATGTAGATAACATTATTTCTGAAATAAGCAAGTGATCACACATTGTTCTCGATTTTTGATCTCCAGTGTATATAGGAAAAACTGGTATAATTAGGTGATGATGATGATGCTGCAGGTATTTTTGGAATGGGCGGACCTGTTTCCGTAGCTCACCTGAAAGTGGTGAGGTTTCTGGTTACAGCTCTGTAATGGAGGAGGATCTTACAAACGTGGCTCAGGTTGCTAAGTAAAGTCTGTTTAGGTGATCACAAGCGGTGGATCTGCTGCAGGTAAGGACTGAGGAGGTCACATCTTATCACGCATCCAGCACTGTATAGAAAATGATGTTTGTAGCTAGGTAATGGTCCTCGATATACTGTATATTACTTGGGAAGATGCAGCTGTATACCTGTCCAGGGTCCATCGTGGAGTCTGCAGCAGTTGAGGATATAGCAGTGGTCTACACCATAAGGGGTCATATAATACATTAGTAAATGGATTTTCTCACCGTTCACCAACAGGTTTATATCAAAAGTATGGAGGCCGAGTCCACGTCGCATAACCACGTTTATGAACATAAATTTAATTCCAAGAAATATCTGGACACCTTCTACGCGGTGGATCCCAACACCCAGGAGATCGATAAAGAGTCCATGTTCACACTGACGTTTATGAATGACGTTTTCTCTTCAGGTACGTGAGAACCGTGCGAGCGGATGTCGGGGCGATCACACGATGTAGTGTCAGGGATCAATAGAGAGTCTAACCCTAGAAGGCTTACAATAATGTATCAGCCCCAAAACTGCGCCCATCAGATGCTGATCACTAATGGACGGACGCCGCCACAGGGGGGTGATGGGCACTATACGGACGCCGCCACAGGGGGGGTGATGGGCACTATACGGACGCCGCCACAGGGGGGTGATGGGCACTATACGGACGCCGCCACAGGGGGGTGATGGGCACTATACGGACGCCATCACAATGGGGTGATGGGCACTATACGGACGCCGCCACAGGGGGGTGATGGGCACTATACGGATGCCGCCACAGGGGGGTGATGGGCACTATACGGACGCCGCCACAGGGGGGTGATGGGCACTATACGGACGCCGTCACATGGGGGTGATGGGCACTATACGGACGCCGTCACAGGGGGGTGATGGGCACTATACGGACGCCGTCACAATGGGGTGATGGGCACTATACGGACGCCGTCACATGGGGGTGATGGGCACTATACGGACGCCGTCACAGGGGGGTGATGGGCACTATACGGACGCCGTCACATGGGGGTGATGGGCACTATACGGACGCCGTCACATGGGGGTGATGGGCACTATACGGACGCCGTCACAGGGGGGTGATGGGCACTATACGGACGCCGTCACAATGGGGTGATGGGCACTATACGGACGCCGTCACATGGGGGTGATGGGCACTATACGGACGCTGTCACACAGGGGTGATGGGCACTAAACGGACGCCGTCACAGGGGGGTGATGGGCACTATACGGACGCCGTCACAGGGGGGTGATGGGCACTATACGGACGCCGTCACAGGGGGGTGATGGGCACTATACGGACGCCGCCACATGGGGGTGATGGGCACTATACGGACGCCGTCACATGGGGGTGATGGGCACTATACGGACGCTGTCACTTGGGGGTGATGGGCACTATACGGACGCCGTCACAATGGGGTGATGGGCACTATACGGACGCCGTCACAGGGGGGTGATGGGCACTATACGGACGCCGTCACAGGGGGGTGATGGGCACTATACGGACGCCGCCACATGGGGGTGATGGGCACTATACGGACGCCGCCACAGGGGGGTGATGGGCACTATACGGATGCCGCCACAGGGGGGTGATGGGCACTATACGGACGCCGCCACAGGGGGGTGATGGGCACTATACGGACGCCGTCACATGGGGGTGATGGGCACTATACGGACGCCGTCACATGGGGGTGATGGGCACTATACGGACGCCGCCACAGGGGGGTGATGGGCACTATACGGACGCCGTCACATGGGGGTGATGGGCACTATACGGACGCCGTCACATGGGGGTGATGGGCACTATACGGACGCCGCCACAGGGGGGTGATGGGCACTATACGGACGCCGTCACAGGGGGGTGATGGGAACTATACGGACACCGCCACATGGGGGTGATGGGCACTATACGGACGGTCAGTTATTTCAGAGGTGGCAGAGCCGGTTATATTCTGCATCAGTGCTAGTGATAGAAAATAGATAAGTGTTAGATATCGTCATATCCTGAAAATAACATCAGAGCCAAAGAAACACAAAATACTAGGAAAGGCTGATATAGTAAATTGTTACATATACTAAATATACTCTGTTACCAATATCCTGTGTGTACTGTGTATAATACAGAACTATATGTACAATGTATACATTGCATTACTACCATATGTATACTATGTGGACATTTCATCACATTACTACCATGTGTACATTATATTACTACTATGTATACACTATATTACTACTATGTGTACATAATATTACTACTACGTGTACTAAGTGTACATTATGAAGAGGAAAGACAAAATCCAGTGAGCTCAGCAATAGATGAAGTATAAAATGGCTTCCTTTTTGTTTTTTCATTTGTACATTATATTACTCTAAGGCTATGTGCCCACGCTGCGGATTTTGCGCGGATTTTGCCGCGGATTTGCCGCGGATTTCCCGAAAATCTGCAGCAGCAGCACTTCCAAGCCATTTCAATGGCATTTTGGAAATGCTGTGCCCATGCTGCGGATTTTTCCGCTGCGGATTTGCCGCGGATTTTGATCCGGAAAAATCTGCAGCATGTCAATTGTTTGGTGCAGATTTGGTACGGATTTTTGGTTTTGAATGGGGGGAAAAAAAAAAAATGAAATCCGCGGCAAATCCGCGGTAAATCCGCGGTAAATTCGCGGCAAATCCGCGGGTGCGGATTTGCCGTGAAAGTCGCGGATTTTCAGGCAAAAAAATCCGCAGGGACATTCTAGCGTGGGCACATAGCCTTAAGTGTACAATTACATTACTACGATGTATACATTATATATATTACTAGTATGTATACTAAGTGTACATTATATTACTACTATGTACACTATGTGTACATTACATTACTACTATGTATACTATGTGTACATTATATTACTATGTATACTACGTGTACACTATATTACTACTATGTATACTATGTGTACATTATATTACTACTATGTATACTAAGTGTACATTACATTACTACTATGTATACTATGTGTACATTATATTACTACTATGCATACTATGTGTACATTATATTACTACTATGCATACTACGTGTACACTATATTACTACTATGTATACTATGTGTACATTACATTACTACTATGTATACTATGTGTACATTACATTACTACTATGTATACTATGTGTACTTTATATTACTACTATGTATACTATGTGTACACTATATTACTACTATGTATACTAAGTGTACATTATATTACTACTATGTATACTAAGTGTACATTATATTACTACTATGTATACGAAGTGTACATTATATTACTACTATGCATACTATGTGTACATTATATTACTACTATGTATACTACGTGTACACTATATTACTACTATGCATACTACGTGTACACTATATTACTACTATGTATACTATGTGTACATTATATTACTACTATGTATACTAAGTGTACATTATATTACTACTATGTATACTAAGTGTACATTATATTACTACTATGTATACTAAGTGTACATTATATTACTACTATGTATACGAAGTGTACATTATATTACTACTATGTATACTATGTGTACACTATATTACTACTATGTATACTATGTGTACACTATATTACTACTATGTGTACATTATATTACTGCTATGTATACTATGTGTACATTACATTACTACTATGTATACTATGTGTACATTATATTACTACTATGTATACTATGTGTACATTATATTACTACTATGCATACTATGTGTACACTATATTACTACTATGTATACTATGTGTACACTATATTACTACTATGTATACTATGTGTACATTACATTACTACTATGTATACTATGTGTACATTATATTACTATGCATACTATGTGTACATTACATTACTACTATGTATACTATGTGTACATTACATTACTACTATGTATACTATGTGTACTTTATATTACTACTATGTATACTATGTGTACACTATATTACTACTATGCATACTATGTGTACATTATATTACTACTATGCATACTATGTGTACACTATATTACTACTATGTATACTATGTGTACACTATATTACTACTATGTATACTATGTGTACATTACATTACTACTATGTATACTATGTGTACATTATATTACTACTATGCATACTATGTGTACACTATATTACTACTATGTATACTATGTGTACATTACATTACTACTATGTATACTATGTGTACATTATATTACTACTATGCATACTATGTGTACACTATATTACTACTATGTATACTATGTGTACATTACATTACTACTATGTATACTATGTGTACATTATATTACTACTATGTATACTATGTGTACACTATATTACTACTATGTATACTATGTGTACATTACATTACTACTATGTATACTATGTGTACACTATATTACTACTATGTATACTATGTGTACATTACAATACTACTATGTATACTATGTGTAAATTATATTACTACTATGCATACTATGTGTACATTATATTACTACTATGTATACTAAGTGTACATTATATTACTACTATGCATACTATGTGTACACTATATTACTACTATGTATACTATGTGTACATTATATTACTACTATGTATACTATGTGTACACTATATTACTACTATGTATACTATGTGTACATTACATTACTACTATGTATACTATGTGTACATTACATTACTACTATGTATACTATGTGTACATTATATTACTACTATGTATACTATGTGTACATTATATTACTACTATGTATACTATGTGTACATTATATTACTACTATGTATACTATGTGTACATTACATTACTACTATGTATACTATGTGTACATTATATTACTACTATGTATACTATGTGTACATTATATTACTACTATGTATACTATGTGTACATTATATTACTACTATGTATACTATGTGTACATTATATTACTACTATGTATACTATGTGTACATTATATTACTACTATGTATACTATGTGTACATTATATTACTACTATGTATACTATGTGTACATTATATTACTACTATGTATACTATGTGTATACTATATTACTACTATGTATACTATGTGTACATTATATTACCACTATGTATAGTATGTGTACATTATATTACTACTCTGTATACTAAGTGTACATTACATTACTACTATGTATACTATGTGTACATTATATTAATACTACATGTTCTATATGTTCTATGTGTACCTTACATTACTACTATGTATACACTATATTACTACTATGTGTGCTATGTGTACATTACTACTTTGTATACTAAGTGTACATTAAATTACTACTATATATACTGTACATTATATTACTACTATGTGTACATTATATTACTACTATGTGTACATTATATTACTACTATGTATACTAAGTGCACATTTCATTACTATGTGTACTAAGTGTACATTGCATTACTACTGTGTATACATTATATTACTATGTGTACATTAAATTAGTTCTAAGTATACATTACATTACTACTGCGCCTACTAAGTGTAACAATAATGGGAGTTATAATGGGGATAGGTTCCTGTTTACACCTGTTTACACCTTAATGGTGGTAACAGTATTGCTGTAGATGGGAGTAAAAGAGAAAGAATTGCGATAAGGCCAATACTAATCAGTGACAGGGATATTGTATATTATCTGTATTGATCTCTGTTTTTGCACAGGACACATATGTAGGTTTTGAAGAAATTTACATTTTTATACTAAAAAGGGGACACATAATAAGATTATCTCAACACAGAAACATTTTTCTTAAACACATCCAATTGTGGAATTATTATTCCAATATCTATTGATTATAATTAACTTTAAAATTACCTTTATTCATGGAATAACCCCTTTAACTATGAAATATTTACTGAACTATTTGTAATAATTCAGTTTATAAGTCTTTAAATTACATATTTAATTTTCATCAGGTCGTGTTAAAGGGAAGACCTTCATCGAGATCGGTGCCGGTCCCTGTATATATAACACCCTGTCTGCATGTGAAAGGTTTCAAAAGATCTATCTGACCGATTATTTCCAAGGGAACCTAGACGAAATTAAGAAATGGCTGAACGGTGAAAATGAAGCTTTTGATTGGTCTCCATACTTACGATTTGTATGTGACCTTGAAAACAATGGGTAAGTAAAGCATCAAAAGCAAAGCGTCATAAGTAAAGCATCAAAAGTAAAGCGTCATAAGTAAAGCATCTAAAGCAAAGGGTCATTAGAAAAGCGTCACAAGAAAGCCTGTCTCCTCCTGTATCTTATGCTGAGATGTAGATATTCCAATTATAATGGAGTCCAAACATATCCCTCGGTTTATCTGCTTCTAATTTTGGTAGGTGCATTCATAACCACAGATCATTATATAGAGATAGATATATGGAGGTAAGTATTGTGGCCCTTTCATATTATACCTTCAGCTTTTTTTTTACCTCCCATTTTACATTTGTAGACATTAATACTGAGTCGCCTCTCTGCAGATATAAAGCCCTGGCTCTTCTAGAAAGGAGTTTTACAATATTTTGGAGGCGTTTGTGGGTTTTATTTGTCCCTTTCTCCAGAAGAGCATTTCTGAGGGCAGAAACTGACGTTAGGGGAGGCCGGGATCACAGTCTCCATTGTGTTGGATGGGGCTAAGGTCCGGGTCTGTGCGGCCTTCGTGTTCTTCCCCCTCCATGTCCTTATGGAGCTTGTGCCACTGGGCACAGTCATGGGGAACAGAAAAGGGTCTTCCCCAAATTGTTCCCACAAAGCTGAAAGCTACAACTGTCCACAATGAAGTATTAAGATTTCCATTCACTGGAACCAAGGAGCTGAGGCCGCCCCCTGATAACAGCCCGGAGCATTATCCTCTCTCCTCCACCATCTGTACAGGGGCACAATGCAGTCAGGGGGTAACAAACAACATCACCAAACCCAGACTCCTCCATTAGATGGAGCTTGAGCAATGTGATCCGTCACTGCACAGAACACGTCTCCTCCATAGTCCAGTGGTAACGGCTTTAGACCGCTCCATCCAATGCTCGGCATTGTGTTTGGAGATGTATGATGTACAACTGAGCATTGTGCTTGGTGATGTATGGCTCGGCATTGTGCTTGGTGATGTACGGCTCGGCATTGTGCTTGGTGATGTACGGCTCGGCATTGTGCTTGGTGATGTACGGCTCGGCATTGTGCTTGGTGATGTAGGGCTCGGCATTGTGCTTGGTGATGTACGGCTAGGCATTGGGCTTGGTGATGTACGGCTCGGCATTGTGCTTGGTGATGTATGGCTCGGCATTGTGCTTGGTGATGTATGGCTCGGCATTGTGCTTGGTGATGTACGGCTCGGCATTGTGCTTGGTGATGTACGGCTCGGCATTGTGCTTGGTGATGTACGGCTCGGCATTGTGCTTGGTGATGTACGGCTCGGCATTGTGCTTGGTGATGTATGGCTCGGCATTGTGCTTGGTGATGTACGGCTCGGCATTGTGCTTGGTGATGTACGGCTCGGCATTGTGCTTGGTGATGTATGGCTCGGCATTGGGCTTGGTGATGTACGGCTCGGCATTGTGTTTGGTGATGTATGGCTCGGCATTGTGCTTGGTGATGTACGGCTCAGCATTGTGCTTGGTGATGTACGGCTCGGCATTGGGCTTGGTGATGTACGGCTCGGCATTGTGCTTGGTGATGTACGGCTCGGCATTGGGCTTGGTGATGTACGGCTCAGCATTGGGCTTGGTGATGTACGGCTCGGCATTGTGCTTGGTGATGTACGGCTCGGCATTGTGCTTGGTGATGTACGGCTGCAGCTGCTCAGCCATGAAGCTCCCGGTGGGTGCAGTGTTTGTTCTGATATTACCAGAGGAGGTCTGGACTCTGCAGTTATGGGGTCAGCAGAGAGGTGGGGACTTTTCTGCCCTCTGCTCCTCAGCACTCGGCCCCCGCTCTGTAACGTTCCTGGGTCTCCACTTTGTGGCCGAGTTGCTGCGGTTCCTTCCAATTCTCAGTAATATCACTCACAGGTGATGGGGAAGATTCAGGAGGAAAGAATGTCAGGAATGAACTTGTTGCCCCGGTGGCTCCTATTACAGGACGCGCTGGTATCAGTGACCTCTGCACCACCAGCCACTCTGATATTTGTTAGTAAGGGCAGACAGCATCACGGGGATGGCTGTTATATACTGGAGGACGAGGGTCCGGCTGATATACACTGAGGGGCCAGGGCCTGGATGTTATACGCCAAGGGGCGAGGAGCCGGGGTTTATGTTCACACTGTTTGTAGTTTTCCGCATGGCCATATTTTTTTGGGCCAATGTGAACATAACCAATTTTGCCATGTGGATCAGCGCTCCTTTAGCTCTATATACATGGAGCAATCATTGGCAGTGTGCAAAAAGCATAGGGACAAGCAGTCAGTGCTGCAAACCCTTGACCATTGATGATTCCATGATCGCTGATCATGTTTCCACCGGCAATGATAGGGAACAAGCGCTACTATGAAAATCCTTCCCAATTATTGGCCCATATTTAAGGGTCCTTTCACTGACTCATTACATTTTCCCATTCTGGCCATCATAAGACAAAAAGACCCCCATTGTTATCCGATACACAGACACCTGGTTGCAATCTATTATATAAAGCTGAGTGTAAGTATGTATGTGTGTGTATGTCCGCTAAAGGAAACCACATTTACGATCACACAATTTTGCACAGACGCCTCGTGTGACTCAGGGAACATCATAGACTATGTTTTGACGGGAAAATTTAATTCCACGCTTTACAGTTACTCTCCAAAAAACCTGCCTCCATTAAAGTGAATGGAACTGGGAACTACAAGTTATTAATAGGAGCTGTGATTGGTTGCTATAGGAACAAAGGACATTCATAGTATAAGAAGCTTATGTGTGAGGTAATATGATGTTGGTGGAGAGATGGATAGAGAGACACAGAAAGAGACAGACAGACACAAGCACAGACAGAGAGAGAGACATAGGCTCAGACAGAGTAAGAGGCAGACAGGGAAAGAGACAGAGCGAGAGATAGAGACAGACATGGAAAGAAACAGAGAGACAGAGAAAGAGAGAGACAGACAATCAAAAAGATAAAGAGACAGACGGGGAAAGAGACAGACGGGGAAAGAGACAGACGGGGAAAGAGACAGACGGGGAAAGAGACAGACGGGGAAAGAGACAGACGGGGAAAGAGACAGACGGGGAAAGAGACAGACGGGGAAAGAGACAGACGGGGAAAGAGACAGACGGGGAAAGAGACAGACGGGGAAAGAGTCAGACGGGGAAAGAGTCAGACGGGGGAAAGAGTCAGACGGGGGAAAGAGTCAGACGGGGGAAAGAGTCAGACGGGGGAAAGAGTCAGACGGGGGAAAGAGTCAGACGGGGGAAAGAGTCAGACGGGGGAAAGAGTCAGACGGGGGAAAGAGTCAGACGGGGGAAAGAGTCAGACGGGGGAAAGAGTCAGACGGGGGAAAGAGTCAGACGGGGGAAAGAGTCAGACGGGGGAAAGAGTCAGACGGGGGAAAGAGTCAGACGGGGAAAGAGTCAGACGGGGAAAGAGTCAGACGGGGAAAGAGTCAGACGGGGAAAGAGTCAGACGGGGAAAGAGTCAGACGGGGAAAGAGTCAGACGGGGAAAGAGTCAGACGGGGAAAGAGTCAGACGGGGAAAGAGTCAGACGGGGAAAGAGTCAGACGGGGAAAGAGTCAGACGGGGAAAGAGTCAGACGGGGAAAGAGTCAGACGGGGAAAGAGTCAGACGGGGAAAGAGTCAGACGGGGAAAGAGTCAGACGGGGGAAAGAGTCAGACGGGGGAAAGAGTCAGACGGGGGAAAGAGTCAGACGGGGGAAAGAGTCAGACGGGGGAAAGAGTCAGACGGGGGAAAGAGTCAGACGGGGGAAAGAGTCAGACGGGGGAAAGAGTCAGACGGGGGAAAGAGTCAGACGGGGGAAAGAGTCAGACGGGGGAAAGAGTCAGACGGGGGAAAGAGTCAGACGGGGGAAAGAGTCAGACGGGGGAAAGAGTCAGACGGGGGAAAGAGTCAGACGGGGGAAAGAGTCAGACGGGGGAAAGAGTCAGACGGGGGAAAGAGTCAGACGGGGGAAAGAGTCAGACGGGGGAAAGAGTCAGACGGGGGAAAGAGTCAGACGGGGGAAAGAGTCAGACGGGGGAAAGAGTCAGACGGGGGAAAGAGTCAGACGGGGGAAAGAGTCAGACGGGGGAAAGAGTCAGACGGGGGAAAGAGTCAGACGGGGGAAAGAGTCAGACGGGGGAAAGAGTCAGACGGGGGAAAGAGTCAGACGGGGGAAAGAGTCAGACGGGGGAAAGAGTCAGACGGGGGAAAGAGTCAGACGGGGGAAAGAGTCAGACGGGGGAAAGAGTCAGACGGGGAAAGAGTCAGACGGGGAAAGAGTCAGACGGGGAAAGAGTCAGACGGGGAAAGAGTCAGACGGGGAAAGAGTCAGACGGGGAAAGAGTCAGACGGGGAAAGAGTCAGACGGGGAAAGAGTCAGACGGGGAAAGAGTCAGACGGGGAAAGAGTCAGACGGGGAAAGAGTCAGACGGGGAAAGAGTCAGACGGGGAAAGAGTCAGACGGGGAAAGAGTCAGACGGGGAAAGAGTCAGACGGGGAAAGAGTCAGACGGGGAAAGAGTCAGACGGGGAAAGAGTCAGACGGGGAAAGAGTCAGACGGGGAAAGAGTCAGACGGGGAAAGAGTCAGACGGGGAAAGAGTCAGACGGGGAAAGAGTCAGACGGGGAAAGAGTCAGACGGGGAAAGAGTCAGACGGGGAAAGAGTCAGACGGGGAAAGAGTCAGACGGGGAAAGAGTCAGACGGGGAAAGAGTCAGACGGGGAAAGAGTCAGACGGGGAAAGAGTCAGACGGGGAAAGAGTCAGACGGGGAAAGAGTCAGACGGGGAAAGAGTCAGACGGGGAAAGAGTCAGACGGGGAAAGAGTCAGACGGGGAAAGAGTCAGACGGGGAAAGAGTCAGACGGGGAAAGAGTCAGACGGGGAAAGAGTCAGACGGGGAAAGAGTCAGACGGGGAAAGAGTCAGACGGGGAAAGAGTCAGACGGACTGATATAAAAGAGTCAGACGGACTGATATAAAAGAGTCAGACGGACTGATATAAAAGAGACAGACGGACTGATATAAAAGAGACAGACGGACTGATATAAAAGAGACAGACGGACTGATATAAAAGAGACAGACGGACTGATATAAAAGAGACAGACGGACTGATATAAAAGAGACAGACGGACTGATATAAAAGAGACAGACGGACAGTTACTATTCCGGGCAACGCCCAGATACTACATCTAGTTCCAAATAACACCAATGGACGTTGAATATACATGATCTTTTTTGGGGTGAGTTTGGATTAGATAAATTGATACAACCAGTTTATTTATCCCACTGCTAAAGTATTCTCCAACTTTCTGTCCTAGGTCAACCCCTAAAGAAAAGGAAGAAAAGATCCGACGCGCCGTTTCCCTGATGACGTGTGATGTCACCTTGAGTAATCCACTGCAGCCCAATGCCCTTCCTTTGTCGGACTGCGTGTTAAGCGCCAGCTGTCTTATCTGCGCTTGCAAAACTTTTGCAGACTTTAAAATGGGGCTTAAGAACATTGTATCTCTGGTCAAACCAGGAGGACATCTGATCATGACTGATTACTTAGGAGCTTCACATTACTCGGTTGGAGAAGAAAACTTTTCACTGTTGTCGCTCAATGAAGACATTGTCCGGGAAGCGGTGGCCGAGAGCGGCTGCAAAATTGAAGAGTTTCAAACATTTAAAGATTTAGAAATTGCAGAGGAGGTGTTTGATTGCAAAAGCTTATTCTGCCTACTCGCCCAAAAACTTTAGGAAGAATTAAGGCAGAAATTTGGTCTTCAAAGACCATGTGCATCTAGGAAAAGTATATTGTTTAAATTCAATTGTAAATTTAAAGAGTTATTTTCAGCATTAAAAGTCTAGAAGATAAGAGATAACTTGCAGATCAGTAGAACCCTTAAAGTGCACCAATCACCAGGATTTTCCTATATAACCTAAAGCCAATGTATGACGGGGTTCTTCTCTGATATCACACAATCAAGAGAGCGAGAGATGGCTGAAGAATCCAATAAACATTTATTCCAAGCAAATCAAACTGTCCATAGAATAATCCACCACACAGAGGGTAAAATAGTCCAGAAACACAAATATAGTCCAGTAAGTGATAAATGTCCAGGTCTCTCTGGGGAGCCACAGCTACTGCCCCAGAGGATGACTCGGCCTGCTTCTCTTGAAGTTCTCAAACAGACTCCTTCTCTCTTCTCCTGCTCAGCCAGACTGAATGACTAATCCCTCATAGAGTTTAGGTGGATTCTAGGCCCCCTCCCCCACACTTAGGGACAGAAGCACTGCAAGGAGTTATAACCCTGCAGACAGGATAAACAATACATTGAATAGATAGACCACCACGCCAAAAACATGAACCCACACAAAATGGTACACTACCCACAATATCGCACCATCATACAGTGCTATACTGGAACTATCAGGCTGATTCTATACATACCTTTAGTTGTCAGCTCGGATGTATAGGTTTTGAAACACTAGCAAGTAAAGTTTATAAAATGAGTAGCTTTTTGATTGGCAGCAGCTGATCAGCTGATAGCTGGGGTGGGTTTTATAGTGATTCCCACCCCCTGCCTGTCCATTCTCCCCTATCTGTTATTTATGCTACTTCTATTATAGAATCGTTTTATTAAGTGACTAGAAGGACCTGTGCTGATGTCATACCCATGTGGCCAGAAGGGGGCGGGGTCTCAGCCAACATAGCTGATAACAGGAAGCAACATTATTTTTCTGTTGGCTTTTTCTGGGTATGACATCAGCTTAGGTCCTTTATCACTATGAATACCCACCCCAGCTATCAACTGATCGGCAGCTGCTGTCATTCAAAAAGCTGCTCATTTTACAAACTTTACTTGCTTGTGTTTCAAAACCTATACATCTGAGCTGACAACTAAAGGTATGTATAGAATCAGCCTGTTAGTGCCAGTATAGCACTGGCTTTAGGTTATATAGGAAAATACTGGTGATTGGTGCGCTTTAAAAATCCTAAGATCGAGGCTCCAAAATGCTTCATTGGATTGGAGGCACAAGCTTCTTCCGGTAGTCCGAAGGATAATGAATAGAGTTGTGGTGCACATGTGCAACTTCCATTCCACTCCAATGGGGCCATTGAGATTGGGGAGGGTCCCATTTGCCAAATTCTCCTGATCCGTAAGTTATTACTCATCCCTTAGAAAAGGTGATACATTTCATTGTTAGAAACAACCCTTTATATATATATAAACATCAATTTTTGTAACAGGTTGATATTGTGCTATTGATAGTGTCACAATTTAAAGAGGTTTTCAACTTTCAGCTAAGTGGACCCCAACCGCTCCCAAATACCTAAACACAAACAGGATACTCCCCCTCCCTGAGTCCAGCGCCGGCTGTTCCTGTCTCAGTGTTTTGGCTGCAGCGGGGACATCTCTCTGGGGTCAGAATCCAATTCAAAATAAACATAAGATGAAAAACATGGGTTTTCTAAATATTTTATAAATATAAATCTGAAATATATGATGTGTATTTGTATTCAGTCCCCCTGAGTCAGTACTTTGTAGGACCACCTCTCTTGGTCTCTAGCGGATGTCTCCCCAGCTTTGCACATCTAGAGGTGACATTTTCCTCTTCTCTGCACACTCGCTCTTGCTCACAGATTGGATGGAGATGTCGCGGGCGGAGGAGGGGACGCTGCGCTCTCCCACTGCTCGGGTCCGGCCGCTGCTGCTGCGGCTGCTGCTGCTCGGTGGTGGCTCGAGCGGTGGGCCGGATCCCGGGGACTCGAGCGGCACTCCTCGCCCGTGAGTGAAAAGGGTGAGGATTGGATTGTGGGGATTTGGTTATTGTCCATGACACCACCCACGGTTGTGGTGATATTGGGGACACCACCGCTGCTCTGGACGGGGATCCCGGGAGCGATGACAGGGAGCAGCCTGGATGTTAGTTCTCCCCTCCGTGGGTAGGGGGGTTGGTTTTCCCGGGGCCCGGTGATGGGGTAGGGATGGATGGCAGGCGGGTTACGGGGCCTGGCGAGGTGCAGGGTCGTGGGGGCAGCGCTGTGCCGCATGGCACGGTGGTACTCACTCAGCCAATGATGTGGACACAGTTCTCGGTAAAACACACGGCTGGATGGACGGGTCCCACAGACGGCTGTGGTGTTTCTCCTCCCGGCAGGTTGATGGTGACTGCCTTTCCCTGCACCTGTGTAACATGTACGGCTCCAATGGGTTCCCACCGGTAACCCGCTCCCGAGCTTGAAGGTTGCTGGAGGAGCCCCTTTTGCCCGCAGGCTCTGGCCCTGGGAACTTTAGCCTTGGCGGTGACTGTGTTTCCCTCTCTCGGTTGGACTGTTGCCTTCTGACGGGACTTGGCTGCTGAGGAACCCAGGAGGTTCCCTTCGCTATCGGATTTGACAAATTCACGGCGACTCTTAGTCTTGTCGGGGTCCGTAAGCCCCTGCCGGATGGTGCTGGCTTCTCTTTGCGTACCGGTCCGGTACCGCCGGGCCACCGCCCGTCCACGGTCCTTACGGCTAGCTCCAATAGGCCACTCCTGCAGACGGTCACCACCGTCTGCCAACCTTGCTGATCTGTCCGGGCCACACACCCGGACCAACTTCAGGCTGCTTAACTGCCACTTTCCTCCTTCCACTTTCACTTCCAACACTAATCTGCCCTACTTTTCCCGCCTCCAGGACTGTGAACTCCTCAGTGGGCGCGACCAACCGCCTGGCCCACCCCCTGGTGTGAACATCAGCCCCTGGAGGAAGGCAACAAGGGTTTTTGTTTGACTTCGGTGTGCCTGACCGGGAGTGTGGGGTGTGTTGGTGTTGTTCTGTGACGACCTGGCTTGTCCAGGGAGCCACATTCCCCCTTAGTAAAATGCAGACCGTCCGCGGGCTGCCCGTCCATCACCGGTTTTATTTTCACAAACTGGAAAGATAAACGGTAAAACAGGTTACAATTATGATAACATCTTCCCACATCAGGAGGTACTCTTACTTAAACGTTGCTAAATGGTTACGGCTTCGGCTCTCTCCCACCCAAGTAACCTGGCCCTGATGCTGCCCCTAAGCAAACAGGCAGCACCCCTTGACCCCAGTCCAGCACAAGCTACCCGAGCGGGTTCTGTCCTTTTCAGGGGACCCACGTCCATGGGGAACCCCTAAAACCCCCAGAGGATCGCCACCGGTTGTGTTAGTGGCGGGCCTGGGCCATCACTTCCCTCCAGGCCCATCCTCCAAATCAGCCTCTCCGGAGGCGGTTACAGTTTAGCCTTAAAACATTTTTATTTACAGACCACAAGTTCGTGGTTGCCCTGCCAGTTCTCGGGCTTGTCCGTAGTAGTTCCTACGCATAACTTGCAAACAGTCCCCACGGGGACAACAGTGCTTCGTAGCCAACGGGCTACCACAAACAAAACTGTAGGGTCCCAACGGAGACTTGCCGTGGGGTCCCAACGGGGACTGTCAGCTGGGTCCCAGGGGCCATCCACAACACCTGGCTCCAATACAGCTTCCTCCTGCAGCTTTCCCACAGTCCACCATCGAACAGCATGAGCCCCCAACGCCACCCTCACACAGGGGTGACACTGTCCCACAGGACTCCATTTTCAGCTGCCGATGATGCGGGTACGACTGCTCCTCCAACCAGACTCCTTAGCCTTGAGGGCAGTCTGGAACGTCAGCAGAGTCCCAATGGGGACCGACAGCAAGGTAACCGGGAACCACTACCATGCTCCAACTTTTCTTTCTTAATCAGCAATCCCGCGGCGCAGCTGCCTTTGCTGCCGCTCCCGGTGCGGAGCACTTTCTGCTTGCTCCGGTTCAGGCGGTGTGGGGGACGGGCCCAGCCGGAGTCCCCCTGTGCCGGCTACGACCGGTACCTTCGGTAATGAGGGACCCCGCTGTGACATGGCCTGCTCTGCCTCCTGGAAGCTGCATCCCCGCCGTGCCTCCGGTGCATCTTTGCTGACGGGTTCAGCCTTTGGCTTCTTCCATGGAAGCGGATCAGGGCGGTCACGAGCTTCTGCTGCAGGTCGGTCCGCCGGGGCGGATTGGCAGGGTACCGCTACCGGTGGTGGTGGTAGCGGGCCTAGTGGCGGGGCAGCAGCAGCCAACATGGGTAGCGGGGGAGGTAGCAGGGCGAGCGGGTATGGACCGGGTCTCTCGGCCGCGATGACCGACCCACTAGAGGTACAGGGGCATGGGTCACTTACCCTCCCTTCCAAGACTCCCTCCACCTCGTGTCTCCGTATGGCCGCCACCACTTCCGCCATGTCGGCCTCCCACTCCTCCAGGAGGAGCTGCATGCGGACCTGCAGACGGCTGCTTAGCTGGACGGTCCGGACTTCCACCCACGCTGCGGTGCCAGGCGCGGGGACCACGGTGTTGTCGGTTGGACTCAGCATCCTTAGCAGCGGCCTCTTCCAGGAACCAGTAAATGGCCGCAGGGTCCTGGCGTCCCTGCTTCCATAGCCGCGGGCTACATGCGGCCAGACGCCATCAGTCCCCCTTAGTCTTTTTCCGGCTCCTCCTCTACAGGGGCGGGGTTTTGGCCTTCGTGCCTCCACTACTCGAGGAGACGCTCGAGCGGGAATTTTTCGAGCCCAAGATGGCGGCTTCTCAAATTTTCCGGCCGGACACCTCCGGCGGTAACAAGGCACACCTCTACCAGACGGCAGAGCGGTAAGATCCTGTTCGTGACGCCAAGTTGTCGCGGGCGGAGGAGGGGACGCTGCGCTCTCCCACTGCTCGGGTCCAGCCGCTGCTGCTGCGGCTGCTGCTGCTCGGTGGTGGCTCGAGCGGTGGGCCGGATCCCGGGGACTCGAGCGGCGCTCCTCACCCGTGAGTGAAAAGGGTGGGGATTGGATTGTGGGGATTTGGTTATTGTCCGTGACGCCACCCACGGTTGTGGTGATATTGGGGACACCACCGCTGCTCTGGACGGGGATCCCGGGAGCGATGACAGGGAGCAGCCTGGATGTTAGTTCTCCCCTCCGTGGGTAGGGGGGTTGGTTGTCCCGGGGCCCGGTGATGGGGTAGGGATGGATGGCAGGTGGGTTACGGGGCCTGGCGAGGTGCAGGGTCGCGGAGGCAGCGCTGTGCCGCACGGCACGGTGGTACTCACTTAGCCAATGATGAGGACACAGTTCTCGGTAAAACACACGGATGGATGGACGGGTCCCACAGACGGCTGCGGTGTTTCTCCCGGCAGGTTGATGGTGACTGCCTTTCCCTGCACCTATGTAGTGTAACGGTTCCAATGGGTTCCCACCGGTAACCCGCTCCCCAGCTTGGATGGGTGCTGAAGGAGCCCCTTTTGCCCGCAGGCTCTGGCCCTGGGAACTTTAGCCTTGGCGGTGACTGTTTCCCTCTCTCGGTTGGACTGTTGCCTTCTGACGGGACTTGGCTGCTGGGGAACCCAGGAGGTTCCCTTCGCTAACGGATTTGACAAATTCACGGCGACTCCTAGCCTTGTCGGGGTCCGTAAGCCCTTGCCGGATGGTGCTGGCTTCTCTTTGCGTACCGGTCCGGTACCGCCGGACCACCGCCCGTCCACGGTCCTTAAGGCTAGCTCCAATAGGCCACTCCTGCAGACGGTCACCACCGTCTGCCAACCTTGCTGATCTGTCCGGGCCACACACCCGGACCAACTTCAGGCTGCTTAACTGCCACTTTCCTCCTTCCACTTTCACTTCCAACACTAATCTGCCCTACTTTTCCCGCCTCCAAGACTGTGAACTCCTCGGTGGGCGGGACCAACCGCCTGCCCCACCCCCTGGTGTGAACATCAGCTCCTGGAGGAAGGCAACGAGGGTTTTTGTCTGACTTCAGTGTGCCTGACCGGGAGTGTGGGGTGTGTTGGTGTTGTTCTGTGACGACCTGGCTTGTCCAGGGCGGCACAGAGACATCTATGATCAGCAATTTTCACGTTTTGACACAGATTCTCTCCTGGATGTCTGTCTGGACTATGACCGGGCCGTTCACACACATGACTATGCTTTATGCTAAACCCTCCATTGCAGCTCTAGCCGGATGTTTAGGTTCATTGTCCTGCTGGAAGGTGAATATACACCCCATAACCTAAGAAAAAGACTGATGGCACATTCTAGCTTTCTAATGTGAACAGGTGCAAACTGAACATGAAACATAGTAACAATAAAGAGACAGCTGCACTCTGTAGTGCTAAGATATGTGGAACAAAGCCTATGGCAATATAGACATGCATTACTGCTATGAAAAACATGTAAAAATTGAGATGCTTAGCACACAAAAATGGCCAGTTTTTATGTGAGCCCAACAGCCAATGGCAAGGCAAGCTCTTTTTCTTTACAGAGTGCAACTGTCTCATTTTTGTTATTATGTTTCATGTTCAGTTTGCACCTGTTCACATTAGAAAGGTAGCATGTGCCATCAGTTTCTTTCTTATATTATGGGGTATCGCCTTGTAAGAGGTTGCCTTTCCATTGGCTGTTGGGCTCACATAATACTGGCCATTTTTGTTTGCTAAGTATCTCAATTTTTATGTTTTTCATAGCGGTAATATATATCTATATTCCCATATTCATTATTACACATATCTTAGCACTACAAAGTGCAACTGTCTACTTTTTGTTACTATGTTTCATGTTCAGTATGAACATGTTCACATAAGAAAGGTATGATGTGCCATCAGTCTTTTTCTTCGATTACAGGTTCATACCTTCTGATTGACCACTCCTTAGGCAATTTTAATTATGTATATGCAGGTTCCTGTCTGCCCATAAATTGTAGGGGTTTTTTTAACCCAAAGGGAGTCATTTGAGTAGACAGGGACCCAACAAAAAGAGGTCACCTTGCTGTTGGTTGTTGGGCTCACATAAAACTGGCCATTTTTATGTGCTAAGTATCTCAATTTTTACATGTTTTTCATAGCAGTAATGCATGTCTATATTCCCATATTCCTTGTTCCACATATCTTAGCACTACAGAGTGCATCTGTCTCCTTTTTGTTACTATGTTTCATGTTCAGCTTGCACCTGTTCACATTAGAAAGGTAGGAAGTGCCATAAGTCTTTTTTTTTTTTATTAACGGGTCAAGCCTATTCCTTAGAAGATTTTAATTCTTCATTTGCAGGTTACTGTCCACCCATTAATTGCAGGGTATTTTTTTTTAACCCAAAGGGAGTCAGTAGAGTAGACAGGGACCTAACGAAAAGAGGTCACCTTGCTGTTGGTTGTTGGGCTCACATAAAACTGGCCATTTTTATGTGCTAAGTATCTCAATTTTTGCATGTTTTTCATAGCAGTAATGCACGTCTATATTCCCATATTCATTATTACACATGACTTAGCAGTACAGAGTGCAACTGTCTCCTAATGGAAAATCCAATTTGTTGTTCATTGGAGGAAAAAGATTTTCTTGAAGAGGTTTTGAATAATACACAAAAAAAGTTTTATACCATTTCTCTGAAGAAAACTCCTCCAAACTAGGTGACTGCAAGGAACATTTTGGGAAAAAAAAAAGTTTCCCAAAACTTTTCAAAAACTTTTTAGAAAAAGAAAAACTCCTCCAATAACTTCAGAAAAAATAAACATTTCCTTTAAGAGATTTTAACTTTTTCAAACTTGTTGTTTTTAAAAGCCTAAAAAAAAACCCCAAAACCTTCCATGTGAACAAGGTTTCTGTACACAATTTAGGGATTTAGAATACTAAATAGAAAACTTGTACACTGTCCCCGAACACCCTCCACAAGGAAGTTTTATGTCTAGTATTCATATGCCAGGTAGTAGTAAGCTGTGTGCACACTGTGTGCATTTTTGTGACGTTTTTTATGTTTTTTTCATTGTAGATTTGTCATAAAACCTGAAGGATTTCCTGATTTCAGCAAAGTCAATGAGAATCCTGAAGCCTCCTGTACACTGTCACGATTCCTCTGTGCAGAGCATTTTGCATGCAGGTGATGCTCTGCTTTACTACAGAGCTGGCAGTGACATTATTACTCTGTGCAGAGCATTGTGCACACAGGTGATGTTCTTCTGTGCTTTCCTGAACTACGGAGCCGGCAGTGACATGTTACCTTTGTGCAGAGCATCTTGCATTTGGAGATGCTCCGCTGTGTTTCTTTGAGCATTAGCTGACAGGTTGTGTGACAGCACAGGTGTCCATGCTGGTTCTGGAAGGTGCTGATTACTCAGGTATTCCACCTTCCTGGTAATTTTCCTGTTTCATTACTGGACATGCTCTCCCAGAACCTCACCACTCGCACTCTCTCTGGTTCTGCAGTTGTGCTCTTGGCTTGTGTTCGTGTTCTGATCTAAGTTTCTTGACCCAGGACTGTTATCTGACCACGTCTCTGCCTGCTCCCTGTTCTTGTCGTTACCTCCTGACTTCTGACCTTGCACCATTACCTGACCACGTCTCTGCCTGTTCCCTGTTATTAGGCTGAGTAATTGCACGGTCCTGGGGAGCGCTAAGGAGGAGAATGATGGTTTCTTGCTTAAATTTCTTTATTCATACCACAATGCGTTTCGATATATAATATAATATCTTCATCAGGTTACTCCCTGTTCTTGTCGTTACCTCCTGGCTTCTGACCTCGGACCGTTACCTGACCACGTCTGTGCCTACTCCCTGTTATTAGGCTAAGTAATTGCATGGTCCTGGGGAGTGCTAAGGAGGAGAATGATGGTTTCTTGCTTAAATTTCTTTATTCATACCACAACGCGTTTCGATATATATCTTCATCAGGTTGCTCCCTGTTCTTGTCATTACCTCCTGGCTTCTGACCTCAGACCGCTCCCTGACCACGTCTTTGTCTGCTCCCTGAATCTATACGTATGCTCCTAGAATTCTAACCTCGGCATGTGACTTGACTGCGTATCTGCTTACTCCCTTTTTCCTAACGTGTCCTGACTCTGACTTGTCTGACTACTCTTCCGTCTATATTATCCATAAGTAGTGCCTAGCATCACACACATTGAGTATTTCACCTTGCAGATTTGGTGCAGATTTAATTCTTTCAGCATTTTTGCTGCAAATTTCCCCTATACTAATGAATGAGAAAAATGACCAAAAATGCAGGACAAAAATACATCAAAAACATGGCAAAAAACCTTTTCCTGCCAAGAGGTGAAAATGGTGCAGAAATTTCACCAATTAATACTAAGGCTATGTGCACATGCTGCAGATTTGGTGCAGAAATATTCTGCACCAAATCTGCACCTTCTGGCAGAAAAAATGCACCAAAAAAACTCATCCACTTTTGGTGCGTTTTTTTAGTGAAGTCAATGTCTGGAAGGGCTGAAAAATGCAGGAAAAAAACTCCCAACAATTAGCATGCTGTAAATTATTTTCTGCATCAAAATCTGCACAAAAAAAAATGCAATGTGTGCACAACAATTCAAAAAGCTCATAGACTTTGCTGGTTTCAGGAGAGGCGTGCAGATTTAAAAAACAAACAAACACAACAAAAAAAAAAACAAAACAAAAAAACAGCGTGTACACAACTTAAATGTCAGTGCAGTTTTCATCTTGACCACTAGATGTCACTACATCTCCACTATCAAATAAAAAAATAAATCCCATCGCCAGTTTCCCATTCTTCCACCAGATGGCGCTCACACCTTTCCTAGATTTTTGTGTTGCTTTATATTTTTTTTTTTTTTTTTTTTTTTTTTTTTTTTTACATGAATGAACATATATCATTTCAAGGGCCCAGATAATTCTCTCATAAAATGTCATTATTTTTGTTACGAGCGCATGATACATTCAAAAAGGCTCCCAAAATATTCTGCGCAGTAAATACAGAAGATTGAATTAACTCATGATGTGCCATTTACCTACAACTTACAGCAACCCGACACTGATGATCTCTAGATATAATAACTAAGTTTATCACTTAAAGGTTTCTTCAGAGTCACTCTCTCCCGCATCTGATAATGTGGCAGCGACAGGTGAAGCCAGAATATATGATGAGGATGGCTGGGAAGTGACCACAGAGGGGGCTGATGTGAAGAAGACATGGGCAGAGCAGCTCTTCCTCTTCCCTATCTCCTTTGTTTACGGGGCAGGACAGCCAATGTCATGGTGATTGACAGCCGGCTCCCTGCAGTTTAGCAGCAGGGAGCCAGTGGTCAAGTCAGCATCACATAAGCATAAATATAGCCAACCTTCAAAATAATGCTGCCATTGCATGCACATAAATAATACTAACATATACTACACACAATGTCATTGTTTCCTAAACAGATTGATTATGCAATAAAATACTGCAATAATGTAATCAAATTATTCTTGTTTAGTGCTCCGTTAATAATCCAAACAAAGCAAAAAAAAGATTTTTTGTTCTGCCTTGTTTGCTTTCAAGCCAGTGTCTTCCTGAACAAGGAATGGGGATATTTAAAGGGAATGTGTCATCCTACAAAATATCCATATACAGTAGATAACAGGATCTAATATTCACAATAGGTGAGGTCACAGCTCACCTCCTCCTCCTGCTGTACAATGACTGATTACACCTCTATATACAGTAGATAACACATGATCCACCATTCACAATAGGTGGTGTCACAGCTCACCTCCTCCTCCTGCTGTACAATGACTGATTACACCTCTATATACAGTAGATAACACAGGATCCACCATTCACAATAGGTGATGTCACAGCTCACCTCTTCCTCCTGTACAATGACTGATAACACCTCCATATACAGTAGATAACACAGGATTCACCATTCACAATAGGTGATGTCACAGCTCGCCTCCTCCTCCTCCTGTACAATGACTGATAACACCTCTATATACAGTAGATAACACAGGATTCACCATTCACAATAGGTGATGACACAACTCACCTCCTCCTCCTCCTGTACAATGCCTGATAACACCTCTATATAGAAGAGATAACACAGGATCCACCATTCACAATAGGTGATGCAACAACTCACCTCCTCCTCCTGTACAATGACAGCTAACACCTCTATATACAGTAGATAACACAGGATCCACCATTCACAATAGGTGATGTCACAGCTCACCTCCTCCCCCTCCTGTAGAATGACTGATAACACCTCTATATACAGAAGATAACACAGGATCCACCATTCACAATAGGTGATGTCACAGCTCACCTCCTCCCCCTCCTGTACAATGACTGATAACACCTCTATATGCGGTAGATAACATAGGATCCACCATTCACAATAAGTGATATCACAGCTCACCTTCTCCACTACAATGACTGTTGCACACTTTCATTAGATGCTTCAATACAAAATATAGGGGCAGAGTCATTCTATTGCTGCTAATGTTCATGTACATTTTCTGAAACAAGAGGAAGTTTGAGTGTAAAAAAGCCTCAGTATCCGGTGTGAAAACGGCAAGATTTCTCATTTCTATTGTAATATTGTTGTGATAAGAAAAAAAAACTTTGCAATATTATTAAATAAAGACATTTAATGCAGAACCCCGAGGATTTACCCCACGGGTGATTTTCTGATCAAATTTACATGTTTTTCCTTGCACCAGATCTCCGTTGTGCGCTGATTCTGGAGGCGTCTTCTTTATTACTCCTCATTTCACTTTCTCTTAATCCAACCCAACCTCAGTTTTGTACAGTAAGACGTTTCCCGTACATTTTGTAGATACCTCTGTCCCCATCGGTGTGAAAGAGATGGCTATGTCTGTTTTGGAGGCCTCTGTGGCTTCCTTATAATTGGCCATCATTGTTGTCTGCTTCACTGGCATCCTGAGCTCAAAGTCAAATACAATTACTGCTCTTACAGTAAAGAATCCTCATCTATGATGATGATGATTAACTATTTTTCCTCCTTTAGAGGGTACCCCATCGTCATTATTGCAGGTTGTCCCCATTAGTGTGAAAGTGATGGCTAAGTCTTTACTGGAGCTTTTTCTGACATTTTTGGGGGTAACTCAGTAGCCATCACTGTTGTCTTGCTATACTGGGATCTTGATCTCAAATCTAACAATGGCAACATCAACAAATACTGCTCTTATGATAAAGAATCCTCTGTATGATGATAAAAGTGATGGTTATGTCTTTATTGGAGCCTTTTCTGGCATTTTTGGAGGTAACTCAGTAGACATCACTGTTGTCTTACTGTACTGGGATCTTGAGCTCAAATCCAACCAATGACAATATCGACATTTACTGCTCTTACAGTAAAGAATCTTCATCTATTATGATAGAGGTGATGGTTAAGTCTTTATTGGAGCCTTTTCTGACATTTTTAAGGGCCACTCAGTAGCCATCCCTGTTGACCTGTCGCACTGTGATCTTGAGCTCAAATACAACCAATGACCCCATCAACCATTACTGCTCTTACAGTAAAGAATCCTAGTCTATGAGGATGGTGAACTATTTTTCCTCCTTTAGAGGGTACTCCATTGTCATTGTTGCAAGCTGTCCCCATTAGTGTGAAAGTGATAGCTAAGTCTTTATTGGAGACTTTTCTGGTTTTTATTTGGGGGGGGGGCAACTCAGTAGCCATCACTGTTGTCTTGCCATACGAGGAACTTGATCTGAAATCTAACAATGACAACATCGACAAAAACTGCTCTTACAGTAAAGAATCCTAGCTTGTGATGATGGGTGAACTAATTTTCCTCCTTTAGACGATACCCCATTGTGATTGTTGCAAGCTGTCCTCATTAGTCTGAAAGTGATGGCTAAGGCTTTATTGGAGCCTTTTACTGGAATTTTTGGGAGCAACTCAGTAGCCATCACTGTTGTCTTGCCATACTGGGATCTTGAGCTCAAATCTAACCAATGACAACATCGACAAATACTGCTCTTACAGTAAATAATCTTCATTTATGATGATGGTGAACTCATTTTCCTCCTTTAGAGGATACCCCATTGTGATTGTTGTAAGTTGTCCCCATTAGTGTGAAAGTGATGACTAAGTCTTTATTTGATGGCAATATCGACATTTACTGCTCTTACAGTAAAGAATCTTCATCTAGGACGATGAAGGTGATGGTTAAGTCTTTATTGGAGCATTTTCTGGCATTTTTGGGGGTAACTCAGTAGCCATCACTGTTGTCTTGTCATACTGGGATCTTCATCTCAAAGCTAACCAATGAGAACATCGACAAATACTGCTCTTACAGTAAAGAATCCTCTGTATGATGATAAAAGTGATGGTTATGTCTTTATTGGAGCCTTTTCTGGCATTTTTAGAGGTAACTCAGTAGCCATCACTGTTGTCTGGCTGTACTGGGATCTTGATTTCAAATCTAACCAATGACAACATCGACAAATACTGCTCTTACAGTAAAGAATCTTCATTTATGATGATGGTGAACTCATTTTCCTCCTTTAGAGGATACCCCATTGTGATTGTTGTAAGTTGTCCCCATTAGTGTGAAAGTGATGACTAAGTCTTTATTTGATGGCAATATCGACAT
The DNA here is from genome assembly GCF_048569485.1 of Anomaloglossus baeobatrachus. Classification (NCBI taxonomy): domain Eukaryota; kingdom Metazoa; phylum Chordata; class Amphibia; order Anura; family Aromobatidae; genus Anomaloglossus; species Anomaloglossus baeobatrachus. The sequence continues at coordinate 167,974,905 of NC_134363.1, read as the reverse complement.
TTACTGCTCTTACAGTAAAGAATCTTCATCTAGGATGATGAAGGTGATGGTTAATTCTTTATTGGAGCATTTTCTGGCATTTTTGGGGGTAACTCAGTAGCCATCACTGTTGTCTTGTCATACTGGGATCTTGATCTCAAATCTAACCAATGAGAACATCGACAAATACTGCTCTTACAGTAAAGAATCCTCTGTATGATGATAAAAGTGATGGTTATGTCTTTATTGGAGCCTTTTCTGGCATTTTTAGAGGTAACTCAGTAGCCATCACTGTTGTCTGGCTGTACTGGGATCCTGATCTCAAATCTAACCAATGACAACATCGACAAATACTGCTCTTACAGTAAAAAATCTTCATTTATGATGATGGTGAACTCATTTTCCTCCTTTAGAGGATACCCCATTGTGATTGTTGTAAGTTGTCCCCATTAGTGTGAAAGTGATGACTAAGTCTTTATTTGATGGCAATATCGACATTTACTGCTCTTACAGTAAAGAATCTTCATCTAGGATGATGAAGGTGATGGTTAAGTCTTTATTGGAGCATTTTCTGGCATTTTTGGGGGTAACTCAGTAGCCATCACTGTTGTCTTGTCATACTGGGATCTTGATCTCAAATCTAACTAATGAGAACATCGACAAATACTGCTCTTACAGTAAAGAATCCTCTGTATGATGATAAAAGTGATGGTTAAGTCCTTATTGGAGCCTTTTCTGGCATTTTTAGAGGTAACTCAGTAGCCATCACTGTTGTCTTACTGTACTGGGATCTTGAGCTCAAATCCAACCAATAACAATATCGACATTTATTGCTCTTACATTAAAGAATCTTCGTCTATGAGGATGGAGGTGATGGTTAAGTCTTTATTGGAGCCTTTTCAGCATTTTTGGGGGTAACTCAGTAGCCATTACTGTTGTCTTGCTGTAGTGGGATCTTGAGCTCAAATTCAACAAAAAACAAAAATGGTAAATGCTGCTGTTACTGTAAAGAATCCTCATCTGAGAAGACGGTGAAACCATTTTCCCTCTAGATATAGAGGATGCCCCTTGTCAATGTTGCAGGTTTATTGGTAAAAATGTATATTATCTTAAGATCACTACTTGGTCATCTTTTTTTTCCAAACTGAACACCCCCAGGTTTGTTAACCCTTTTGGTACCACAATCTACTCATGTCCTTAATTACTTTGGTTGCCCTCTTCTGCACCTCCTCTATTACCTTCTTATATATTGTTGACTGGTATTGTACCACAATCCTATTGTGATGCATCCATCATATTTATTTGCCTTGGCCTCTGATTATTGTATGTGCTTTGGCAGCAGCTGCCTGACACTGGCTGCAAAAGTCCAATTTACTGTCCACCAATATCCACAAGCCACGTTTCATTTGGTGTTTTGATATAAAATATATAGTTGCAAAAATATTTGTTTTCTTGGACAAGTGCGGAACTGTAAATATATTCACATTAACCCTTACCTCTCTCTTCTCTGCCCAAACCTCCAGCTTCTCTATATACTCCTCTACAATCATATCCTCCTCTTCTGTACTCTATAGAGTATAGTATCATGAAATATTGAAATTGTCATAATAAATAAAAAGGTAAAAAAAGATACTGACCCCCGTGGCACCCCAATAATAACCACCCTGTTAACCCAATGATATGTTTCCCACCAGTTCAAGTAATTTCATTGTTACTGCACAGCTCTAAATGATTTTAAAGGGAATCTGTCAACAGGATTTCAATATGTAATCTGAGAGCAGAATGATGAAGGGGCAGAGAGCCTGATTCCAGTGATGTGTCACTTGCTGTAGTTTCAATACAATCAGTGTTTTATCAGCAGCAAATTATCACTACCGGACTAGGTGTCACATGCAGGTCAGTCCAATGCAGGTCTAATCTATGTAATCCCGCCTCCACCTCTGATTGGCTGCTTGCTGACAATGTACAGTTCAAAGCTTCCAATCAGTGGTGTGGGCGGGGTTATACACTGCTTAGCATTCTGAACACTGATACATATACAGCAGAGAAAACAGGGATTCTATCAATACTGCAAAGAGCAATCTAGTAAGTGACACATCACTGGAATCAGGGTCTCAGCACATGCATATTATTGCTCTCAGATTCCATAACAAAAAACATCTATCTGGCCCAAAAAGGGCACACTTTTACACTACCCTCTTTCGGTTCCTAACATAATTCAAAGTAGGACATATGTAGCCCCATGCATTTGGAAAGATTTCTTAGATTTTTGGCTCATAGTTTTAGACCTGGGGCAAGTGCCGCTTTTGTTTGTGGAAGCATTTTCTCTCATTATAAAGTGCTATTGTTCCACTTAGTAAACAGTTTATTATACAGTAACCATATGCTGACATTCCTCACTCACTATGCGGTGGTAATATATGGTCACAATGTGGCGGCATTTTTTATTCTGTGTATAATGGCGTTATTGGCAATATACTGTTTTTTGTTTCAGTAACTGTGGTGTCACATTAAGTCCTTCTAATAAAAATAACAACTACCGTATATATCGATATTACTGCGTTTCGCCAAAATAAGGCAGGGTCTTATATTATTTTTTGCTCTAGGGCTTATTTTCAGGGGATGTCTTATATTTTCCCATGAACAATAACCCACATTAATTCTTGGACAAAAAAACTCAACATATATTAAAATATAATCGTCATCACATTGTGTAACATCAATATTCTGTGTTCATCCTATTACTGGGTCAGATGGACATTTTCTTATGTGATCCGCTATTCTCAGTCCTATAGTGGGGGGTACAGACCATATTTACAAAGGGTTAAATTACCTGCTTAATTTTATTATTCCCTATGTACTGCTAAGTTTACCCCAAAAGAAAGGAGACACCCCCTAAAAGAATCGCACTTACCAGACCCCAAACAATTAAAGTTGGCAAGTGAATGGGCTCTCATATACAGATCTGCGTCGCTGTCAGGTCCCCCTGTGTTCTACAGCGGTGACTCCCCCTGGTGACTGGAAGCAGTATCACTCACATGGAGTGATCTGGTACCTGATCTGTGTGTGAGAGTTGCAGTGCAATGTGTCACACTGTACTAAGGGAGACGCTGAAGCTACAAGCAGTGTAGCTTCAGAGTGAAGTTAGCAGGCAAACCAACAGAGGGCAGTAGAGTAGTCAGTAAACCAGGTCAGCAGCAGGAGGTCTCGTCAATATCACAGGGATAATCAAATCGTGGTCAGGTGACAGCCGAGGGTCGGAAGCCGGGAAGTCACGTATACAACAGAGGGGAGAGACGGAGCCAAAGTTATGAACAAGGATACAAGTCAGATGTCTGGAAGTCCAAGTACAAACAAGGGAGGAGGACAAACAGGTCAGACAGGGAAGGGTGCACAGTAGACAGGAGCGAGTCGTCAGGGATCAGGATAGATGGACGAATGAGGAGAGTATGAGTCAGAACAAGGTAGCTGGGAGGCAGGACAGATCAGGTAACTCACCAGAGCCAGTAACACACGCTGCAGAGCATAAACTATCACTGGCACTGAACCGGAGGTGCAGCAACAGGATATAGTGTCCAGGAAACTAGAGTGAGGCAGAGAGGCGTTAACTCCTGACATGACCAGGCCAGAGCTGGGTGAAATAATCAAACCACAGCGGCCAAAACAGACCTGATCCATGACACAATGCAGTTGGAATGGCGAGTGACCTGACAGATCTCTGTGTGAGAGCCCATCCACCATCAACACTTGCCAACTGTAATTGTTTGGGATCTGGTGAGTGCAATTGTTTTTGGAGGGGAGGAGGAGGGGTGTCTGCTTTATCTTTCTTTGAAGAGTCCTGCTATATTCTTTAACTTTTTTATCTGCTTGGACATTTCCTTATGGAACAGAAACTAGGGCTTCTTTTTGGAATGGCGCTTATACTTTAAGCATACTCAAAAAAGTCCCTAAAAATCCTACTAGGGCTTTTTTTTAAGGTAGGACTTATATTTTAAGCATTCTGAAAAAAGTCCCCAAAAATCCTTACTAGGGCTTATTTTTGGGGTAGGGCTTATATTTTAAGCATACTCAAAAAAGTCCCCAAAAATCCTACTAGGGCTTATTTTTGGGGTAGGGCTTATATTTTAAGCATACTCAAAAAAGTCCCCAAAAATCCTACTAGGGTTTATTTTTGGGGTACGACTTATATTTTAAGCATACTCAAAAAAGACCCCAAAAATCCTACTAGGGCTTATTTTTGGGGTAGGGCTTATATTTTAAGCATACTCAAAAAAGTCCCCAAAAATCCTACTAGGGTTTATTTTTGGGGTAGGACTTATATTTTAAGCATACTCAAAAAAGTCCCAAAAAATCCTACTAGGACTTATTTTTGTGATACGACTTATATTTTAATTATACTAAAAAAAAAGTCCCCAAAAATCCTACTAGGGCTTTTTTGGGGATAGGACTTATATTTTAAGCATACCAAAAAAGTCCCCAAAAATCCTACTAGGGTTTATTTTTGGGGTAGGACGTATATTTTAAGCATACTCAAAAAATTCCCCAAAAATCCTACTAAGGCTTTTTTGTGGGGTAGGAATTATATTTTAAGCATGCTCAAAAAAGTCCCAAAAAATCCTACCAGGGCTTTTTTTTGGGGTAGAAATTATATTTTAGGCATACTCAAAAAAGTCCCAAAAATCCTACTAAGGCTTATTTTTGGGGTAGGGTTATATTTTAAGAATACTCAAAAAAAAGTTCCCAAAAATCCTACTATGGCTTATTTTTGGGGTAGGTCTTATGTTGTTTTTTATATTTTGGGGGGCAGGAGCTAAAGTACAAACCAACTACCTTAAGACTTGTGCCTTTGATCTTTATATACCTTTGTCAAAAAGTTTGTATTTTGTTGTCATTCGCATTTGTTTTTCTTAATCTTTTTTTGGGGGAAGTTTCAGTTCCTTTCAGCCGTTAACATGGCAGCTTGCTCCGATCGACCTGATTTTTTTTTTCTGCAGATTAAATGCATCCTAAAAGAAAATGTAGTTCATTTTGCCTAATGTTTAGTTTGTTGCCTGTATTATGGCAGATACTATTATGTAGCCGGGAGTTTAAAGCCCATTTAAATAGTAATATTACATGCAATATGTGTCAAATGCCATTGTTATATATTGCCATATGCTTATCCTATTTGTAAAGAGCAAAGTACTAAATAAAAGGTAGAACATAAGCTCTATAGCCTAAAGACTACAGCACTTGTAATTAAGAAGGAAGTGATTTTGTGAGTGGAGCATCTGATAGTAAAAGCGGCTGAGCCGATATGAGTCTACAACACTGATACAATACAGCGAACAATGTAACTTCTGTGCACAGAAAGCAACACATAGAAGGATGACCTCCAGAAGGGCACGTCACCCGGAATACACGGGGAGCGTATGCCCCAATGATGGACAATAATTACCATTTACCATCCCCGAAACACCCTTTTAGGCTATGTGCCCACGCTGAGGAAAATGCGCGGATTTCTCGCGGAAAAGCCGCGGATTTTCAAAAAATCTGCAGCACAGCTACTCCCCAGCCATTTCTATGGCATTTGGGAAATGCTGTGCCCACGCTGCGGATTTTTCCGCAGCGGAAATCGTGCGGATTTTCGTGTGGAAAAATCTGCAGCATGTCAATTATTGTTGCGGATTTCTCCGCAGGGTCCCATATACTTACCTGCCTTGATAGACACCTTCTCCGTCCGGTGTACAGCAGCGCGGTGGATCCAGCCAGGTACAGGAAGGAAGAGGTGGGCGGGGCCAGCGGCCGGAGCTAGTTCAGGCCCGCCCACCTCCAGCACAGTGCACCAGACGCTGACAGTGACCCGGCCGCCGGAAAGCGAGGTGCTGCATGATGGAGGTAAGTATGAGCACCCCGATCACTGCAGCACTTGTTCTGCATTGAGGATGCAGTGCTGAAGCCATGGTACTGTATTCTCAATGCAGAAAGCCCCCACCATATCCGCATGACATTCCGCTGTATATCGGCAGCATGAAAACAGAGAAAGTTCTGTTGTGGATTTCTGGGAGCACCTGCGGAATGTCCTGCGGATATATCCGCAGGACAATGTCCCCGTGGGCACATAGCCTAAAGTTAATATGATGGAAATATTCCTCAAATGATCTGAAATATTTATGTCCCGCTAGGTACGGGGAAGTACCCAGTGCACAGCGAAAGGGAAGGGAAACCCTGTGTCTATTGAAAGGGAAGGTGGTGACCCCTGACTGAACCTACCGCTGGTCCCTGGGTCCCTCACCACCCTAGATAGGTTCTGCACCGATTCGCCGAGCTGGATACCTGATCCGAGGTATCCCTACTGCTGGTCTCTGGGGTTCTTCACCACGCTAGATAGATTCCGCACCTATGTGCCGAGCCGGATACCTGACCAGGAATATATATGGACACAGTATGAGGAGCAAACGGGGGAGTGTATATGGAAAAGTAAAGGGAGCAAATGGGGGGAATTTGAGGACATACTATGTAGAGTGAGGGGGGAAATTCGAAAACACAGTATGTGGAACGAAGGGGCGGGATGGCTGTGCACACAGTATGGGGAACAAGGGAGAATGTATGTAGGCAAAGTATGAGGAAGGATGAGGGATGGTTGAGGACACAGTATAGGGAGCAAAGGGGAGAGATGAATGTGGACAAAGTATGAGGAATGAGGGGAAATGGGTGAGGGAAAAGTATGGGGAGCGAGTGGGTAAATTTGAGGACACAGTGTGGGGAGTGAGGGGGAATGTATAAGGACACAGTATGAGAATAAGGGGGATGAGTGCAAACACAGTATGGAGAGCAAAGGGACTCGATGGGTATAGACACAGTATGAGGAGCGAAGGGGGAATGTATGTGGACATAGTATGAGGAGTGGGGAGGTCAGAAACAGTATGGGGAGCAAAGTGGAGGGATGGATGTGGACACAGTATGGGGAGTGAGAGGGGAGTGTATTTGGCCACAATATGAGGAATGAGGGAGGATGGGTTTAGGTACACTATGGGGAGTGAGGGAGAACGAGGGGGGAAATTTGAGGATACAGTATGAGGAGTGAGGGGGGAATGGGTGTGCAAAACAGTATAGGGAATGAGGGGGCAATGTACGCGAACAAATTATGACTCGTGATGGGGCTGGGTGTGGACACAGTATGGTGAGTGAGGGGGTAATGTATGCAGACACATTCTGAGGAGCGAGGGGATGAGTGCAGAGGTTGTGAGGAGACAGTATAGGATTAGAATAGTGTTAGGTGGCATAGAATAGAGACTAAGTAGTATGGGCGATGGTATAGAGATGGGGCAGCATGTGGGACAGTGTGAGGGCACAGCCAGGAGGGAACAGTATACCAAGAAAGGGGAGAGTGATGAGGGGCCACAGTATAGAGACTCACACTGTGTGAAAGGACACTGTGTGAAAGGACAGTATTAAGAGGTGACCCTGTATGGAAAGGAGAAGGAAGAGTGGGGTGCATATACTATAAGAGGAACTGTGTATGGGTCATATGCTGCGCAGGGAACACAATGAGGAACAATTATTTATTCATGGGCACAGCATAGAGCAGATATTTTTATTCAGGAGCATTATATTCAAGCTGCTGTTTTTAAGGGCATAGTGTTGGGGTGTTCTTCAGAAGACCAGAGAAGAGGGAAGTCTGCAGAGCTGAGCTGTGGATGTGAAAAGTCATCATGGCCTCTGGACATGATGAAGAAAAGAAAAAGAACATCTCCAACCAGAGAAAATGTGATGTTTAAGGTACCTGGTTGTAAATGTTTATTTGTGATCAGTACTGTGGTTCCTGTGTGGTACATAGTCTGATGATGACTGATAACAACAACTTCCAGTATAATGCAAGTCACTACTTACGGGTAGTACAGATGGGAGAGTAGTCAGGAAAGGCAGGGTCTGGTAACAGGAGGACACGTATGGATACAGGGAGTACACAGAGGTGTAGTCAGGTCACAATCCGAGGGTCAGAATTCCAGGAAGGCAAGTAATGGATTCAGGGAGTAAATTGTGATGTGGTCAGGTAACAGTCCGAGGTCAAAAGCCAGTAGGTCATGACAGGAACAGGGAGCTGGCAGAGAGGAGTCAAATGACAGTCCAGGGTCAGAAAGAAAAGATCAGAATACTAGCAGAAAGACAGGCCAACAGCACAACTGGAAAACCAGAATGTACGACTGACAAGTTTCCGAGAGAATGCTCAGTAAAGAAGCAGAGCAATTACCAGGAAGATGAAAACACCGGAGTAATGAGCACCTTCCAGAACAAGGATGGAATCCTGCGCTATCAATCAACCTGCCAGCCCAGTAGCCTAGGAAAACACAGCAGAGCATCTCCTATTGCAAGATGCTCTGCACAGAGGAATCGTGACACTGCCAACTCAGTACTCCAGAAAAATACGGGAATGCATCTCATAGTGTACAATATGCTCTGCACAGAGAAATCATGACACCCAGTATCTTCTTACCATTGTTTTTTTTGCCTAAAGTCCTATAAAGAGAGACGAAAAAATACCAGCAAAACAAACGGTGTTTACAACTTACGAGTCTTTTCTTGGCCAAGTGTTGGCATCTGGAAAGGGTGTGCAGGATGCAATGATGAATGGGTGAAACAAGCAGAGATGTTATTTATGTAATCCAGTACCCCTCCCCAACAAAAAGAAACGGTGCAAAGACATATTCAATAAATGGTACAAGTGCTAACACGTTTCGAGCTTGTGTATCGGCCAACTGGAGTTTTCGATACATCTTAAAAAAACTTGTAATATTTTGTTGTCTTGGAATAGAGAAACAAACATCTGTGTTGTAAATGTCATCTGTGTGGGTGCTGTTTTGGAGCTCCCTCTGGTGGCCAGGAATGGTAGTGGAGCTGAGTCTGAGCCTGTGACTCAGACAGGTGTCAGCATTATTTAGGAATTGAGGAAGTCCTATTGCAGACAAGCCTGTTGTATATAGAAGACCACTTTTTGCCTTGCTGGTGTCGGTTATAATTGAATTTCCCTCAGTCTCTGGACCTGGCTTGGAGTTCTGTCCTTCCCTGTTTCCCTGTGCAAGACTTCTGCAGATAAGTTTGTTAGATTTGTCCTTGCTTCCTGGTTTACACCTTAGGGTGTTTGTTTTATTTTGTTTTGTTTTGTATCTGTTTTCTTGCAGGTGAAGTTTTGTTTGTCTAGTGTGGTGAGCATGCGGGTTCCACCTTTGCTAGCTCTTCTGCAAGAAAAGGGAGTTTCTCCCTGTTTAACTTGATTATTTGCACTTTTGTATTTTTGTGTTATTTTTGGTATTTTGTCTCTCCCATAATTTACAAGAGTACCTGATATAGTGGGGGTGAGGTCGTTTGAGCTCAAGGGCCATTTTACTATCAGGAGAATGGTATTTTTTCTGCAGGATTTTTGTACTGACCACAATCATTTTACTTTCCTTTCCTTGTATCTAGTTAGTTGGGCCTCGCCTTTGCTAAATCTGTTTTTCCTGTGTATCATGTTTTCCTATAGCACCGTAATCTTTATATGTCGGGGCTATCTACTCCTTTGTGGACTTTTCTGTGGCAAGGTAAAATTCCTCATTTCTATCTGTGAGGCGTAGCTAGTTTCTCAGGCTGTGACGAGGCATCGAGATGTTTAGAAACGCTCCACGGCTACTTCTAATGTGGTCTGATGGTTAGGGGATTGCGGTCAGCCCAGGTTCCAACTACTCTTGTTTTCTTGGTATTTTTTCTACCAATGGAAGTTTTTTGTAATATTCCACAGTTACCGGATCATAACACATCTGGCCCTTCTGGGTGGAAAAACCTTGCACTATACTAAGGGGTCCCAACGTTTTTTGCTTACAGACCCCCTTTTGTTTCTATATATCCCACCACTTACAAATAAAGAGCTTGACCTTTTCTCCTTCGTTCTCCAGCCAAATCTGATTGCGGCACGAGTGGCCGGAACACGACTCGTACAATGTATCTAACAGGTGAGACGTTGCAGATTGCTGCTCCGATGCCATTTACTTTTACAATCAGATAATAAAACTCTCACTGTAGTTTTAAGAGTGACCTTCCCTTTCTGATTGCTAAATGTTCCGAGTACATTCTGTTTCCTAGTAACTAACACAATATGCTTATGTGAAATTGCACTTGTCCAATGAAAGAAGAGGATCGGGCAACATACGCAAACAAAATAGCAATTTTTTGTGTCTTGTTTGTTAATATGAAAGATTTCGACAATGATATAATTAAGATTCAATGGAGCTATAGGACAAAGGGAAGCAGAGGACTAATTCATATGTAGCAAGCTGGTAATAGGTGCAAAAATGAACCGCGGGGATCTGTATAACTGATGTGCCATCTGAGAAACAATTACATTTGTGTCTCATCATATTAATAATACAGATATTTGTACTCTTACCTTTTCTTATATTTTGATATTTTGATAGGATCTCCATTTTTTATGATAAAATTCAATATATTTTCTATAGGACTAACCAATAATCTTTTCGGCGCTCTTATGTTGAACGTGTGGCGCCCCTGAGGCTCTGGTCGCTACAGGTTATTGCACCTCAGTTAAGGTGCGGCATCCATCTCAGGTAAGGGGGGGGGTTAATCACCGGTGTTCCACATTCACACTCTACATACAGCTTAGGAGCCTTCTCACAGGGTGGAATGGCTCAGGGTAGGCAGGGGGGTGGCCATACGATCATAGGACTTCCCCGGTCACTGAAGCCAGCCACCTGGGGGGGGGGGGGGATCCACTTGGTGTAGAAATAGGCGCAGCACACTCACATCAAAAACAGACCCGTCAGGACCATAGTTCTGGCAACACATCTATGGAAAACTTGGACTTTACTGGGCCCGTGGCTTGGAGCAGGAGCTCAGCCGGGGTACCTAACTGCGGAGGGGGACATCCTAGAAATAGGACTCTCACTCCTTCTCTCTCAAAACACCGGTGGCCCCTTACCGGATTCGGGATTGACCGGAGCCCATCACGGCAGTGACCAGTGTGACCGGGCTGGCAGCTGAAGTTGTGAGTAAACTGCACCCTGAACCTTCAGAGACTGTGCTGGCTCTTCCTTACCGGAGCCGCCGCCCAGTGCTTAGGTACCAACGGCCATAAAAACCCTTATCATCCACCTGGGGCCAGCTCCGCCTGTGGGGAGCAATACCATCCCGGCTGCAATAACACCTGGCGAGGAATTCTGCAGCGGCGACTACTCCCTGACCGCATATTATAGGTGGCGTCACAACAAACATTTCCCAATACCCCGCTTCCCCACCATTTGCTGTACGCCTCGGGGCAAAGGAACCGGGCAAGGCCACCTGTAACATTGCCTGACCCGACCCGAAAAGGCCCGGAAATTAGTCGGTTAGTCACCTGCCCCGCGGGGCGCTACAAACGCATGCACCGCCATTGCTCCAGTCCGATGTAACATTTCAGAGGAAGGTGATTGTCTCAAGTGTCAGACCCCACCAATCAAAAAGTTATCACTTTTGCAGTAATCATTTTTAATCTTGGGAGTATCCCTTTAAGGCAATTTACTAATTTACTTGGTTCTCTAAAACATTGTGCCTCAGTCGTTACTGCATACACACCATGTTAGTATTCCTCTACTCTTGCAATATATCAAGGAAAGAGGGAGGGAAAAAGACATTTTTTTACATGCATGTGTTTGGGGCTGAAATTAATTTTTGCAATTGGGTCTTAGTAAAAATTTTGCACCGTTTATCTTTATCAGACTCTTTATCACACTGCACAATGCTGGCTGCAAAAAGTGCCGACTGAGAACCGGTCAGTAAGATCACTCTGACCGGAGAGTTTGTAACTCAAAGGCTTTGTTCATACATAAGTATTTGATCAGTATTTGTGTACCAAAACCAGGAGCATCTCCAAAACCAGGAGCATCTCCAAAACTAGAGCATCTTTAAAACCAGGAGCATCGTAAAACCAGGAGCATCTCCAAAACCAGGAGCATCTCCAAAACCAGGAGCATCACCAAAACTAGGAGCATCTCCAAAACTAGAGCATCTCCAAAACCAGCAGCATCTCTAAAACTAGAGCATCTCCAAAACCAGGAGCATCGCCAAAACTAGAGCATCTCCAAAACCAGGAGCATCTCCAAAACTAGAGCATCTCCAAAACTAGGAGCATCGCCAAAACTAGGAGCATCTCCAAAACTAGGAGCATCTCCAAAACCAGAAGCATCTCCAAAACTAGGAGCATCTCCAAAACCAGGAGCATCTCCAAAACCAGAAGCATCTCCAAAACTAGGAGCATCTCCAAAACCAGGAGCATCTCAAAAACCAGGAGCATCTCCAAAACCAGGAGCATCGCCAAAACTAGGAGCATCTCCAAAACTAGGAGCATCTCCAAACCAGAAGCATCTCCAAAACTAGGAGCATCTCCAAAACCAGGAGCATCTCCAAAACCAGGAGCATCGCCAAAACCAGGAGCATCGCCAAAACCAGGAGCATCGCCAAAACTAGGAGCATCTCCAAAACCAGAAGCATCGCCAAAACCAGAAGCATCGCCAAAACTAGGAGCATCGCAAAACCAGGAGCATCGTAAAACCAGGAGCATCGCCAAAACCAGGAGCATCGCCAAAACCAGGAGTATCGCAAAACCAGGCGCATCGTAAAACCAGAAGCATCGCCAAAACTAGGAGCATCTCCAAAACCAGGAGCATCTCCAAAACTAGAGCATCTCCAAAACCAGGAGCATCGCCAAAACCAGGAGCATCGCCAAAACCAGGCGCATCGTAAAACCAGAAGCATCGCCAAAACTAGGAGCATCTCCAAAACCAGGGGTATCTCCAAAACGAGGAGCATCTCCAAAACCAGAAGCATCGCCAACCAGGGCCGCCATCAGGGCATTACTAGTGGAACTCCTGTAGCGGGCCCGGTGAGCAGGAGGCAGGAGGGGGGCCCGAACACGCTGACAGGCCCCTCCCCTTTCCCTCCTCTTCTCCCCGGGCCACAGGGCAGGGGGCGTTGACTACATTTCGCAGGGCGGGCTGGCCATGCAGTGAGCAGGAGGCGGGGCCTGGACACGCTGACAGCCCGGGCCCCTCCCGTTTCATTTCTCTGGTCCCCGGGCCCCATGGGCAGGGGGTGGGGACGTTGCACTGACAGCACCTGCAGTCGCACAGGGGCCCCAAGCGGGAGCGGGCCCCTAGAGCCTGAAAACGTACTGGGTATGTCATATCTCCCTGGTACTTAAGGACCCATGACGTCTCCAGTACGTCATGGCGAGATCGTGGCCCCGGTGGCTGCGATTGCTGCAGATATCTTAGATTCGGGGAGGAGGGGCCCTCTGCCTGACCTCAGGAGGGGTGGTGCCTCCTCCCCGGACCTAAGGAGGCTGTGATTGGCTGACGAACGCTGCTCAGCCAATCACAGCCACTGTAATGTTCCAACCATTGAAAATGGCTATAACATTAAAATCCAGCCCTGATCAGTGCTGCTGTAGCTGGGTGACCTCTGCTGCACCCGCCCCCAGCTCTGATTGGAGAGATTGGCCTTGTGACCAATGTCTCCAATCACTGTGGATCTGGGGCCGGTGATCACTCCCCTCAGCTTCACTCCAGCGTTCGTGGAAGGTTAGGGGAGCGATCGGTAAGATTAAAGACACTGTCTCCTTTCAGCCCCCACCCTTCAGCTGCCGGCTGCGGCAGTCACTGCCCCTGATCCAGCGGCACTGAACCCATCTGCTGCGTCCCCTCCATCTGCCGCTGCCCCCCCCCTCCCTCATCTGCTGCGTCCCCCCCATCAGCCGCTGCCCCCCTCCCTCATCTGCTACCCCCTCTCCACCTCTCACCTTCCTCCATCTGCTGTGATCTCCCCACCTTCTGTGACCCCCACCCTCACCTTCTGTGACCCCACCCTTACCTTCTGTGACCCCACCCCCACCTGCTGTGACCCCCCCACCTGCTGTGACCCCCCACCTGCTGTGACCCCCCCACCTGCTGTGAACCCCCCCACCTGCTGTGAACAACCACCCCTGCTGTGAGACCCCCCTGTTGTGAGACCCCCCCTGTTGTGAGACCCCCCCTGTTGTGAGACCCCGCTGCTGTGAGACCGCCTGCTGTGAGACCCCCCACCTGCTGTGAGACCCCCCTGCTGTGAGACCCCAGCCTGCTGTGAGACCCCCCTGCTGTGAGACCCCACCCTGCTGTGAGACCCCCTGCTGTGAGACCCCTCCACCTGCTGTGAGACCCCCCCACCTGCTGTGAGACCCCCCCACCTGCTGTGAGACCCCCCCCACCGTCTATCCGTCCCTCTGTCTATCCGTCCCTCTGTCTATCCGTCCCTCTGTCCATCTGTCCCTCTGTCCCTCTGTCCATCTGTCCACCCGTCTCTCATCTATATGTAGCACCCACGGGGCTGGGGTTAAATGTTACTTGTCGCCGGGCCGGTGATGTCGGGTCAGGGATGTCACAGGTGGCCCTGCCCAGCTTCGTGGCCTCGAGGTGTACAATAAAAGGGGATTTGGATGATGGTGGGGGAATGATGAGGATGATAGTCTTGTGACGCCACCTGTGGTACGGGGCCAGGGATTAGCCGCCGCTGCTGTCGCTGTCCTCCGGGGCGGATGGTATTGCAGCACGGATGGTTCTGCTCCCCACAGGTGGAGCGGGGCCCCGGGGAGGATGATGAGGAGAGTAGTGGCCGTTGGCGCTGAAGCGCGAGGCGATGGCAATCAAAAGGCTGAATCAGCTGCTGTGGTTCCAGCCGTGATGGGCCCTAGCTGATCCCGGATCCGTTGGAGGTTAGAACCGGTCCGGTGGTCGATGGGGCCTTCCTTCTTGCGCCTTTACAGATGGATCCCGGTTTGTGTAGTGTTAGCTCCTGTCCCGTGTGTAGGTGACGCGGGGCCACAGTGGGGCTTGACTGTAATCACGACTCCAGACCCTATGTGGCACTGTGCTCCGGGATCTCCTGGTGGTCAGAGGGACCTGCAATCCCCCTGTCCTGCAGATTCTGGTGATACAACGTGAAGTCTGTTCTACCCTAAGGCTCTGCACCCTGAACCGCACCAGTCCCGCTCCTGTTCTCTCCTGCTGGAGAACACCCTAACTGTTATGTAAGCTCCTAACTCCCCCTGGTGGCTGCTCCTCCCCCGGTTCCCTGTCACTAGTGGGTGGCCGCCCCCCATGTTTGGTGACTAGCTTAAGACCCGACCCTAGCCTGGTCCCCAATGGGGAGGGCAACCTGGTTGTGTATGAGTTTGTGTTGTATAACTGGTACTGAACTCCTCTGGATCCAGGATGAGTACTGCACCTTAAGTGAGGTGCAGTACCATGTGGTGACTGAAGCCACAGGGGCGCCACATATCTATCATCTATCTATCTAGCCATTTATCTATGATTCCATCTATCTATCTAGCCATCTATATAGCCATCTATCTATCTATGATTCTATCTATCTGCTGAAAGAGCCTTAAAGGGAATCTGTCTGCAGGTTTTTGCTCCCCCATCTGAGAGCAGCATAAAGTAGAAACAGATATCCTGATTCCAGCGATGTGTCACTTACTGGGCTGTTTGCTTTCATTGTGATAAAATCCATGTTTTCTCTGTTGCAGATCTAGCAGTTATACAGAGCTCATGAATATGCTGGACTACCTGCAGCATGACAAGTAGCCCTGTAATGATAATCTCCTGCTGATTAACCAGTGAAGTTATCAAAACTACACTAAGCAGCGCAATAAGTGACAATCGATGGAATCAGGATCTCTTCCCCTATGTTATGCTGCGCTCAGATTAGGTATTAAAAACCTGGTGATAGATTCCCTTTTGAAGGGGTTGTCAGGTCTAAATCCACAAGTCTACATTATCACAATTTGGTTTCAATTAGTTTAAAAACTGTATGTGACACATTCCCTTAAAGAAAAAAATAGATATATACCAAAGAAGTTAGATTTAAAAAGAAAAAAAAAAAAGTTAGAGTAGAGTAGGGCCCGGCCAAAAGAGTACACCTTGTCGTGGTGGAGGCTTAAAAAAATCTTTTGACCAAAACAAAATCTGATGGCTGCATGTGTGATACGGTGTTCAGTGTAAAGGGTTAATGTGTGATTGGTGAGGCTGTAGTACAGAAGTGAAGTTTTCCAAGAGTGGCGGTGAGACTGTGGAAGATTCGTGGGGCGGAGCTGGGGCGGGGGCAGAGCTGGGGTGGAGGCGGAGCTGGGGCGGAGCCTCAAGGGGGCCCCGAACTTTTGCCAGTATGGGGCCCTGAAATTCCTAGTGGCAGCCCTGTCGCCAACACTAGGAGCAGCGCCAAAACTAGGAGCATCCCCAAAACCAGGAGCATCGCAAAACCAGGAGCATCGCAAAACCAGGAGCATCTCCAAAACCAAGAGCATCTGCAAATCGCCAATACCAGGAGCAACTCCAAAACCAGGCATGCCTCCAAAACACAGACGCATCTCCAAAATAAGAAGTATCACAAATAGCAGGAGCATCTCCAAAACACAGGAGCATCTCCAAAACACAGGAGCATCTCCAAAACACAGGAGCATCTCCAAAACCAGGAGCATCTCCAAAACCAAGAGCATCTCCAAAACCAGGAGCATTTCCAAATTGCCAATACCAGGAGTATCTCCAAACCAGAAGCAACTCCAAAACCAGGCATGCCTCCAAAACACAGACGTATTTCCAAAACCAGGAGTATCTTCAAACCACAGGAGCATCTCCAAAACCAGGAGCATCTCCAAAACCAGAAGCATCTCCAAAACATAGGAGTATCTCCAAAACATAGGAGTATCTCCAAAACATAGGAGTATCTCCAAAACCAGGAGCATCTCCAAAACCAAGAGCATCTCCAAAACCAAAAACCAGGAGCATCTCCAAAACCAAGAGCATCTCCAAAACCAAGAGCATCTCCAAAACCAAGAGCATCTCCAAAACCAGGAGCATCTCCAAAACCAAGAGCATCTCCAAAACCAAGAGCATCTCCAAAACCAAGAGCATCTCCAAAACCAGGAGCATCTCCAAAACCAAGAGCATCTCCAAAACCAAGAGCATCTCCAAAACCAGGAGCATCTCCAAAACCAGGAGCATCTCCAAAACCAAGAGCATCTCCAAAACCAAGAGCATCTCCAAAACCAGGAGCATCTCCAAAACCAGGAGCATCTCCAAAACCAAGAGCATCTCCAAAACCAAGAGCATCTCCAAAACCAGGAGCATCTCCAAAACCAGGAGCATCTCCAAAACCAAGAGCATCTCCAAAACCAGGAGCATCTCCAAAACCAAAAGCATCTCCAAATCGCCAATACCAGGAGTATCTCCAAACCAGAAGCAACTCCAAAACCAGGCATGCCTCCAAAACACAGACGTATTTCCAAAACCAGGAGTATCTCCAAAACCAGGAGCATCTTTAAAACACAGAAACATCTCCAAAATAAGGAGCATGTCCAAAACACAGGAGCGTCTCCAAAACCAGGCGCATCTCCAACACACAGAAGCATCTCCAACACACAGAAACATCTCCAAAATAAGGAGCATCTCTAAATTAAGGAGCATCTCCATAACCAGGTGTAGCATAGTTCCATAGTAAGGCGCATACGATTTACTTAGAAGTAAGAAAAGTTCAGATGTGAATATTCATCAATTATTTAAACAACTAAATTTAGATGGGCACAGAATGCCCCAAGTATATACAGCACATGAGCATTTACTATTATAAAGTGTATGTACAGTTGGGAGGAAGAATAATGAGTCTTAGGCTGTGTGCACACAGAGCGTTTTTAAAGCGTTTTTTTTATATATTTTTGTTTTGGTGCAGATTTGTCAGAAATCCACATGCCTATCCTTATGCCAGAAAAATCAATGAGAATTCTGAAGTTTTGTGCGCACGTTGTTTATTTTTACATTGCAGATTTGGTGCAGAAAATAATATGCAGCATGTCAATGCTCGGTGTATATTTGCCTGCATTTTTCAGCCCTTCCACCCATTTAAATCATTCTGAAAAAAGCATTGAAGAAAGTGTGCCAAAAATGCTGCAAAAACACCACGTTTTTTTGGTGATTTTTTTCTGCTAGAAGATAGAGATTTAGTGCAGAAAATTTCTGCACCAAATACACTTAGCCTTTGGAAACTTCTGATAGGTTTATTGACAAGATCTGAGTTAATTGGAGGCATGTGTGTGTGTGTGTGTATGTCCGCTAAAAGAGATTTTGTACAAACACCTCATGTGACTCAGGGAACGTCATAGACTATGTTTTGAGGGGAAAATTTAACCCCGCGCTGTACAGTTATTCGCCCATAAACCTGCCTCCATTACAGTGAATGGAGCCTGGAACTACAGGTCATTAAAAGGAGCTGTGATTGGTTGCTATAGGCAACAAAGGGCTTTATTAGTATAAGAAGCTTCTGTGTGAGGTAATAAGATATCGGTGGAGAGACAGAGAGAGAGATAGAGACAGAAAGAGAATGACAGAGAGAGACAGACAGGGACAGATACAGACGGACAGACAGGGTGAGACACAGACAGAGACACAGATAGACAGAGACAGACTGATGAGAGAGACAGACAGACAGAGACAGACAAATACAGAAACAGAGTGACAGAGTGACAGAGACAGAGAGACAGACAGAGAGAAGGACAGACAAAGAGAGAGACAGACAGGGAGACAGACAGACAGAGAAATAGAGACAAATAGAGATAGACACAGACAGATAGAGACAGAAAGGGGGAGAGAGTGAGAGACAGTTGGAGAGAGACAGAAAGACACTCATTTACTATCCCAGGCAACATTGGGTACTACAGCTAGATTATATATATAGATATATATATATATATATATATATATATATATATATATATATATATATATATATATATATATATATATAAAATGTACATACACACACATATGACTCTAATTATCTCAGATGTTGCCAATAAACTTATCAGAGGGTTCCAAAGACATGACATCATCATATGGGCTGTCCCATATTGTTTAAAGGCATAGTACTCTTAGTGTATGTAAACTTTTGACTCTGCAGAAAGTAATATATAGCCATATCTCTCTCTCTCTGTATGTATGTACAGTGCCTACAAGTAGTATTCAACCCCCTGCAGATTTAGCAGGTTTACACATTTGGAATTAATTTGGCATTGTGACATTTGGACTGTAGATCAGCCTGGAAGTGTGAAATGCAGCAAATAAGAATGTTATTTCTTTTTTTTTTTTTTTTTTTAAATTGTGAAAGGTTTATTCAGAGGGTCATTTATTATTCAACCCCTCAAACCACCAGAATTCTATTTGGTTCCCCTAAAGTATTAAGAAGTATTTCAGGCACAAAGAACAATGAGCTTCACATGTTTGGATTAATTATCTCTTTTTCCAGCCTTTTCTGACTAATTAAGACCCTCCCCAAACTTGTGAACAGCACTCATACTTGGTCAACATGGGAAAGACAAAGGAGCATTCCAAGGCCATCAGAGACAAGATCGTGGAGGGTCACAAGGCTGGCAAGGGGTACAAAACCCTTTCCAAGGGGTTGGGCCTACCTGTCTCCACTGTTGGGAGCATCATCCGGAAGTGGAAGGCTTATGGAACTACTGTTAGCCTTCCACGGCCTGGACAGCCTTTGAAAGTTTCCACCCGTGCCGAGGCCAGGCTTGTCCGAAGAGTCAAGGCTAACCCAAGGACAACAAGGAAGGAGCTCCGGGAAGATCTCATGGCAGTGGGGACATTGGTTTCAGTCAATACCATAAGTAACGTACTCCATCGCAATGGTCTCCGTTCCAGACGAGCCCGTAAGGTACCTTTACTTTCAAAGCGTCATGTCAAGACTCGTCTACAGTTTGCTCATGATCACTTGGAGGTCTCTGAGACAGACTGGTTTAAGGTTCTCTGGTCTGATGAGACCAAGATCGAGATCTTTAGTGCCAACCACACACGTGACGTTTGGAGACTGGATGGCACTGCATACGACCCCAAGAATACCATCCCTACAGTCAAGCATGGTGGTGGCAGCATCATCCTGTGGGGCTGTTTCTCAGCCAAGGGGCCTGGCCATCTGGTCCGCATCCATGGGAAGATGGATAGCACGGCCTACCTGGAGATTTTGGCCAAGAACCTCCGCTCCTCCATCAAGGATCTTAAGATGGGTCGTCATTTCATCTTCCAACAAGACAACGACCCAAAGCACACAGCCAAGAAAACCAAGGCCTGGTTCAAGAGGGAAAAAATCAAAGTGTTGCAGTGGCCTAGTCAGTCTCCTGACCTTAACCCAATTGAAAACTTGTGGAAGGAGCTCAAGATTAAAGTCCACATGAGACACCCAAAGAACCTAGATAACTTGGAGCAGATCTGCATGGAGGAGTGGGCCAAGATAACTCCAGAGACCTGTGCCGGCCTGATCAGGTCTTATAAAAGACGATTATTAGGTGTAATTGCAAACAAGGGTTATTCCACAAAATATTAAACCTAGGGGTTGAATAATAATTGACCCACACTTTTATGTTGAAAATTTATTAAAATTCAACTGAGCAACATAACTTGCTGGTTTGTAAGATTTATGCATCTCTTCATAAATCCTGCTCTTGTTTGAAGTTTGCAGGCTCTAACTTATTTGCATCTTATCAAACCTGCTAAATCTGCAGGGGGTTGAAAACTACTTGTAGGCACTGTATGTGTATGTATATATATATATATATATATATATATATATATATATATATATATATATATATAAAATACTGTATATATTTTGCTCATGGGTGCATGGGTGTGTGTATATATATATATATATATATATATATACGGTATATGTCTATATATATATATATATATATATATATATATATATACACATTTCAAAATACAGAGCAGCCATAATAAAGTGTAACATAATATATTACTATTAATGGTAGAAATATAGTAGTTGTTACAAAACCAATTATAATGGTGCTGTGCGGCTCTGCACGTTGCGGCTCTGCACGTTGCGGCTCTGCACGTTGCGGCTCTGCACATTGCTACAAATTAGTAATAACAGAAGTTTGACACCAATTCAAAAAAAGGAAAAAACAAGTTTGGATCAGGTGAGGATCCAGCAGATGTACATGGAGCGGTATTAGCACAAATTCCCTGCAACTATGATAAATGAGCAGACATTCACAGACTGCGCCGCGCAGCACATCACACCAGCCTCAATAAATCGCTGATTTTTTTTCCCCTTTTAATTCCCCATTTCTGACGAGTCGAGAAGAGCTGTGAAACCTTTTGCCCTTGAGACTTTAATATTATTTGTTAACATTTTTTATGATGCCAAATGGTCTGTGCGAGAATGGGTGTCGTTCTTTAGCTGCAGAACCATATGGCAGAGAGAGTAATAAATAAAGTATTGTGATAGTTAATGAACCTAATTGCTGGCAATGGCTTTAATACTGGGGATGTGCTGCTGAGAATTTAGCACCGCATTAAACATGCGACAGAACTCCTCTGACTTCTGAGGCTTAATTTAAGTTCTATATTGCAAACTAGAGAAAATAATTCTGCACCCTCCTGCTGGAGCCGCAGCCTGCTGCTACACTGTGATTAGACCGAATTACTAAAATCTCAATCAATTTTATACACACTATTAACACTTGCTGTGCTGCCAATATTTTTTATTGACTTGCGCTGGTTACAGCCTAGATAATGTTTTAGACACTATTGTTCCGTCATTTATCAAAGTGCAAATAAACGGCTCCAGATTCACAAAGCGCACTTTATGGGGTTTTATGTCGCTTTTTTAGCTTTTATATATAATGTATACTTTTTTATTTATTTTTTTATATGCTTTTATACTATATCATATTAGTGAATGGCTCAGGAATTAATCTGTATGACATAAAATTGGGGACAATCTGTGAGTAGTAAATAATAAACTGCTTTGTTTAAGGGTACTTTCACACTTGCGTTCAGCGCAGTCCGTCACTATGGAGAATAGCGCAGTCCGTTAACGCACTGCGCTATTCTCCATAGACTTGTATGGACGACGCACTGTAACGCAAGTGTCAAAGTTGCATCCACTGGACGACGCAGCGTCGTTATTTTGATGCTGCGTCGGGCGGAAGGAGCGCTGCATGTAATGTTTTTTTGAGCAGCGCAATCCGCAGGATTTCACTGCGCATGCTCTTTTTTTTTTTTTTTTTTTAAATCACAAACTTTATTTTGTCTCTCGGTGGCCGAACGTTCAGCTGAGCGCCCGCCCGCCAGCATGTGAGAGCGCTCAGCTGAGCGACTGACCACCGGCATGCCCGTCCGCCGGCATGTGAGAGCGTTCAGCTGAGCAACCGGCCGCCGGCATGTGAGAGCGCTCAGCTGAGCGACTGGCCGCCGGCATGCCCGTCCGCCGGCATGTGAGAGCGTTCAGCTGAGCAACCGGCCGCCGGCATGTGAGAGCGCTCAGCTGAGCGACTGGCCACCGGCATGCCCGTCCGCCGGCATGTGAGAGCGTTCAGCTGAGCAACCGGCCGCCGGCATGTGAGAGTGCTCAGCTGAGCGACCGGCCGCCGGCATGCCCGTCCGCCGGCATGTGAGAGCGTTCAGCTGAGCGCCCGGTCGCCGGCTATTGAGATCGATCAGCTGAGCGACTGGCCGCCGGCATGCCCGCCCGCCGGCATGTGAGAGCGCTCAGCTGAGCGCCCGGTCGCCGGCTATTGAGATCGATCAGCTGAGCGACTGGCCGCCGGCATGCCCGTCCGCCGGCATGTGAGAGCGTTCAGCTGAGCAACCGGCCGCCGGCATGTGAGAGCGCTCAGCTGAGCAACCGGCCGCCGGCATGTGAGAGCGCTCAGCTGAGCGACCGGCCGCCGGCATGCCCGTCCGCCGGCATGTGAGAGCGCTCAGCTGAGCGACTGGCCGCTGGCATGCCCGCCCGCCGGCATGTGAGAGCGCTCAGCTGAGCGCCCGGTCGCCGGCTATTGAGATCGATCAGCTGAGCGACTGGCCGCCGGCATGCCCGCCCGCCGGCATGTGAGAGCGCTCAGCTGAGCGACTGGCCGCTGGCATGCCCGCCCGCCGGCATGTGAGAGCGCTCAGCTGAGCGCCCGGTCGCCGGCTATTGAGATCGATCAGCTGAGCGACTGGCCGCCGGCATGCCCGCCCGCCGGCATGTGATAGCGCTCAGCTTTGCGACCGGCCGCCGGCATGCCTGTCCGCCGGCATGTGAGAGCGCTCAGCTGAGCGACTGGCCGCTGGCATGCCCGCCCGCCGGCATGTGAGAGCGCTCAGCTGAGCGCCCGGTCGCCGGCTATTGAGATCGATCAGCTGATCGTTCATAATAGTCTGCTGCCGGTAAAACTGTAAAGAAGAAGAAAAAAAAAAAAAAAGCTTTCCGTTGTTTTGTACGATCCGTAGCATCCGTTGTGCCACTATATGCAACGCATCCATTGCATCCGTCACACAACGCAATGCTACGGAAGCCGTCCAACACAAGTGTGAAACTAGCCTAAGCATACTTGCAACAGTCCACAAAAATGGCAGAATTTTGCAAAATCACCCCATAATTGAATTATCTGACTGCATTCTTTTAGGGTTCGTGCGCACGTTGCTTTTTTTCCCGTTTCTGCAGCGTTTTAAGCTGCAGCGTCACATTGTGAAAATACATGCGTTCTGCTTCCGCAGCAAAGTCTATGAGAATCATGCAAAATCCGTGCGCACGATGCTTTTTTGAACGCAGCGTTTTGAAAGTTGAAAGTCAAAAATTTGGCAAAATCTCTGCGTTTAAAAATGCAACATGTCAATTCTTTTGTCCGTTTTGGCAGCGTTCTACACCCATTGAAATTAATGAGTTGTTGAAAAACGCTACCAAAATGCTAAGCAGTGCGTTTGCGCTGCATTTTTGTTGCAATCCGCATGTTTATGTGACATAACAAAGGCAGGTCTTTCGGTCTTTCTCTCTCTCTGTCAATGTCTGTCTCTCCCTCCCACCCCCTCTCTCATATTCACCGATCCCCGCCCACCGGCACCTATGATTGGTTGCATTCAGACATGCCCCCACACTGAGTGACAGCTGTCTCACTGCAACCAATCACAGCCGCCGGTGTATGGGTCTATATCGTGCAGTAAAATAAATAAATAAATAGTTAAAAATTGAGGTCCCCCCCAATTTCGATACCAGCCAAGGTAAAGCCACACAGCTGAAGGCTGGAATTCTCAGGATGGGGGGCCCCATGTTATGGGGAGCCCCCCAGCCTAACAATATCAGCCAGCAGCCGCCCAGAATTGCTGCATCCATTAGACAGTCCCGGGACTATACCCAACTCATCCCAAATTGCCCTGGTGGGGTGGCAATCGGGGCAATAAGGAGTTAATAGCAGCCCATAGCTGCCACTAAGTCCTAGGTTGATCATGACAGGCGTCTTTGAGACACCCCCAATGACAAAATAAAAACATCGTCGGATTCAGGAGAACAGCGGCATTTACACAGGGCAATAAAATTACATATTCATGGCAAGTGACAGGTCGTCTTTAAGGGTGTAAAAATTAATAGATAAAACATATGAGACAACTATGACTGACAACGGGTTGGTTTTTTTTTTTTTTAATTTTTTAAACTTTTTTCCCTAATTCCCAAATATCTCTATTTTTAAGGAAAATGGAAAGATGATTGTTCTTCTACCCGTTTCTGACTTGACTCCTTGCTTTACCTTCAGAGCTCCCGATTCTGCAGTGCAGGTCTTCAGTTCTCCAGGCAAGATTGGCCTCAGATGGTCACGTGGATGTAGAGTGTTGGGGGGACGACATATATCATGAAGAACCAAAGGAAAAAAGAGCTACAGACTTGCATGGAAGACCGGAGAGTGGAGGTCGTGTAAATAGCAAAGGAGGGCCATGGACAGGGGAGTACAATTTTTTTTTTTTATTACATTATGGGCCCTTGAAAGATCCTAAAAATGAATATACACTGTGAGGCAAATCCTGGGATATGAAGACGAATTATGATTTCCAGTCATAATCGCTCTCATCACTCCATGGCCGTGCCCCCTCCCTTCTTGTTCTCAATGTCCAACATCTTGGAAGGTGTCACATCCTAGCAACACATCCCATGGCCATCTCCTGTGATATGGAGATTAGATGATGTGGGAACAATGGACACAGGATGACTCCCTGCCGTGACCCTGTGGTAGGGGCTGCTATCTAATTAGCAAGCTTGGAAGTATCCAGACAGAACGACTCCAGTAAAATATGGTTCATATCTCGCAAGCCATATTTCCGATAAATATGGCAACCATAAAAATGGTGTCTCTGCATGCGGACGATGCTGGCACACCTTTTTTATGGGAGTAGGACATTGGGAAGTACCCCAGGCGTGATATCAGCCAATGGGGAACTAGTAGACAAGTCATGAGTCCTCTCGTTCTGTAGCTAAATTCATAACTGTCACAATGAGAGCGTTGGCGTCCGCCTACGACGCTCCCAGGCAAAGTTATGGCCCATATTCCATGTTGTGGATATTGTCCATAACTCCAGCCAGGGGTGGAGCAGTGCTCCCTCTGAGGTCACTAAGGTAGGAGGGGACCTGGATTTGCCCAGGTTGATAACCCTACTTCGGCCATTTTCCAGTGTTCTTTCGCTGGGGGTCACGTGTAGGAAACATCTGTGGGAAGGATCCTAGAAACCTGGTCTACAGCGCCCCCCTGTGGCCAGACGCACAAGGTAACTGCTGGAACTGTGTATGCCTGTTTGTAAACCATGCTTTATCTGTAACTGTACTCTGACATATGTATATTCTGTAGATCTCCTATTGTATATATTGTAGTTTCTAGTGTGCTTTAGGCTGATTAAATTATATAATTAATCTTGGGCTGTTCTGTTATCTCGATCTTGAATCCCACGTCTGTGTGTTCGGCTAATAGTTACCGTGAAGCGGTTGGTGGCAGCGAGTTGTGCCAAGGATTATTGTGGGGAGGCCAGTGAGATTCGGGGAGGTTTTATATATTCCGCCCGCGGAGGTCGGGGGAATATATACCCTACTCTCACCGGGGACCCTTCAATAATCGGCATAAGTAGTATAGCGGCCTCCTTGCTTATTGTCGGGCAATTCCATAATTGGCCTGACTATAAGAGGGGCGCTAGAGAGCGCGTCACGTGCTCTGTCTGTCGGTCGGGAGGTATAAAGGAGGGGTGACCCCCACTTGTTACCCCCCGATTGTGACGTACTGGTAGCCAGCGCGGGGGATTTCTGAGTGACCCCCCCGGTGGTTCGTGACATATTGGTGGCATAGCGGTGGGATCGAGATAATAGTGTGTGTGAGTGTGAGACCCATACTCCCAGACACTAAAGACTGCCTGCAGCAGCTGTGGCTGCTGGGGTCTTCAGACCAGACCAACACTAGAGTGTCAGAGTGCAGATACTGTAAGGTGTGTGGGTGCATCAGGTGTCAGTTCTGTGTCAGTGACCAAAAGTCTGCAAGAATGGCTGATGGCACCAGGAGCAAAGCCAAAGGAATGGCCGATGCTCAGGCCAGAGACGATGAGGAGGTTGTCCACGAGCCCTCCAAGAGCCCGACGCCAGAGAACAGCTCTGCAGAGGACATTGCACAACCTGGCACTGCTGGACAAGATGAGGAGGAGCTCGCCCAAGGGTCCTCAACGAGCCAGATGCCAGTCCTCCGCTCTGAAATGGACAGTGAATCACCTGGCTCTGCAGCGTGCCGCAGATCACCACTTGCCAATCCCTCCGGCCTGAGAGGTGCAGAGGCCCTCCTTCAAGCTGCCTTGGCCAGGCTTATGGCTGGAGACCGGGATACCTACGAGATACTCATGGCCGAGCGTGAGCGACAGGCAGCGCGTGACGCTGAGGCTGCGGAGCGGCAAGCAGCACGTGAAGAGCGACAGCAACAGGCAGAGCGTGACCACCAGCTGCAGCTAGCTCAGCTCCGGCCCTCATCAGCCACACGTGACCTTCAAGACACCAAACTTCCAAAGGTCCGTGTTGAGGACTTCCCAGTGCTGGAGAAGGATGGAGACTTGGACTCTTTCCTGACTGCTTTTGAACGGACTTGCTTGCAGCACCATCTGGACAAGGATCAGTGGGCCAAATACCTGACCCCCCGTCTAAGGGGTAAGGCCCTGGATATCCTTGGGGACTTGCCTGCTGAGGCAGATCAGGGCTACGACACCATCAAGCGGGCCCTGATCCAACAGTACAACCTCACTCCGGAGTCCTACCGCAAGAAGTTCCGGACCCTGCAAAAGGGACCAAAGGACTCCTGGGCTGACCACCGGCGGGCACTTGCCCGAGCTGCCGACCACTGGACCCAAGGCCTGCAGCTTTCCACCGGACCGGAGATCCTGGACTTGTTCATCACGGAGCAACTCTTGTGGAACTGCCCTGAGGATCTCCGCCAGTTCATCCGAGACCAGAAGCCAAAGGGGTCCACGGCTACAGCTGCCCTGGCCGATGACTACACCAACAATCGGGCTCCTGAGGCCAGGAGAGCAGCCACCAGCAGCACCTGGAGAGGGGGTAAGATGAATTCTACGACTGCCCCACCTGCCCCTAGACTGCAGGGGGTGTCCCCCTCAACTCCCCTCTCCAGGCCCGTGGCAGAGCCAAGACGGTGCCACCAGTGCAACCTACCTGGACACTTCAAGGCCATGTGCCCTCAGCGTCCCAAGGCCCCGGCTCCGTCCCCGTCCCAAGGGCCGCCCAAGGTGTATTGTGTGGGTGGGGGTGGTGGTAGGTCCCTGGACAGCTTCCAACCTGTCACCGTCGGCCGGTCTGTGACCATAGGACTGCGAGACAGCGCCTCGGAGGTGACTCTGGTGCGGCCTGAGATGGTGTCCCCCCAAGACTTGATCCCTGTAAAAACCCTCGCTGTCTCCGGGATTGGAGGCATTGACCCGGCGCTGCCTGTTGCTGGCATTTATGTGGACTGGGGCGCAGGGCGAGGGGTGAGGGAGGTGGGGGTAACTGATCGGATCCCCGCAAACGTGCTACTTGGGACAGATTTGGGGCAGATAACCTCCCAGTTTGGGCCCCCCCCAAAGGCTGAACCTTCAGCCAGTACTGACATGCCTCCTGACAATGTTAATGTGTTCTCTATGAATGATGTAAGGGAGGAGGGAGTGAACTCTGATTTTTCTGCTTGCATAGACACCATAGACACACACTCAGCTGCAGCTGTGACAGGGGAGGGGGTCAGAGAAAGGTGTGACAATGCCTCTACAAGTGATCAGCCAGTGAGCTGGGATCTGTTGCCCTCTGCAGGGATAAGCAGAGAGCAGGGTGCTGCAGGGGGAGGACCAGTGTGTGGGGTGGGGGCTACCACAGCAAATGTGGGGTCCCCAGAGATTTCACAGCGGGGTTCTGTTGCTGCAGGGGGGGAACAGGCAGGTGAGATTGGGGCCGGTCCCGGAGCGGAAGTGCTCCCAGGTAAGATCTCGGTGCAGGGTTCCCCCACAACCGGGGTGTCAGGAAGCCAGGTAGGTCTGCCTGAACCGGCGACTTGGTCAGGAACGGAGGAGGAGCAGGCACGACCCACGGTCGCAGCGGCTGTGGCCGCTGTCACCCGCAGTGGGAGTGCTGGAAGCCAAGGGGCCTCCCGGAGGTCCGATAGCTCTTCCCCTTCTGACCAAGTGGCAGCCGAGTCAGGTGGAGGCCAGGACACAGGTCCCGGGGTACTGACCGAAGATGTGACAGTCTCGTCGATTTTGGCCACATCTAGTCAGGGGTTTCAGGCAGCGTTAGAAGCTGACGACAGCCTGAAAGCTCTAAAGGAGCAGGCGGCACAGCCTCCCTCGGACTCGGACCCGGAGCGAGTGGTCTGGGACCAAGGACGGCTGTACCGGGTCACGGTCCAGCAGGGTTCACCGGAGGCGTGGCCCAGGGACCGACAGTTGGTGGTACCCTATCCGTTCCGGACGGAGTTGTTGCGGATCGCACATGAGATTCCGATGGCCGGACACCTAGGGATCGCTAAGACCAATGCCAGGTTAAACCAGCATTTCTACTGGCCAAAAATGGGGGCCGATGTGGCTGCCTACTGCCGTTCGTGTGAAACCTGTCAGAGAGTGGGGAAGGCGGGGCCACACCCCAAAGCCCCACTGGTATCTCTGCCCATCATCGATGAGCCTTTCAGGAGGGTGGCTGTGGATCTGGTCGGCCCGCTGGCCATCCCCAGTAGCTCCGGGAAACGCTTCATACTGACGGTAGTGGACTATGCCACCCGGTACCCAGAAGCAGTGGCCTTGTCGTCCATTCGGGCTGACAAGGTGGCCACCGCATTGCTGGAGATTTTCTCCCGAGTGGGTTTTCCCCAGGAAATGCTCACTGACCGGGGAACCCAATTCATGTCCCAGCTGATGGAGGCCCTCTGTAAGCAAGTCCAGGTGCGACATCTGGTGGCCAGCCCGTACCATCCACAGACTAATGGCCTGTGCGAGCGGTTCAATGGCACCTTAAAGCAGATGCTTAAGATGTTGGTCGACTCCCACGGGCGTGACTGGGAGCGGTATCTCCCACACCTGTTATTTGCTTACCGGGAGGTTCCACAGGCCTCAACGGGATTCTCACCGTTTGAGCTCCTGTACGGGCGACGTGTGCGGGGCCCCCTGGCTCTGGTGAAAGAGGCCTGGGAAGGGGATTTGGCCACCCCTGGAGTGTCGGTTATCGAGTATGTCATGCGCTTCCGGGACAAAATGCAGGCCTTGACGCAACTGGTACACGACAATATGGCTCAAGCCCAGGCCGATCAGAAGCGTTGGTACAACCAGAACGCTTGTGAGAGGACCTACCAAGTGGGTCAAAAGGTGTGGGTACTGGTCCCCGTACCACAGGACAAGCTTCAGGCAGCCTGGGAAGGCCCATACCTCGTGTACCAGCAGCTCAACCCTGTAACGTACCTGGTCACCCTGGACCCTGCTCGTGGAAGGCGGAAGCCCTTCCATGTGAACATGATGAAGGCACATCATGAGCGGGAGGCATGTGCGCTCCCCGTGTGCAACCTGCCCGAGGAGGGAGAAGCGGAAACCCTCTTGGATATGCTAGCCCAGGTTAGGGCAGGCGGATCCATTGAGGATGTGGAGGTTGGCCACCAGCTCTTGGAGGACCAGCGGTCCCAGCTGTGGGCCACCCTACACCCCTTCCGGGGGTTGTTTACCAACCAGCCCGGAAGGACTAACTTGGCTGTCCATCACGTGGACACGGGGGATCATCCCCCGATCAGGCGTTCAGCATATCGGGTCTCCCTGGAGGTGCAGCAACACATGCGCCAGGAGATTGACGAGATGCTGAAGCTGGGGGTGATCCAGGCATCCAACAGCGCTTGGGCCTCGCCTGTAGTCCTCGTCCCTAAGAAGGACCGAACCACTCGGTTCTGCGTGGACTACAGGGGGCTCAATGCTGTCACGGTCGCCGATGCGTACCCAATGCCACGCATCGATGACCTGCTCGATCAGTTGGCCGGGGCTCAGTACCTGACCATCATGGACCTGAGCCGGGGATATTGGCAGATCCCCCTGACTCGCAAGGCCAGGGAACGCTCTGCCTTTATTACCCCATTTGGACTGTACGAGTCCACGGTGATGCCATTCGGGATGAGGAATGCCCCTGCCACTTTCCAGCGGATGGTCAACACCCTGCTCAAGGGACTTCAAGGGTACGCGGCCGCGTACCTGGATGACATTGCCGTCTTCAGTCCCACCGGGGAGGACCACCTAGAGCATCTAGCACAGGTGCTCAGGCGGATCCACCAGGCAGGTTTGACCATCAAGCCGGGAAAGTGTCAGCTGGCCATGAGCGAGGTCCAGTACCTCGGTCACCGGGTAGGCGGGAGAACACTGAAGCCCGAGCCTGAGAAAGTGGAGGCCATTGCGTCCTGGCCCACCCCCAGGACCAAGAAGCAGGTGATGTCCTTCTTGGGGACCGCTGGGTACTATAGGAGGTTTGTTCCATGCTATAGTAGCCTGGCAAAGCCCTTGACGGACCTCACCAAGAAGAAGCTGCCCTCTGCAGTCGATTGGACAATGGACTGCGAGACAGCCTTCCGGGCCCTAAAGGACGCCCTGTCCAGCCCGCCCGTGCTACAGGCAGCCGACTTCACGCGGCCGTTTGTAGTACAGACCGACGCCAGTGACTTCGGCCTCGGTGCGGTGCTCAGCCAGGTGGACTCTGCGAGCCAAGAGCACCCAGTCTTGTACCTGAGCAGGAAGCTGTTACCAAGGGAAGTGGCCTATTCCACGATGGAAAAGGAGTGCCTGGCCATAGTGTGGGCCCTGCAGCGTCTGCAACCCTATCTATACGGGCGCCACTTCATCGTGGAGACGGACCACAATCCCCTCAGCTGGTTGCACACCGTCTCTGGGACGAATGGGCGATTGTTGCGATGGAGCCTTGCGCTCCAGCAATACAACTTCACCATTCGCCACAAAAGGGGCCGGGACCACGGTAACGCAGACGGGCTGTCCCGACAAGGAGAGGTCGCGGACGGGCGCACGGGGGAACACCGGAGTGTGCTGCCCCCTAGCGCCCTCAAAAGGGGGGAGGTGTGAGGCAAATCCTGGGATATGAAGACGAATTATGATTTCCAGTCATAATCGCTCTCATCACTCCATGGCCGTGCCCCCTCCCTTCTTGTTCTCAATGTCCAACATCTTGGAAGGTGTCACATCCTAGCAACACATCCCATGGCCATCTCCTGTGATATGGAGATTAGATGATGTGGGAACAATGGACACAGGATGACTCCCTGCCGTGACCCTGTGGTAGGGGCTGCTATCTAATTAGCAAGCTTGGAAGTATCCAGACAGAACGACTCCAGTAAAATATGGTTCATATCTCGCCAGCCATATTTCCGATAAATATGGCAACCATAAAAATGGTGTCTCTGCATGCGGACGATGCTGGCACACCTTTTTTATGGGAGTAGGACATTGGGAAGTACCCCAGGCGTGATATCAGCCAATGGGGAACTAGTAGACAAGTCATGAGTCCTCTCGTTCTGTAGCTAAATTCATAACTGTCACAATGAGAGCGTTGGCGTCCGCCTACGACGCTCCCAGGCAAAGTTATGGCCCATATTCCATGTTGTGGATATTGTCCATAACTCCAGCCAGGGGTGGAGCAGTGCTCCCTCTGAGGTCACTAAGGTAGGAGGGGACCTGGATTTGCCCAGGTTGATAACCCTACTTCGGCCATTTTCCAGTGTTCTTTCGCTGGGGGTCACGTGTAGGAAACATCTGTGGGAAGGATCCTAGAAACCTGGTCTACAGCGCCCCCCTGTGGCCAGACGCACAAGGTAACTGCTGGAACTGTGTATGCCTGTTTGTAAACCATGCTTTATCTGTAACTGTACTCTGACATATGTATATTCTGTAGATCTCCTATTGTATATATTGTAGTTTCTAGTGTGCTTTAGGCTGATTAAATTATATAATTAATCTTGGGCTGTTCTGTTATCTCGATCTTGAATCCCACGTCTGTGTGTTCGGCTAATAGTTACCGTGAAGCGGTTGGTGGCAGCGAGTTGTGCCAAGGATTATTGTGGGGAGGCCAGTGAGATTCGGGGAGGTTTTATATATTCCGCCCGCGGAGGTCGGGGGAATATATACCCTACTCTCACCGGGGACCCTTCAATAATCGGCATAAGTAGTATAGCGGCCTCCTTGCTTATTGTCGGGCAATTCCATAATTGGCCTGACTATAAGAGGGGCGCTAGAGAGCGCGTCACGTGCTCTGTCTGTTGGTCGGGAGGTATAAAGGAGGGGTGACCCCCACTTGTTACCCCCCGATTGTGACGTACTGGTAGCCAGCGCGGGGGATTTCTGAGTGACCCCCCCGGTGGTTCGTGACATACACTGTGTGCAGAATTATTAGGCAAGTTGTATTTTAGAGGATTTTTTTATTATTAATCAACAACTATGTTCTCAATCAACCCAAAAGACTCATAAATATCAAAGCTTAATATTTTTGACAGTTGGAGTGGGTTTTTTTTTTAGATTTGGCTCTCTTAGGAGGATTCTGTCTGTGCAGGTGACTATTACTGTGCAGAATTATTAGGCAACTTAATAAAAAACAAATCTATTACCATTTCACTTGTTTATTTTCATCAGGTAAACCAATATAACTGCACGAAATTTAGAAATAAACATTTCTGACATGCAAAAACAAAACCCCCCAAAATTAGTGACCAATATAGCCCCCTTTCTTTGTGATGACACTCAGCAGCGACCATCCATAGATTCTGTCATTGCTTGATCTGTTTACGATCAACATTGCATGCAGCAGCCACCACAGCCTCCAGACAGGTGGACTGTTTTCCCTCCCTGTAGATCTCACATTTTATGAGGGACCACAGGTTCTCTATGGGGTTCAGATCAGGTGAACAAGGGGGCCATGTCATTATTTTTTCATCTTTTAGACCTTCACTGGCCAGCCACGCTGTGGAGTAGTTGGATGCATGTGATGAAGCATTGTCCTGCATGAAAATCATGTTTTTCTTTAACGATACCTACTTCTTCCTGTACCACTGCTTGAAGAAGTTGTCTTCCAGAAACTGGCAGTAGGTCTGGGAGTTGAGCTTCACTCCATCCTCAACCCGAAAAGGTCCCACAAGTTGATCTTTGATGATCCCAGCCCATACCAGTACCACACCTCCACCTTGCTGGCGTCTGAGTCGGAGTGGAGCTCTCTGCCCTTTACTGATCCAGCCTCTGGCCCATCCATCTGCCCCATCAAGAGTCACTCTCATTTCATCAGTCCATAAAACCTTTGAGAAATCAGCCTTAAGATATTTCTTGGCCCAGTCTTGACGTTTTATCTTATGTTTCTTGGTCAGAGGTGGTGGTTTTCGGCCTTCCTTACCTTGGCCATGTCCCTGAGTATGGCACACCTTGTGCTTTTTGATACTTCAGTAACGTTGCAGCTCTGAAATATGGCCAAACTGGTGGCAAATGGCATCTTGGCAGCTTCACGCTTGATTTTCCTCAATTCATGGGCAGTTATTTTGCGCCTTTTTTGCCCTACACGCTTCTTGCGACCCTGTTGGCTATTTGCCATGAAACACTTGATTGTTTGGTGATCACGCTTCAAAACTTTGGCAATTTCAAGATTGCTGCATCCCTCTGCAAGACAGCTCACAATTTTGGACTTTTCAGAGCCCCTCAAATCTCTCTTCTGACCCATTTTGTCAAAGGAAAGGAAATTGCCTAATAATTAAGCACACCTTATATAGGGTGTTGATATCATTACACCGCACCCCTCCTCATTACAGAGATGCACATCACCGGATTTACTTAATTGGTAGTTGGCTCTCAGCCTATACAGCTTGGAGTAGGACGACATGTATAAAAAGTATCATGTG
This sequence comes from Anomaloglossus baeobatrachus, assembly GCF_048569485.1. Classification (NCBI taxonomy): domain Eukaryota; kingdom Metazoa; phylum Chordata; class Amphibia; order Anura; family Aromobatidae; genus Anomaloglossus; species Anomaloglossus baeobatrachus. Next base: position 167,940,641 of record NC_134363.1, on the reverse strand, counting down.
ATCACAATACTCATTTGCCTAATAATTCTGCACACAGTGTAGTTATCTCAAATTTTGACTATAATATAGGTGCTAAAATGGGTGTAATTACAGAGATGAGTTTGTCATCGGTTGCTGCGCTCTGCATCCAAATAGACAAATCTCAGTATAAGAAAGTGAAGTTTGTCATTTCGGTCACTGCCTATGCAGAGCGCAGCAGCTGATGACAAAAGTATCTCCACTGCTGCACTCTGCATAGGCGGCAACCATATAGACAAAGCTCAGTATAATAAACTAAGTTTTGTCATCTTGGTGGTTGCCTATGCAGAGTGCAGTAGCTGATGCGAAACATATCTCCACTGCTGCTTTCTGCATGGGCAGCAACCAAATAGACAAAGCTCAGTATAAGAAAGTGAGCCTTGTCATCTAGGTCGTGGCCTATGCAGAGCGCAGTAGCTGATGACAAACGTATCTCCTCTCCACTGCTGCGTTCTGCAAAGGCAACGACCAAAATTAAAGATTAGCATATAATTGAAGAAGACAGTGCAGTTCAAATGATTGAATGATCTCTTCTATCAGTATTAAGAGCTTCTTTTATATTTTGAGTTGGTTTAGGACTAGGCGGAGTCACACTCGCGAGAGACTCGCATCGCATCACCCGGCACGGCCGCACACTTTCCTGACAGTAGCGGATCGGCTGCATGTATTTCTATGCAGCTGAGACGCTCCTGTCCGGAGGGGCGGCAGGTCGTGCCGGGTGATGCGATGCGAGACCCACGCGAGTCTCTCACAAGTGTGACTCCGGCCTAACACATACTGTAGTTCTATGGTTAGGCTTGGAACTAGAGCTTGCGTTTTTACCGCGTTTTAGCCGTGCTTTTAGCGCTTTTTACCTGCTTTTCCATTGCGTTTAGACAGATGCGTTTTGAACATAAAGACAGCGATAAATAAAGTTTAAACAGTCAAACACAATGAAAAAAGGGGGGGGGAAAGGAACACATATATAATTTTTGAAATAACGAAAATAGTTATATTTCATATAATTATAGCAGTTTTATACTATTTATCGCTAAAATAGCAATAAATTAATATTTTTCATTAATTTAATTGTCGGACTATGTGTGTGTGTAAAGGGACATATTATTCCATTATTTTGATATCAAAACCGCATGTGTTTATATAGTCCAAAACGCATTCTTTCTGCAGCTAAAAAGCAGGTAAAACGCTGGAATTTTGATGTTTGTTGCTTTTTGCAACTTCCCATTGACTTCAATGTTATCAAAACGCAGCCCAAATGGCAAAAACAATTGGCATGCTGCTTCTTTGAACGCTGAGTTTTTGCCCAAAATTATGCAAATTAAACGCTGCGTTTGTAAACGCAAAGTGCGGACAAGAAATTAACAATTCCCATAGATTTTGCTGGAAAATCAAAACGCATGCTTTTTGGCATGAAAACGCTGCAGTTCAAAACGGATCCAAAACGCAGGTGAAAAGCAGGTGAAAACGGAAAGTGCGGACACAGCCTAAGGCTATGTGCACACGCTGAGTATTTGGTGCACCAAATCTGCATCTTCTTACAGAAAAAGACACCAAAAATGCAGTGTGTGTTTGCAGCATTTTTGGTGCATTTTTGGTGTATTTCTGGTGTTTTTGGTGTATTTTTGGTTTGTTTTTGCTGCATTTCTGGTGTATTTTTGGTGCATTTTTGGGGCTTTTTTGATTTGTTTTTGGTGTATTTCTGGTGTGTTATTGGTGCATTTTTGGGGCTTTTTTGGTGTGTTTTTGGTTTGAATTTGCAGCATTTTTGGTGTGTCTTTGGTGCGTTTTTGGTGCATTTTGTGCCTTCTGTTTTTCGTGCAATTGTGGTGTATTTCTGGTGTATTTCTGGTGTGTTTTTGGTGTATTTCTGGTGTATTTTTGGTGCATTTTTGGTTTGTTTTTGGTACATTTCTGGTGTGTTTTTGGTGCATTTTTGGGGCTTTTTTGGTTTGTTTTTAGTACATTTTTGGTGTGTATTTGGTGCATTTCTGGTTTGTTTTTGGTGCATTTCTGGTGTATTTTTGGTGCATTTCTGGGGCTTTTTTGGTGTGTTTTTGGTTTGAATTTGCAGCGTTTTTGGTGTGTCTTTAGTGCATTTTTAGTGCATTTTGTGCCTTCTGTTTTTCGTGCAATTGTGGTGCATTTCTGGTGTGTTTTTGGTGTATTTCTGGTGTGTTTTTGGTACATTTTTGGTTTGTTTTTGGTGCATTTCTGGTGTGTATTTGGTGTATTTCTGGTGTATTTTTGGTGCTTTTTTGGTTTGTTGGTGCATTTTTGGTTTGTTTTCGGTGCATTTATCTGGTGTGTCTTTGGTGCATTTTTGGTGCATTTTGTGCCTTGTGTTTTTGGTTTGTTTTTGGTTCATTTTTGGTTTGTTTTTGGTGCATTTCTGGTGTGTCTTTGGTGAATTTTGTGCTTTGTGTTTTTGGAGTGTTTTTGCACATATTTGTTTCATGCATTTTCCATAATCAAGTTAACAGGTGGAAGGGCTGAAAATTGCAAGGAAAAATGCACCAAGAATGAACATTCTGCAGATTATTTTCTGCATCAAACCTGCACGGAAAAAATAAGCAACGTACACACAGCACTTCAGAATTCTTATTGACTTTGCTGGGATAAAGATACACATGCAGTTTTTAGACAAATCTGCACCCAGAAACACATCAAAAAAGGATAAAAACATGCACTGTGTGCACACAGCCAACAGTTCATGGCCGGGCGCTGGCACTGCCCTCCCTATACCACTAGGTCAAAGCCTAAATTATATGTCTATAAAGAGTAAATAATAGTAGCAGTCGCAGTGTAATGGGAGGACATATGTACCCGGGCTGCTACGTGTAACCTGTACAGATGTCACTTACTAGGTTATTACTGTAATGATATTAACTGGACAATAGTCAGAAAGCAATCACACTAAGTGCACCGCGCCAGCCGGAATTGTAACAGATTTCACTCACAGCCAACTCCGTGTCCCCCGTGTTATACCGACCACAGATGGGGAACAATGAAATCCGCTGAGTAAGGTTACTGTATCATATATATTCAGGGCCAGGGATATAGAAGCCCTTGGGCAAAAGATTTCTCGAGGACCGTCTTGACTTTTATTTCTTCTTCCCATTGAAGAGCTGTAACTTTTCCATGTTTTGCAATGATAGAGTTGGCTATGTTGCAATGTTGCAAGTTATAGTACCATTGTGCAATCCATACGAAAATAGCAACACCAACTACCATTAGTTTGGAGCTTCTCACAATGGACTCAAAGCCATTTTCTGGTCTCTTTATATCAATTTTTTTGGGGAAGCAATGTAAGAAAAAAACAGAGTCAATGTCTCATATTGAGGACACCATGAACCCTGAAGAAATCACCAACTCCATTTGCTGAAATGCAGATGCTACTTCTAGAACTCTCCTCCGCGCTTCACTGTTCCTGTTTCTTTCCGACCCTTCAGTGAAAAGAACTTCCTTCTGTTACAGTAAAATATTACAGATTTTGACAGCCAACATTTTTCTGTACCCCAGGTCCAATGTTTTCCTACATAGTTGAGTCGTTTGTCCTTGATTCCATGCAGAAGGTCTGTTTTTTGGCCACATTTCTTCCATAAAGACCACTTCTGGCCAGACCTTTCTGAACAGTAGAAGGGTGTAGCTGGGTGTGGAGACACGGGGGTCAGTGGGTGCTCTACTGTGGAGATACGGGGGTCAGTGGGTGCTCTACTGTGGAGATACAGGGGTCAGTGGGTGCTCTCGTCCGCTGATCCGGCCGCCTTTAGAAAGACAGCGTGGCCCAGGGCTCATCCCAACTGAACGCCGACCTCCTTAACCGTGGGCGGAACACTACTCAGACAACACCGGGTGAGGGAATCACAATATTAAGACTTTATTGGATCCCCAAACAAATAACAGCACATAACCAGCAAAACCACAGAATGTAACTGCCAACAGTTTCTCACCCTTCCGCTGGCTCACCAGGGATTAGAATGTCCATGCCTCGGAGCTTCCAGGGCTACTTATTCCAAACCAGCGGCACCCCTCTTTCGGCGGGCACCCACCGAGAATGGAATAATGTCGGATTTAGGAAGCTGGCTGAGGACTGCAAAGCCTGTACTCAGGTGACTGGATTGTCCCAAGCTGGATTCCTTCCTTAGGTAGTCCTTGATATCCCAGGCAAATCCTTGCATCCGATGCTGAAGTCCATGTAGTATTATAATCCAGGTTCGGCTATGGCTTGCCAATCGGACCCACAAGTCCTAGATTGGTATCTTGTAGCAAGAGTCTCCCCGGGCAATGGACAGTCCACCTTCTTATACCCCTGATCTCTCCATTGAGATATTAGGGTCTTCACAATTGGTGGATAAGACTGGGCTCTTATTGGCTAGATTTCAAGCCGTATACAAAATATCCCTAGTAGTAATGGTCTCTGGCAGAGACGAGGGCATCTAGCAATACAATGGGAGGTTCGTATAATTTATTTGTCTGGGTATCTGACCTTCACTAGCCAAGGCAATTACATGAGTCAACAAGAACTTTAACACTAGACTCCTAAGAGTCTTGTAAAACAATGAGGGGTTTAACCCGAGTTTATAAACAAACTATCATCATGTCTGGCTGAATTTTAAGAAACTTAACCCATGCTAGGCACTGACAGAGTCCAGGTCGTCACACTGGGTTCCACTGGTACCTGCCAGTTCTGAGCTGATTGTAGGATAGAAAGGGCACAAACAGGACTTTGATCTGAATAAAATCGGTCCAAATTGACAGTGCTTTGAAATAAAGTTTAACATGTTCTCGGGTCTCTCCAGACCCCAAAGATTAATAAATAGATGGAATGGGGTTAATAAATAATAATAAAATAACTCATCTACCTCAGGCCTTCACCTGTCCTAACACTGACCCAATCCCCCGCCCCGGTTTTCATTTTTTTCAGTGATCCCTTCCAGTACTGAGAGCAGTGAGTGGTCACATGGTCATTTTTGATTGGCATTGTGAAGTTGTGAAGGTTATGGTGGTAGAAGGGAGATATATTCCTCCTAGTAAGTGCCTGTCAAACCCTGGCCTGGACCTTCTCTGCTAGTCCGGGTCTTTGGGGCAACGCTTGAGTTGCACAGCTGCAGAAGTAGGACAGCATAAATAGACAGCAAGAACATCTCACTGGGTGTTTGGTCTGGAAAGCTGAAGTAGGTTTTGTGAATACGTGAATGGACTGGCATGTCCGGGACCTTTGCTATGCTGTTTGACAAGCTGGACTTTTGCCTTGCATTCCTGCCTGATGTAAGACTGTGTTTTTCTATTTGTTACCAATGTGAAAAAAGCATTGAGTTTTGGACTGAAAACCTGTGTATTCGTCCTTACTGTGTCCCTGGCATTGCCTACCGGAGGACCTTCTCTGCTAGTCCAGGTCTTTGGGGCAATGCCCAAGTTGCACAGCTACAGGAGTAGGACAGCATAAATAGGCAGCCAGATGTTTTTGTGGTGGTGGGTGTTTGACCTGGAAAACGGAAGCAGGTTTTATGGGAATAACATATGTGACGCCCTGGCTGGGCCAGGTAGTCACAGATAGGGCCCCGCATTACACCTGTCCCTTATAGGTAACACACAGCCAAACATTTAAACCCTAGTCACCCCCCTCAGGGCTTGATGGATACACCAGGGGCGGAACCAGGCAGTTGGAAGACGCCCACCAAGGATTTCAGATAGCCTAAGGCGGGAAAGTAAAGAGAACAAGTCTAGAGTTCAAGTTGGAGAGGTGTGTGGGCTGGAGCTGTGTGCAGCTCCAGCAGAGGAGAGAAACCAATTTGAGCAGGTGCCAGGGTAGGAGCCCTGGTACCTCAGGCTAGGAGGCAGACGGCGGTCTCCGTCTGCAGGAACCGGGAAGATGGCTCGGTGGAACAGCGGCATGGGTGGAAGCCCAAACTGTGCGGATGTGTCGCCGGATCCAGGCGCAGACGCGCTTTATAATGGAGCGATGGATGGCCGAGATGGAGCAGCTGGCTGCGGCCATGCGGGCACGTGAAGTGGAGGCAACCTTAGAGGAGCGGGTAAGCGACCCACGCCCCTTTGTCACCGAGAAACCGGTCGATCAGGCTGAGGGGCCCGGTCTGCCCCTGCCCTCTATATTGCCTCCCTCGCCGTCCGTACTGGTTGCCGCTGACCCCCCACTCGGTCCGCTGCCATCAACACCGGCAGCGGAGTCCGTTCCACCGGCCCGTGAGGAAGCCGCCGACCGCCAGCCCGTTACCGCCCCGGCACCAACACCTGCTCCGAAAAAGATCAGCCTCCGGAGGGTGCCCTGTCCCACAGAGAACCCGTCGGTCCCAGAAAAGGCTGCGCCGCAAATGACAATGGCCCCGGCAGTCCGCCCGGCCAAAGCGGAGGCGGTCCCCGACCAGAAGCCAGCACCGAAGGTAATGCTGGCCGCTCCCAAAAACCAGGCCTCGGCTGAGGCACCGCGGGGTTGCTGCTATCAGGCAGCTGAGCCGGCCGTGACACAGCGGGGTTCCCCAGTACAGAGGGTGTAGGTCGTAGCCGACAAGGGGGAATTCCGGCTGGGCCCGACCCCCACACAGAGTGAGCAGGAGCAGGCAGACGCTCCATACTGGGAGCGGCAGCAGCGCCAGCTGGGCCGGGAGATCACCGCCCGCGAGAAAAGGAAAGCGGAGGTGCTGGCCCGGACCTACTCGGAGAAGGACCACCTCCGCAATGCCACCTTTCGGGTGAGGGGCCCGACACATGAAGGCCAGGTCTGGCACTTCAACCCCCTTAGAGGATGGGGATTTATCTTAAAGCCGGGCCTGGATGAGGAGATCTTCGTGTCCCGGAGGGATGTCTACCCACACCTCCCTATGGGCCATCCTGACCGGGACCTGGAACCCGGGGAGTTGGTAACATACACCCGGCATTGTGGGGAGAGGGGGTGGTTTGCCCTGGATGTGAGAAGAAGGGTAACCATGGGTGCTCAGCTGCACGCCCGCCCCTCTCCGCCACCCTCCAGTCCTGCTGAAGAAGAATGCTTAAGTGGTAGCGGTTCCCGGCTACCTTTCTGCCCGTCCCCGTTGGGACAAAGTTGACATTACCATTTAAAGTTAAATAATGACATGGGTGAGAACTTGCAGGCCAACCCAAAAACTATTGGGCCTTGTAAATAGTCCCTGACCACCCTTTTCATAGTCCTGCAGTCTCCGGAGAGGCTGGTTGGAGGAAGGGCCTGCGGGAAATTGTAGGCCGAGGTCCTGTCACTAGTGAGACTGGTGACTACCCTCCGGGTCAGGGGTCCCCTGGACGTGGGGCCTCTGAGAGAGACTGCCGGGTAAGGAACTTATTACCCGGCCCGTGTGGCCAACACCCGGACCTGAACCCGCTTCCTGGACTGGGGAAAAGGGGTGCTGACCTGGTTTTTAGAGGCAGCATCAGGGCTAGGTTTGCTTGGGTGGGCAAAAATGAAAAGGACCCGGTCCCGTCCCGTTCCCGGTTAATAAAAATGTTTTATTGCAACGTTTAAGTAAACTGCCTCCCGTAAGGGAAGAAAACAAAAATATGCTTAATTGTACAAAAGGTATTATACCTGTAAACATGTTTTATCTTTTTCAGTTCAAAAAGCAAAATAAACCGGTGGTGGTCGGACAGCCCGCAGACAGTCTGTGGTTAACCAAGGGGGGAGTGTGACACCCTGGCCGGGCCAGGTAGTCACAGATAGGGCCCCGCATTACACCCATAGGTAACATACAGCCAAACATTTAAACCCTAGTCACCCCCCTCAGGGCTTGATGGACACACCAGGGGGTGGAACCAGGTGGTTGGAAGACGCCCACCGAGGATTTCAGATAGCCTGAGGCGGGAAAGTAAACAGAACAAGTCTAGAGTTCAAGTTGGAGAGGTGTGTGGGCTGGAGCTCTGTGTAGCTCCAGCAGAGGAGAGAAACCAATTTGAGCAGGTGCCAGGGTAGGAGCCCTGGTACTTTTGGCTAGGAGGCAGGTGACGGTCTCCGTCTGCAGGAGCCGGGAAGACGGCTCGGTGGAACCGATGTGGACCAGAACAGGGTAGTGGCCCGCCGGTACCGACCCAGGGAACCGACTCGGAAACCGGAGCACAAAGGGGGGTACTCAGACCCTGAAGCTAGGTCCAGAAGCTACTGGGAGCTAGCTAATTAACTGATTGCGGCCAGGACTAGAGGTCCTGTCCCACCCAAAGTCCCGACTGAAGGCAACAACCCAACGAGGGGGATAAGAAGCCCCCGCCACGGCTCAGAGATCCCACGGGCCAGCGTCTGCGGGCAAAGGGCTCCTTAGGCAACCACAAGCCGGGAGTGGACTACTGAAGTTGCAAGCACAGGCAGTCCAACATCCAACACAGGTGCGGGAGAAAGACAGAGACCAGCAGCCGGGTGATGGACCAGACTGCAGCAGGCTGCGAGCACCGACCACCATCACCTTGGTTTACCAGAGACCCGTGTGCTTACTAATAGTGAGTACAAAAGCACCATCCGGTCCCCCATCTCCCTGCACCGCCAAACACCCCCAATGGGTCCCGGGGCCACCATCCCTGCCCACGGAGGGGTTAACAACTTGCTGCCAAACATCTCCACCGGATGCCCCGTAACTGCAGCGGTGGTGTCCACCTTCACGACATCCCGTGGGTGGCGTCACGAACTTAACACGGCCCCGGCCGTACATCTTCGTCCCCAAACCACAACCCCCCTTTCAGTTGAAGTGACTGCGAGACCCCCGGGTCCAGAGACCCTCAAGCCACCCACTGAAGGCCCGGATCCGAGCGTCTCGGCTGCCGAGCGCAGTGCGCGTCTGAAGCTGGCAAGTGAACACCCGGAAAAGAAGCCTGCCGCAATGCGCACAGGAGAGAATGAGTGACGGGGACGTCGCTCATGTGACTCCATGGTATCACACCCAGGGGCGTGATACCACGGAAAGTATGCAGACATCCATATTGCAAGGCGCCGCCCATGGGACCAAATACCCTGCTATTTACATAGGAAGTATGAAGGTAATACTGTAAATCGTTTTTTATTACTTTCATATTATACAATTTTACAGCACAGGGATGGGTAGGGAGGTGTAATTAGGGCACACATGCGTCTGCTGATAGGTTAGAACGCATATTCTAGGTGACAGGTTGATTCCTAAACACTTTGGATTCACCAGAATCCAAATTTATTTTTGGGGGGGAATTTGAAACAAATTCAATTTGATTGATTCGCTCATCCTTAGTGATAAATCATTTTTAATATTATATAATCTAATATATAAAGCTGAATGTATGTGTGTATGTTTGTATGTCCGCTAAAGGAATCCGCACCGTCGCATTTACAATCAAGAAATTTTGCACAAACACCTCATGTGACTCAGGGACTATGTTTTGAGGGGAAAATTTAACCCCGCGCTTTGCCAAAAAACCTGCTTACATTATTGTCAATGGAGCTGGGAGCTACAGGTCATTAATATGAGCTGTGATTGGTTGCTATAGGAACAATGGACATTCTTAGGGGTACTTTGCACGCTGTGACATCGCTAGCCGATTATAGAGATGCTGAGTGCGATAGTACCCACCCCCGTCGCACATGCGATATCTTGTGATAGCTGCCGTAGCGAACATTATCGCTACGGCAGCTTCAAACGCACTTACCTGGTCGGCGACGTCGCTGTGACTGCCGAAGAATCCCTCCTTCAAGGAGGCGGTGCATTCGGTGTCACAGTGACGTCACCGCGACGTCACTAATCGGCCGGCCAATAGAAGCGGAGGGGCAGATACAGTTAGGTCCAGAAATATTTGGACAGTGACACAATTTTCGCGAGTTGGGCTCTGCATGCCACCACATTGGATTTGAAATGAAACCTCTACAACAGAATTCAAGTGCAGATTGTAACGTTTAATTTGAAGGTTTGAACAAAAATATCTGATAGAAATTGTAGGAATTGTACACATTTCTTTACAAACACTCCACATTTTACGAGGTCAAAAGTAATTGTACAAATAAACCAAACCCAAAAAAAAAAATTTATTTTCAATATTTTGTTGCGAATCCTTTGGAGGCAATCACTGCCTTAAGTCTGGAACCCATGGACATCACCAAACGCTGGGTTTCCTCCTTCTTAATGCTTTGCCCGGCCTTTACAGCCGCAGCCTTCAGGTCTTGCTTGTTTGTGGGTCTTTCCGTCTTAAGTCTGGATTTGAGCAAGTGAAATGCATGCTCAATTGGGTTAAGATCTGGTGATTGACTTGGCCATTGCAGAATGTTCCACTTTTTTGCACTCATCAACTCCTGGGTAGCTTTGGCTGTATGCTTGGGGTCATTGTCCATCTGTACTATGAAGCGCCGTCCGATCAACTTTGCGGCATTTGGCTGAATCTGGGCTGAAAGTATATCCCGGTACACTTCAGAATTCATCCGGCTACTCTTGTCTGCTGTTATGTCATCAATAAACACAAGTGACCCAGTGCCATTGAAAGCCATGCATGCCCATGCCATCACGTTGCCTCCACCATGTTTTACAGAGGATGTGGTGTGCCTTGGATCATGTGCCGTTCCCTTTCTTCTCCAAACTTTTTTCTTCCCATCATTCTGGTACAGGTTGATCTTTGTCTCATCTGTCCATAGAATACTTTTCCAGAACTGAGCTGGCTTCATGAGGTGTTTTTCAGCAAATTTAACTCTGACCTGTCTATTTTTGGAATTGATGAATGGTTTGCATCTAGATGTGAACCCTTTGCATTTACTTTCATGGAGTCTTCTCTTTACTGTTGACTTAGAGACAGATACACCTACTTCACTGAGAGTGTTCTGGACTTCAGTTGATGTTGTGAACGGGTTCTTCTTCACCAAAGAAAGTATGCGGCGATCATCCACCACTGTTGTCATCCGTGGACGCCCAGGCCTTTTTGAGTTCCCAAGCTCACCAGTCAATTCCTTTTTTCTCAGAATGTACCCGACTGTTGATTTTGCTACTCCAAGCATGTCTGCTATCTCTCTGATGGAGTTTTTCTATTTTTTCAGCCTCAGGATGTTCTGCTTCACCTCAATTGAGAGTTCCTTAGACCGCATGTTGTCTGGTCACAGCAACAGCTTCCAAATGCAAAACCACACACCTGTAATCAACCCCAGACCTTTTAACTACTTCATTGATTACAGGTTAACGAGAGAGACGCCTTCAGAGTTAATTGCAGCCCTTAGAGTCCCTTGTCCAATTACTTTTGGTCCCTTGAAAAGAGGAGGCTATGCATTACAGAGCTATGATTCCTAAACCCTTTCTCCGATTTGGATGTGAAAACTCTCATATTGCAGCTGGGAGTGTGCACTTTCAGCCCATATTATATATATAATTGTATTTCTGAACATGTTTTTGTAAACAGCTAAAATAACAAAACTTGTGTCACTGTCCAAATATTTCTGGACCTAACTGTATGAGCGGGATGTAAACATCCCGCCCACCTTCTCCCTTCCACATTGCCGGTGGACGGCAGGCGCAGGTAAGGAGATGTTTGTCGGTCCTGCGGCTTCACACACAGCGATGTGTGGAGCTGAAGGAGCGACAAACAACATCGTACTTGCGGACGCATCGACATTATGAAAATGAACGACGTGACACAGATCACCGATTTTTGACTGTTTCACGCTCGTTCATCTTCTCTCCTAGGCTTTACACGTTGCGACGTCGTTACCGGTGCCGGATGTACGTCACTTTCGATTTGACCCCGACGATATCGCAGTAGTGATGTCGCAACGTGCAAAGTACCCCTTAGTATAAGAAGCTTATGTGTGAGGTAATAGGATGTCAGTGGAAAGACGGATAGAGAGAAACAGAGAGACAGAGACAGAGACAGACAGAGACAGACAGAGACAGACAGAGACAGACAGAGAGAGAGACAAAGAGAGACAAAGAGAGACAGAGAGAGACAGATAGAGACAGATAGAGACAGACAGAGAGAGACAGACAGAGGGAGATAGGAAGAGGAATCAATAGTGGAGATCGCTGCCCAATATGTCACTACTTGCCATAAGATGAGAGGAACATAAGACCCCCAAAAGGACTTTCAGAGCCCAAATTGAGCCCCCAATTCCCCATAACCGTGATCCCCTCCCACCACACTTACTATATTTCTCTTGCTTTGGCAACACTAAATGTATTTTGGTCCTGCCAATAAAGCATATTTGAATTTGATAGATAGACAGGGGACAGACGGAGAGGTAGAGAGCGAGATGTACCACCCCCGTGTCAGCGGCTGAGCCGCTCGGATCCGGAACCGCGGTGGCTCGAGGGGTCTCCGGACCCAGGAGGGGGTCACGCGGACACTCAAACTTAAAAGGGGGGATATGTACAGGGGATTTAGAAGTTCGTGACGCCACCCACGGTGCGTAGTAAGATGGAGTACCACCGCTGCTGTTGGGAGCGCCTGGTGACGATGGTGCAGCAGCAAGGTGTTTAACCCCCTCTGTGGGTAGGGGGTTGTGCCCCGGGGCCCCGTGAAGGTAGCAAAAGGGTGCCATTGGGGAGGAAAGGGTTTCTGCATACTCACTCAGTCCACGAATACTGTCACCGACAGCTTGTAAACCAGAATTCTGAGCACCACTGCAGCAAGGAGGGAGCACGCTTGGATCCGTGCCCGTGGTGCTGCTTGTTAGCCTGTGACTTTTTCCGTGGCACCTTCTTCACTGTTTGGACCCTGTAGTGTGGAACTAGTTGGGTCCCGCTCACCCGTATGGCTAACGGAGTGGGCTTGCTCTCAGGGTTCACGCTTGGGATTTGATGGACTGTGTTTTGGGAAAAGTCCTATCCCCTCATTTCGCTAGTACCCCGATTTTGGAGCGGGTGAGGGATGAATCTTAAAGACTTCACCCCCGTCGGGTAAATAACCAGGACGCTTGCAGCTACTTCCTGGCCTAGGGTCCGCGTACCCCGTCGTGCCCTGGCCTCTGCCCGGAGATGGCTCAAGGCCGCCGACTGCCCTCCTCGACATATCCGTGCCCCTTGACACGATCCCCTGCAACCGGGGTTCCAGCTCCCCTACAAGGCCCAGACCAATGTCTGCCACCTAGTAGTCTCAAGGAGCCCTGCTCCTCAACTGGTGACCTCTCACTTTGAGAGTCACCACTCCACACTCCTATTCCTTCACTTTCTCTCTCCCTTCTCCTTCTTCACGTCTCACTTTTCCCTACCAACTCCCCAAGTGGGCAGCCCTATTCCCTTCAGGCCCACCAATGGTGTGTCTGGTGGGTGTTGTGCAAAGTGTTCCTAGGGTTTTGACTGGCTCTGATCTTAGCAACACCAAAGAACAGGGATCCGTAACCAAGGAGGATGCGGATACCGTGCAGAAGGGCAGATTGCACAATACCCTGTGATCACCTGATAGGCCATGGCGTCACATGCCCCCTTGGTTAAACGTAATTCGTCCCCGAGCTACAGGACACCAGAGGTTTATTTTTGTTTTAACTTTAGTAAAAAAAAATTAAAAATTAGCACAGTATTTATTGACAGGTTCCATCCCATACAGGGGAGGCACTTTTCTTAAACGTTACTAACTTTTTAGAGTTCACCGTCCAACAGTGGGACGCTACCAGTTTCAATGGTAATGGAGGCTTAACCTACTCCATTGCAGCCCCTTTCTGTGACAATCCACTCCCAATGTCCCAGACCCAATAACCCGCCACCCAAACAACCTGACCCCCTGGAAACCTATCCGGTTAAGGTCCTGAATGTTGTCTTTAGACGACTCTGGTTGGCACAGGAGGTGCAATTATGTACAATACACAAGTTCGTGTTGGTCACGCCAGTCCTGTGACCATGGTCCATATTTACTAATATTTACCTATAAAATATAACGGAGTCCATGTACCGGGTGTACACACTGAAAAGGAATTTGGTTGTTAATCAGGTAACTTCTTCGTTCATTTTCAATTATTTACTTAAACTTTAATTTGCTGATATCTATATGAAAAATAACAAACTGTGAAAAACAATCAACGAAAACACCGATACCTAACAGTTCTATAGCATCGTAAAACTACTGGCATTGTAAAATTTTTAGTAGAATATCGTCGGGTCCCATAGCCACGCTTCCTTGCGACTACGTGCTACTGACGCCGACACAAACCCTTTCTCAAACATCACATGTTTGGTTACCTCCAGGGCATACCAGCCCCTCTCTCCACAATGCCGGGTATAGGTAACCATCTCCTGAGGTTGAAGTTTGCGCTCAGGGTGGCCCCAAGGGAGGTGCTGCGCTACGTCCCATCGAGACACATACACCGCAGCTGTGAGGCCTGCTTCGCGGATGAATCCCCACCCTTGCTCAGGGTCAAACCGCTCCACAAGGCCACGACACCGTGGCCCTTTAACTCGAGAAGCAGCGCTCCTCACTTGCTCCTTTTCTGCTCTATTACGGGCGGCAAGCTCCCGTCGTCGCCGGTCTCAGGTTGCGATATCCGCTTGTAGCTGGTACTGGTGTCGTTCCCAGTAGTGGGCATCAGCATCCGGCCTCAGCTCCCTATCTGGCTCTGGTTTTATCTGGACTCTTGCGGCCCCAACAGCCGTTGGGATGCCGAACGGTAGCGCAATCGGTGGATCTTTTGACTCCGTTTCCGTAGCTGTAAACAGACAGACCGACTGTTCTACAGCTGTGGTTGCAGGGTCCGGGTGCTTCGCCTCTGAGAACGGGCCCAGTGAGGCGGCTGGGTCTGGTCTGGCCGGTGTCTGGGTGACCGCTGCCGTGACTGGAATGAGGGTCGTAGTCGGGATCTTCGCAGCTGGAGCTAATTGTAGAGGCACTGAATGTTCCGCTGCCGGGGTTGGTGTGGGCAGCTTGGCGTCCGCTGAGGACGGGGTAGGTCACGGTGGTGTGCTCACCGCGAGCGGGGGCGGTCCGGATCCCTCAGCCGTTGTGGCCGGATTTGGGCAATCAGTAGGGACTGGGTAACCGCTTACCCTCTCTTCACGTGGTTCAATCTCACGGGCTCGCACCGCCATCGCCAGGCTCCTCATCTCTTCCCTCCAGTGGTTCAGTATAAACAGGAACTGCGTCCACATTCTCCTGCACAGCTGCTCCGTCTCCTTCTCTATCCATGTCGTGGTCCCAGGGACAGCACGTTCTGGGGACCAGTCTCGCTCCGCCATCTTGCCACTGCGTTGTCCAGGAACGTTATGGCAGAGTCCTGGTGTCCCTGCTCCACTTCCGTTGTTGTTACATTCCGGCGCGGGTCTTTTCTCTGCACTCTTTCGCGCGCTGTGGCCCTCTGGGAACTTCCGGTTCTGGCCTCACATGCAAGACGAAGGGCGGGGCTTAGGCTTCGCACGCTTTCTCGGAAAAGACAGCGTTTTGGCTCGAAAAGATGGCAGAAAATGGCGGAATTGGCGGGAAAAGGACTCTTGACTCGCGGTTTTCGGCTTTCAAGGCGCACGTCACCCAGGTAAGTGGGTCCTGCTCGTATCCTGTTCAAGATGCCAGGTTTTTCGAGGTGTACCTGTGTCGCCCGGGGACCAGGGGTATTCAGATCCGGGCCACGGGGTCACTTCTGTGGGTATCACGGTGGCGTGACCCGGTCTGTGATCTCAGGCTCCACAGTAAAAGGGGATTTGGTAAGGGAGATTGTCCGTGACGCCACCCACGGTTGTGGTGATTGTGTGGACACCACCGCTGCTCTGTATGGGGATCCCGGGAGCGGTGACAGGGAGCAGCTTTAGATGTTAACCCCTCCGTGGGTAGGGGCAGTTGGTCCCGGGGCCCGTTCGGGAAAAAGCAGGGAGCAGGGCGCAGTGCTGCGGTGCGGTGCCCGAGGCACGGGCGTACTCACAAGTATTTCACACAGAGTCACTGGTAAACTAGGAATTGCCGGTGTCCGCAGCCTTCGGTACGGGGGGGTGTTAGAGTTCCACACACGGTGCAGCAGCTCCTGTTGTTCTTTCCCTGCAGCCAGGTGCCTCTCTCTCCACTCTCTTCCTCTTTCTCCTCAGCCGGGAACGGGGAATCCACTCCCCTGCAGTGATCCGGGTCACCCTAGGTACCGACGGGCCACTACCCTGCCCCGGCTACCTCTGGCCCCTTCCTCAGTAACAGCCTGTCCCGGCCCTTTCAGAGCACGCTTCACTATCAGCCTGGGAGCTACAACTCCAGACTCCTCTTCTGTCTGTCTCTCCACACACTCTGCTCCAGCCCCTCCCCTCTGCTCTGTTTTTCTCTTACACTGGGGGAAGTGGTTTGTCTTGCTGCACCGGTGTGGGATCAAGTTACCAAGGAGGATTAACTCTTTCTGTGACAACCTGGCTTTGCCAGGGCGTCACACACCCCCTTGGCAAAACACAGCCCGTCCTCGGGCTGTCTGGGCACCAACATTTATTAAAACTGGAAAAAGGAAAAATAAACACATTACAATCATACATCTTCCCACATCGGGAGGTACGTTTTCTACAACTTTAAACTGTTCTGCCGCCCCCACCTGCTGTGCAGATGGCCTCCTCCTGAACTTGAGGACGCTGAACAGGGGTGACAGTCCATAAAACAGTCAACTTTTTAACTTGTGGGTAGCCGTCCATGCTCCACTGCCACTGCCGCTGCCGCCACTCCCAGTACGGGGCACGGGTTCCGTGCTCTGCCTCCTGCTCAGAAGCCAGGCCCACTTGGATGCCCTCGGCACCGGCTACAACCGGCCTCGCTAACTGCCGAGGGCTCCATCTCTCACTGGCCTGCTCCTCCTCTCTGAAGGTGCACTCCGGCTGCTCCGCAGCCATGACGGGGTACCTGGGGGCGGCTGGCGCCACATCTGGGGCAGACTTCCAATCGGGTGCCACCTCCGTTGCGGCCAGGCGGACTGCCGGAGCCGACGTCATCACCGTGGCGGCTGGGCGGACTGCCGGAGCCGGGTAAGATGTCATCGGGGTTGCGGCTACTGCTTGTCCAGGAACGGAATTAGGCAAAGTCCTGGCGTCCCTGCCTTTACAGTCCTGGTCACATAAACTGCGGTTCCTTCCTCCTGCTCCCCCTTGGTACTCGGGGGCAGTCCTTCTAGCAACTTTTAAAATTTTCTTTTCGCTTCCGGTCCTCCGGAGCTTCACTTCCGCCCGCGTTCTCAGGGGGTGGAGCCTCTTTTTCGCGCCCACCGCTTGGGGAAGAAGGCGCTGGGCGGGAGATTTTCGCGCCCAAAATGGCGGCAAAGATGTCGACTTTCAAATTTTTTGCAGCGGATCACCGCTGATAGTCCAGAACAGGGCGCACTTCCTCCAGGTAACTGAATGGGTTTGATCCTGTTTGTGACGCCAAATGTGTCGCCCGGGGACCAGGGGTACTCAGATCCGGGCCACGGGGTTACTTCTGTGGGTATCACGGTGGCGTGACCCGGTCTGTGATCCCAGGCTCCACAGTAAAAGGGGATTTGGTAAGGGAGATTGTCCATGACGCCACCCACGGTTGTGGTGATTGTGTGGACACCACCGCTGCTCTGTATGGGGATCCCGGGAGCGGTGACAGGGAGCAGCTTTGGATGTTAACGCCTCCGTGGGTAGGGGCAGTTGGTCCCGGGGCCCGTTCGGGGATAAGCAGGGAGCAGGGCGCAGTGCTGCGGTGCGGTGCCCGAGGCACCGGCGTACTCACAAGTATTTCACACAGAGTGACTGGTAAACTAGGAATTGCCGGTGTCCGCAGCCTTCGGTACGGGGGTGTTAGTGTCCCACACATGGTGCAGCAGCTCCTGTTCTTTCCCTGCAGCCAGGTGCCTCTCTCTCCACTCTCTTCCTCTTTCTCCTCAGCCGGGAACGAGGAATCCACTCCCCTGCAGTGATCCGGGTCACCCTAGGTACCGGCGGGCCACTACCCTGCTCCGGCTACCTCTGGCCCCTTCCTCACTACAGCCTGTCCCGGCCCTTTCGGAGCACGCTTCACTATCAGCCTGGGAGCTACAACTCCAGAGTCCTCTTCTGTCTGTCTCTCCACACACTCTGCTCCAGCCCCTCCCCTCTGCTCTGTTTTTCTCTTACCCTGGGGGATGTGGTTTGTCCTGCTGCACCGGTGTGGGATCAGGTTACCAAGGAGGATTAACTCTTTCTGTGACAACCTGGCTTTGCCAGGGCGTCACATACCGCCCCCTTATCAGCAGCCAAGCCGCTCGGATGCGGAACCGCGGTGGCTCGAGGGGTCTCCGAACTCGGGAGGGGGTCGACCGGACACTTGAAGTTAAAAGGGGGGATATGTACAGGAGATTTAGACATTTGTGATGCCACCCACGGTGCGTGGTAAAATGGAGTACCACCGCTGCTGTTGGGAGCGCCTGGTGGAGGTGGTATGGCAGCAAGGTGTTTAACCCCTCCGTGGGTAGGGGGAAGTGCCCCGGGGCCCGGTCATGGTAGCGAAGGGGTGCCGTTGGGGAGGAAAAGGTTTCTGCATACTCACTCAGTCCAAGAATACTGACACCAACAGCTTGTAAACCAGAATTCTGAGCACCGCTGCAGCAAGGAGGGAGCACGCCTGGATCCGTGCCCTTGGTGTTGCTTGTTAGTCTGTGACCTTTTCCGTGGCACAATTGCACGGGCAATACCCTGTGATGACCTGATAGGCCAGGGTGTCACACAAGACAGATAGAGAGGGGCAGATAGAAAGAGAGAGGGAGTGGGAGAGAGACAGAGAGACACTTAGTTACTATCCCGGGCAATGCCGGGTACTACATCTAGTATATTGTATAAAAACCCTAACATCTTGAGCCAAATATACCAAGAACCAATATGAGCCATTACCCGTCTGTTATAAAATACGCCAACTGGTCATTATCACCATAACCAACATGGTGATGACCGGAAATAATAATAACTATTGAATATTTCTTGCGGATCCATCCAATAGTAAGAAACGGAAACAGAAAAGGAAAGGTGCGGCTTTGTGATCAGTTGATATATAGTAACGCAGAATCTCCTCTTCAGAGGCACTTAGTCATTTTCTATCCTTCTCAGTTCCCAACTATCTTTTGTTATATTCCATCTTGGTGACTAAATCTTTTCTTAGTCACTGAAGAATCAATAAGGAATTAGCCGGTGAGTTTTGTGTGATTGCGCCGGTTGTGACCGTTCAGAAATTTCCCAGAAATGTGACATCACCCCCCCATTACAAGAACAATTGGAGTGATTGAACGTCCTCGGCAGCCAAAGAGTTAAACCCTGAGAGGGACAATTATACCGATATGTCGGATATCACTGCACGGCTCGACGTGTTCATTTCCAGACTGGTACACGGTGACTGGATATAATTATAGGTGCCCGCATTGTATTTGTGATAACCAACCATTTGGGCAGTCCCATTGGGAAATCATTGCCTCCACAAACTCATTTCCAGCACATCCATATTCTCTCGTCTGGCTGAGCTCTTGTCCATCTGTTTCAATGGCCCCATGCCCGCTCAGCAAGTCATTCACATCATTGCCCTAGGGCACCAATGCCACTTAACAATGGCTGTAGATAGCCAGCCTCATTTGCACTGCTAATGCCATACCGTTTCCAAGAGGCAGGGCAGCCCGTGCCAAAACAGGCAGCTGGCACTGTGTGTTCTCTTCCTATGGAAACAACCATTCAAGAGCCATAAACCTGCTCCCTATTTGTCGTCTGATTTCTTAATGAGCATTTTACTCATGAAAAAGTACCTTACCAAGATGGATGGTTCCCCACTGTGACTATAATAGCTATTCCAGTAAATATTTTTTAAGGGAAAGCTTGCAGGCTTGCGACGGGGTGACTGGGTGCCTCAATGAAATGGCTTTTGGCATCGGTCTCCATGCTGCAAATTGTATCCGAACTGAAGGAACATAAAGGCACAGCTTTAAAGGGCCAGACTCGTGCACAATGACATGCTAGACAGATTAGCAACGCACCCGTCTCATCGCTCGGTTATACTATACTTTTTTGTTATTGCAACTTTTTCCACTTTTATCGTGGAAATATGTTTATAGGTAAGAAACGCTTAAAGTCGAAATTAGCTTTCACAAGATTAATACGTTTATTGGGCCTTGAATCATTGGTGTCAACTTTTTGGTATTTTTTCTTCTTCTTTTTAATTAAATTTATGATTAATATTAAAAATTGTAACATTGATGACCTATCCTTAAGGCCGCTTTACACACAATGACGTCGCTAACGAGATGTCGTTGGGGTCACGGAATTCGTGACGCACATCCGGCCTCGTTAGCGACGTCGTTGCGTGTGAAACGATCAAAATTAATCACCTAATCGTTGTTCGTTGACGCGTAATTCCTTTCCCAAATATCGTTGCTGATGCAGGTACGATGTTGTTCGTCGTTCCTGAGGCAGCATGCATCGCTATGTGTGACACCGCAGGAACGAGGAACATCACCGTACCTGCGGCCGCCGCCAATGAGGAAGGGAGGAGGTGGGCGGCATGTTCCGGCTGCTCATCTCCGTCCCTCCGCTTCTATTGGACGGCTGCCGTATGACGTTGCTGTGACGCCGAATGAACCGCCCCCTTAGAAAGGAGGCGGTTCGCCGGTCACAGCGACGTCGCAGGGAAGGTAAGTCCGTGTGACGGGTCCGAGCGATATTGTGCGCCACAGGCAGTGATTTGCCCGTGACGCACAACCGATGGAGACGGGTGCTTTCACCAGCGACATCGCTAGCGAGATCGCAGTGTGTCAAGTGCCCTTTAGGCTAGATCATCAATGTATGATCCGGCACGATCTGTCATCAGCTGCGGCCACCACACCACCAGTGAGCTCTTATATATAGCATTCCAAAATACTGTATATAAGAGCCCAGACCACTATGTAGAATGTAAACAAACTTTTATAATACTCACCTAAGGGGCAGTCCAGTCCGATGGGTGTCTCTGCTCTCCGGTCTGATGGGTGTCGCTGCTCTCCGGTCCAATGGGTGTCGATGCTCTCCGGGGTGTCGCTGCTCTCTGGTCCGATGAGTGTCGCTGCTCTCCGGTTCGATGGGTGTCGCTGTTCTCTGGTCTGATGAGTGTCGCTGCTCTCTGGTCCGATGGGTGTCTCTGCTCTCTGGTCCGATGGGTGTCGCTGCTCTCTGGTCCGATGGGTGTCGCTGCTCTCTGGTCCGATGGGTGTCGCTGCTCTCTGGTCCAATGGGTGTCGCTGCTCTCCAGTCCGATGGGTGTCGCTGCTCTATGGTCCGATGGGTGTCGCTGCTCTCTGGTCCGATGGGTGTCGCTGCTCTCTGGTCCGATGGGTGTCGCTGCTCTCTGGTCCGATGGGTGTCGCTGCTCTCCAGTCCGAAGGGTGTCCTGCTCTCTGGTCCGATGGGTGTCGCTGCTCTCTGGTCCGATGGGTGTCGCTGCTTTCTGGTCCAATGGGTGTCGCTGCTCTTCGGTCCGATGGGTGTCGCTGCTTTCTTGGCTGATGGGTGTCGCTGCTCTACGGTCCAATGGGTGTCGCTGCTCTACGGTCCAATGGGTGTCGCTGCTCTACGGTCCAATGGCTGTCGCTGCTCTGTGGTCCAATGGTTGTCGCTGTTTTCCGGGCCGGCACTCCTCTCTGCTGTGATCTCCATCCTCCTACCCTGGCCAGTGTGGATGATGCGTCTACATCATCCACACAAGCCGACATTGTGCTCCTGTGTAGGCGCACTTTGATCTTTCTGGCTGAAGGCAGACCAAATTACTGTAATGTGCAGGCGAGAGGAAAGGTTAAAGATCGTCTGCACATGCGCACTAAAATACTCAGGCAGATCAGGAGGGCAGATCAGTGTGCCTGCGCAGGTACTCAATGCTGGTTAGTGTGGATGATGTAGGACATGTCATGCCCACGGGCCTCAGAAGGAGGATGGCGATCGTCGCAGAGAGGGGGCACCAGACAGGATAGAGGAGGTGCCGGACTGGAGAGCAGCAACACCCATCGCACCGGACCGCTCCTCAGACTGTTTTTATGTTATACACAGCGGCCTGGGCTCTTATATACAGCATGTTAGAATGCTGTATATAAGGGCTCACTGGTGGTGGCCGCGTCTTATAGTCACCAAATCTGGTGACAGTTTCCCTTTAAAGTAGAGGACATCCTCTTTAATATTTGCCATAAATTTGATTAAAGATAAAGAAAAAAAGGACATCAATGTAAAAGTAGTCGACAACCTCTTTCAGTAATCTGATATTTTTTGGATTGATAATTGACAGTCAATCTTTTGTAATATTGTTTGCATCTTGCAAATGATCAAGTATTAGTGATCGAAAAAAAAAATTGCACTGCCAAAACAAAAGCGCATAAACGAAAAATCGCCCAGTTCTTAATGGGTTAAATACAAAGTACGGTATAGTCTTGTCCTTGCATTTAGCTGCAAAAAAAATAATGGAGGCTTGTTTGATTTTGGTCCAAGTCATGGATCAAACCTATCCATTCAATTAATGGATTCTTGGAAAAACGGACAGCGCACAGAAGACAGCTGCAGATCAACCAAGTCCGGTTCGCTTTTAACCATATGCGCTAGTTGTAGAACCCGGTGTTGCCCAGGTTAGTAACTAAGCCCCACTCTCCCACTCCACCTCTCACCACTGAAATCATGTGACCTCACACATAAGCTTCTTATACTAAGAATGTCCTTTGTTGTAACCAATCACAGCTCCTATTCATGAGCTGTAACAAAATAGAAGCAGAGCTGTGATTGGTTGCTATAGGCCACCTGATAAATATCCAGAGTAACTGTTAAAACAGCCAATATATTACCTTAAACATCCAGTTTCTGTGTGTGTGTCTCTTAGTGTGTGTCTCTTTCTGTCTGTCTCTTTCTGTCTGTCTCTTTCTTTGTATGCGTCTCTTTTTGTATGTCTATAGGTGTGTGTGTCTCATTCTATGTGAGTCCTTTTCTGTGTGTGTGTCTCTTTCTGTGTGTCTCTTTCGGTGTATCTGTCTGTCCATATGTCTCTTTATGTTTGTTTCTGTGTGTTTGTCACTTTCTATGTGTGTCTCTTTCTGTGTTTGTGTAGCTCTTTCTGTGTTTGTGTGTCTCTTTCTCTGTGTGTAGGTCTCTGTGTGTCTCTTTTGGTGTCTCTTTCTGTCTGTGTGTCTCTTTCGGTGTCTCTTTCTATCTGTGTGTCTCTGTCGGTGTCTCTTTCTGTCTGTGTGTCTCTTTCGGTGTCTCTTTCTGTCTGTATGTCTCTCTGTCTGTGTGTCTCTTTCTGTCTACGTGTCTGTCTCTTTCTGTGTATGCATCTCTTTCTGTATGTCTCTGGGTTTGTGTCTCATTCTATGTGTTTCCTTTTCTGTGTGCTTGTCTCTTTATGTGTGTGTCTTTTTGTGAGTGTGTGTCTTTCTGTGTGTGTCTATTTTGGTGTATCTGTCTGTCCGTGTGTCTCTTTCTGTTTGTGTGTTTCTGTGTGTTTGTCTCTTTCTATGTGTGTCTGTTTCTGTTTTTGTGTGTCTCTTTCTCTTTGTGTGTCTTTTTCTGTGTTTGTGTGTCTCTTTCTGTGTTTGTGTGTCTCTTTCTCTGTGTGTCTCTGTCTGTGTGTCTCTTTCGGTGTCTCTTTCTGTCTGTGTGTCTCTTTCTGTCTGTGTGTCTCTTTCTGTGTTTGTGTGTCTCTTTCTGTGTTTGTCTCTTTCGGTGTTTCTTTCTGTGTGTCTCTTTCTGTGTTTGTCATTTTCTGTCTACGTGTGTGTCTCTTTCTGTCTACGTGTGTCTCTTTCTCTGTGTGTGTCTCTGTCTGTGTGTGACTCTTTCTGTCTACGTGTGTGTCTCTTTCTGTGTGTCTGTCAACTGTGTGTCTCTTTCTCTGTCCATAATAGAAGTCTATAATAACAGATCTGGTCACAGTTCTATTAACTTTAATGAACTTTTTTTGGCGAATAACTGTAAAGCGCATAGTTAAATTTTCCCCTCAAAACATAGTCTATGACGGTCCCTGAGTCAAATGAAGCGTCTGTGCAAAATTTCGTGATTGTAAATGCGACGGTTCGAATTCCTTTAACGGACATACACACACATATATATACACACACACACACACACACACACACATTCAACTTTATATATTAGATAGCAAAAACTTGTTGTTTTTTGTTTGTTTGGTTTTTTTTACTCTCCAGACAAAAGAAACCAATGCCTCACTGATGGTAAAAATGGGCAAAAATGGATGAAAATCGGATCCAGCACACCGATGGAAACCGATCCGTTGGTTCTCGAAGACTTCTGAATTGATGCCTTAAGCTGTAAAAAATGAAAAAACGAGCACGTAGTTGTGTTCATACATCACGGATAGAAGCACTTTGAGTATCTCGGGGCTTAGATGAGCACATCTATCACCGCTCATCACAAAGGAAAGAAATTATAGACACAAATAAATATGGAAATTCATGGAAAGCTCACATTTCTTTCACTCTGATGATTACTACCAGGCGACGCTGAATGCCCAACAGCTAAATTAGACCCCCTGCTGGAGCATCAAGTCCTCAAGTGCACTAACACTCCAGCTTTTAGCAGCGTAACCCCCATTATGTTTTACTCTACATTAAACGAGCAATCCCCTTCGAAATATCAACATTCCCGTTCAGACCAGGCCCTCCGAATGCATCATTAAGACAAAACTTAGTTAAGAATTCTCAGACTTATTACCCCTAAGGGGTCCTGTAGCTGGAATATAACACTTCTAAGCCACAGGTAAGTTAATGGCATGTGATGTTGGGCGGGCATAAAAGGGAAATTGAATTATGAAAAGGACACCTCGAAGCCCCCGGAGAGCCGCAACTAATGAATTGTACCCGCTCTTTTTCTACCTTGATGGACTTTCAATTTGTGGAGTATTTTAATGTCTACGATTGGATGATTTCATCATACACTCATGGGATTCATTTTGGGGAACTCGTCATGCTCGTCATGCTCTTCCCGTTCTAATATTGCCTCCCACTTTTTACGGGAAAAAATAACCAATGCATAGAAAACAAAGGCTTGCATACAGTATGCTACAAAAAAGACTTTTAGAGAAAAGAATTACCTTTTTTTTTCCTTCTTGCACATCGATGTAGATGTAAATTGACAACACAAGGTACTTCTACACATCCAGAGTACAAGTATACTAAGGTGATGATGTGGGTGCCCAAGTGATGACCATTGATAAGCAGAGTGTGTTATTCACCTGTCTCGGTTGCAGGGTTGGCTCTGCACCCTTCCCCTATTGCTACCGCCCTTTGCTCTGCTCCACATCAGGTTTCACAAGTTGCCCGGTGAACTCAAGTGACATCAACACCTAAGACCTTTCAGTTACTTTGTACTGTGGTGTTTGTCTCAGCACTTCTCTCAGCTGCAACCATCTGTGCAAACTCCTGTTTGTTTCTACATTCTGTATTTCGTTCCTGGCTCGGACCGTCAACCAACCCATGATGTGTTGTAAGCATAATAAGCTCTTTCCTGGACTTGTTCACATTTCAAACTCTGTTGCTCAGAGGTCATCTTCTCTACAAAAAATGTTTTTCTTTTCATTATGGTTCACTGCAGCAATTCATTTGTTTCCTGATTGTTTTTTGCTATAAGAATAACAAACTCATCTATGGACTTGTTCACACTGCAAATGCTGCTGCAAGACCTGAGCTGTGGATATATCTTCAGTTCATGTGTTGTGTTGGAACTGTGTCTTCTGGTGTTCTATGCTGTACTGTCCAGCGGAACCTAGCGCACACCATGATGGTCACCGCCTTTTCATGCAGTCCCATCGCCAATCTCCTTAGGGGTCCCATAATGACAAGAGAAAAGCTTTGCACTTGTGGCGCCCCTGCGGCTTCAGGCGTCACAGGGTACTGCACCTCACCCGAGGTGCAGTATTCATCCCGGATACAGAGGAGGTCATCACCGGGAAACAACCACCACAACCCTTCCAACACATAACACGGGAGCTCTTCCGCTGGGACTGGGCAAGAGTTTGTGCCAGGTATCAGCAACCCGGGAGACGGGGCACCTGCAGGGGAAGTTAGGAGCCATCTCACACAGAAGTTAGTTAGCTCCGGCCACAGCAAGCACTAGGTCAGACTCAGGAGGAGAAGCAGCAAGTCACAGAATGGAAAGGGGCCCGTGGTCTGGAGCTGGAGGCTCGACCCGGGTTCTTAGAAGAAGGGGGATCCCAGGGCTCATGGGGAGTGCAGCAGGCCCAGGAGCTGGGGTGGAGGGAAGGCCACTGGAAAGGACAAACAGAGAGAAACACCAGCCTTGACCTCCAAACTATCCGGGATCGGCTGAAGCCCATAACAGCGGAGCACGGCATCCCCAAAGGTGGTGATTTCAGTGAGTAAAGAACTTGAACTGCACCCTATGTGTCGTTCCATCATTGCCGGCGCCTCATCATTGCGCCCCTGCGCCATAGGCAATTACTACTCCAACCATCCTCCCTCAGGCCTAGCTCTACCTGTGGACAGCTGAAACACCCGAGCTGTGTCACCATCTGCCAAGAAGAGAAAGCACCCACAGCGGCGGCACCCATATTAGCTGCGTAACACAGGTGGCGTCACGAATAACTACTCCCATCATCCCCATCTTTATTGACACCGCCGAGATCATTGAACCGGGCCAGGCTGCTGTGACAACCCGAATCGACACCAGCCCGGTGATGAGTGTCCCGACCAAGACCAGGTGGGCGCGTCACACTCCTAGATGTTGAACAGGAAACCGCTCAGTTGGTTGACTACGTTCACATGCCAGTTAAGGTGAACCCAGTACCTTGATGGTTAAGGGGCATGGCCACTGGAGTCCTGAACCATTAGAAGTCACCTGGTGTCTTGGCAGATAAGTGGCTTGGCTGCTAGAGTCCTGTCCTCAGGCTCCCATCATCTGGGGCCACTTGGTTCAAGAATCGGTCTTTAGTTACAATGCTGTTCATCCCCTGTGTCTCTGCCCACACTCCAGGTTCACACTATCTTGCATTCTGTCTCCTCTCCTTCATTGTCTCTTTACATGCCATCCGGCGTCCTCGCAGTTCTCCATGTGGGTGCTTCCTGCTTCCCCCTCCCGGGGCCTGTGCAGGTGACACAGGTCATCCAGTAGTGCTTCTAGAGTGTGCATGCACGCCGCTGCCCTTCTTTAAAGAGCCAGCACATCATTCCCTGGAAGTGCCTCTCAGCCTATTGCGGAGAGGCACTGGGTACTTAGGGCACTCTCCCAAGAGGGGAGGCGCCTGATCAATGTGTTCCGTTAGTTAGTGGTTCTGAGCCCTAGTCAGCTAGTTGTCATTTCACCTTGTCTGCTTTGCTTCCGTTACAGAGTACAGTGTCTTTGCCTGTCTCCTGCCCCGTCGGTACCCTGGATCCATCCTCTCCGGCTGTGCCACCAGTCTCAGCTACCCCACAGGTCCCTTCTATACTAGAGACTGTGTCTGTCCTCCTCGGTCATGCGACCATCCTCAGATACCCCAGATCCCCATTCTATACTAAAGACTGTGTACATCCACCCTGGCCATGCCACCAGACTCAGCTACCCTGGAGTCCCTTGCTATACTGGAGACTGTGTCCATCCTCCCCATCTTGTCCACTGACCTCAGCTACCGCGGAGGTCCTTGCTTTACTAGAAACTATGTCCGTCCACCTCGGCCATGCCACCAGACTCAGCTACCCTGGAGATCCTTGCTATACTGGACACCGTGTCCATCCTCCCCATTCAACCCAATGGCCTCAGCTACTTTGGAGGCCCTTGCTATATTACACACTGTGTCCATCCTTCCTGCCGTGCTACCAGCCTCAGCTACCCTGGAAGTCCTTGCTTTACTAGAGACTGTATCCGTCCTCCCAACCATGCCACCAGCCTCTGCTACGCCGGTGGCCCTGTAATAAGTGCGACTTTGTCCATCTATATTGGTCGTACTGTCAACCTCAGCCATACCGGCTGCACCTGCTACTTCAGTGACTATGCCTGTCTATACCTGAGCCTGTCCTTGCCCTGAGGGTCAGCTGCCAATGTCCCGGTCACTGCCTTGAGAGTGGTACCTGGTGTCTGTCTCACAAAGGGCGTTAAGTTCTCTAAAGGATAAGCACAGGGTCCCCTGTAGTCCAGAGGGTCCACTCCTGCTCGCCGCTTTACCATCTCCGGTGCCAAACACTACGGTCATGTATGGTCAACATAAGCCCAATGGTGCTTCCTATCATACGTACAGGTAGGGATATGGAGCTGCAGAACATTATCTGTGTAGATTGTGTAAATTAATTAGAAATATCACGTAAACTCATCAATAGAGTCTTGGCATAAAAAAAACACAACATGACCCCGCTAGCTTTGCAGACGCAAAGAGGTTAAATTTTACACATAGGCTAGCCAAAAAAAAAACCACCAAACAGTTTGCTCGCTTTCTTTAGGCAGGTGTGAATAATCATTTACATTATCCATCCTACATCTCAGGGGAATATTTCCGACTGCCGAGTAAATCACTACATAGAAACACTACCTTACTTTTAAAACTCAAGGCGATTATTAAATGCTGAGCTGAAATATGGGCCTTTGGATTTTTTTTTAGATATTTCCTGGGAGATTAATTCTAGGGGCTGATTCTTTGCAATTTCGCTAGAAATCTTCCATAAATCTTAACCGCTTCCTTGCATCCCGAGCGTTGCGAGTCTGGAGGAAGATATTGATAGCTGCCTATTTTCTTGTTAATCATCTGATGGGTGTCTCCAATATATTACTTAGCCGTGGCGAGGGGCGAGGGAGTCGCCGGTGCCAAGATGGAGCCCCATGTTCATTCCTTTGACATTGCATAGGGGGTTCTTTTGAAGAAATGTAACGCTGCTCAGTAAACATGCCCGGAAAAGCCGGTGCCAGAAAGCCTCAGACTTCCTGCAGTAGGGACATCACGGTCTATTTGAGTTCTGCGTTTGCATGACCTGAATTGATTATCCTGCCTGGTAATTTGTTGACTTGCTTAACATCCTAAATGTGTGGTGGGCGCACTTAACAAGTAGGCAAGAACCCAAGCTATTTAAAGCAGATTGCCTGCATGTATCCTTTGAGGAAGAACACCTGAACGCCATTAAAAGGACAGACTCAGTAGGTCCTGATTGGCATGGGTTACACGTCACGCAAGGTTGGCAACACATCACCTTCTGGCCTGGAAGTCGGAGAATCTGGACTACTTCAAGATGGCAGGGATGTTTCCAACTACAAACACATGAACGCCCGTTATTGTAAAACTGTCGATATGTTCTCATAAGTTCATATTGTGATGCTAGACACTACTTATGGGAAGTGTGGGCAGGAGCGTAGTCAAGAAAGCTGGGGTCTGTTAACAGGAGGACACCTATAAGCACAAGGAGAAAACAGAGGCATAGTCACGGCAATATCCAAGCATCAGAAGTCCAGGAAAGCACATAATAAGTTCAGGGAGAAAGCAGAGACGTAGTCAGGTAACGGTCCAAGGTCAAATAGGCAGGATGTCACGGCAAGAACAGAGAGCGGGCTTACGGGAAGTGTGGGCAGGAGTGTAGTCAAGAAAGATGGGGTCTGTTAACAGGAGGACACCTATAAGCACAAGGAGAAAACAGAGGCATAGTCAAGGCAATATCCGAGCATCAGAAGTCCAGGAAAGCATGTAATAAGTTCAGGGAGAAAGCAGAGGCGTAGTCAGGTAACGGTCCAAGGTCAAACAGGCAGGATGTCACGGCAAGATAAGGGAGCGGGCTTACGGGAAGTGTGGGCAGGAACGTAGTCAAGAAAGCTGGGGTCTGTTAACAGGAGGACACCTATAAGCACTAGGAGAAAACAGAGGCGTAGTCAGGGCAATATACAAGGATCTGAAGTCCAGGAAAGTACGTAATAAGTTCAGGGAGAAAGCAGAGACGTAGTCAGGTAACGGTCCGAAGTCAAACAGGCAGGATGTCATGGCGAGAACAGAGAGCGGGCTTACGGGAAATGTGGGCAGGAGCGTAGTCAAGAAAGCTGAGGTCTGTTAACAGGAGGACACCTATAAGCACAAGGAGAAAACAGAGGCGTAGTCAGGGCAATATCCGAGGATCAGAAGTCCAGGAAAGCATGTAATAAGTTCTGGGAGAAAGCAAAGACGTAGTCAGGCAATGGTTCGAGGTCAAACAGGCAGGATGTCACGGCAAGAACAGGGAGCACGCAGAGAAGAGTCAAATAACAGTCCGGAATCAGAAAACAAAGATAAGAACAGAGACACAAACCAACAGCACAACTGCAGAACCAGAAATTACAACTGGCGATGTCCTGGCCGAGCATGCTCTGTAAAGAACCCTGAGCAATTACCAGGAAGGTGGAAAACCTTAGTAATCAGCACCAAAATGGAATCCTGTGCTATTAAACACACTGCTAGCTCAGTAACACAGGAAAGTGCAACAGAGCATCTCCAAAGGCAAGATGCTCTGCACAGAGGAATTGTGACACATGTGTTCTTCAAAAGGAGTCACCGACAATAGTCACCCCGATACTTAAAAATCAGTATATGTTTCAGTTGCCTCGTCACCCTACTTGGTGCCCTTTGTTTGCCCCCCTATGTG
Source organism: Anomaloglossus baeobatrachus (assembly GCF_048569485.1). Classification (NCBI taxonomy): domain Eukaryota; kingdom Metazoa; phylum Chordata; class Amphibia; order Anura; family Aromobatidae; genus Anomaloglossus; species Anomaloglossus baeobatrachus. Next base: position 167,910,211 of record NC_134363.1, on the reverse strand, counting down.
TCATGTCGACGTTCCATTTTTACTGCTTACAAGATGGTCAAAAGAGTGGCATGGCAGTGGTCTGAACCATGCCTCCCTGATTTTCACTGGGGAAGTGGTCCATTCAAATGGGAAACTTCACAACCCCATTTTTGGGATCGGTAGGCATCTCCATTGTGGGACCCCAATATATCACTCAGGCTGTAGATAGATGACAAGTTACATTTATGGTTAGATGCTTTTAAAAGGGGGTTTCTCTTTTTGGAAAACCCATCTCCCAGCTACAACAAAAAATGAAACCCTGCTTTACGTGCCCTTCCGGTCTCCAGCACTGAACCTCGGCTGCTGTTCCCTATTTCTAAGAAAAAGACTGATGGCACATCCTACCTTTCTAATGTGAACAGATGCAAACTGAACATAAAACATATTAACAAAAAGGAGACAGCTGCACTTTGTAAAGAAAAAGAGGTCACCCTGCCGTTGGGCTCACATAAAACTGGCCATTTTTGTATCCACTCTGTAGCGCTAAGATATGTGGAACAATATATATGGAAATATAGGCATGCATTACTGCTATGAAAAAAAACATGTAAAAATTGAGATACTTAGCACACAAAAATAGACAGTTTTAAGTGATCCCCACAGCCAACGGCAAGGTGATCAACAAAAAGGAGACAGTTGCACTCTGTAGTGCTAAGATATGTGTAACAATGAATATGGGAATATAGACATGCATTACTGCTATGGAAAATTACTCTCAGGACAGGGACGGGCTCAGGTACAGACAGGTGCAGCTGATACAATGAATATGGTAATATAGACTTGCATTACTGCTATGAAAAACGTGTAAAAATTGAGATACTTAGCGCACAAAAATGGCCAGTTTTATGTGAGCCCAACAGCCAACTGCAACTTCTGATTGAGCACTCCTGCTCTTCAACCTCAGGTGATTTTAATTCTCTATTTGCAGGTTCCTGTCTGCCCATAAATTGTAGGTTTTTAACCCAAAGAAAGGTATTAGAGTAGGCAGGGACCCAACAAAAAGAGGTCGCCTTGCCATTGGCCGTTGGGCTCATATAAAACTGGCCATTTTTGTGTGTCAAGTATCTCAATTTTTGCATGTTTTTCATAGCAGTAACGCATGTCTATATTCCCATAGTCAGGAATATGGAGTACTCGGTTCTAGGATAAGACAGTGTATGTCTGGGTAATGTCACAGTGGTGGCCGTTACCCGGTTCCGTGCCCTGGGCCCTTTTTGTAATTGGGATATTTACAGGGGATTGTTGAATAAAGTGTATTCGTGACACCACTTGCGGTGTTGTGGATAAATGTAGGAAGCCGTCGCTGCAGAATGTCTCTGCTGGGGCTGGTGGTATTGCCAGCTAGTATTGAAGTCCGTCCGCAAGTAGGGTTTTTCACAAGCGGGTGGATGGTGCAGTGGACATCGGAAGAAGGGAGTCAACGCAGGTATTCAGTGCAACTGGTTTACTCACTTTTCTGAGTTGGTAACTGGGGGCCCGACGCTGTCTGGTTTCGCCTCCAGGTTCCCTTCATCCCAGTGCCAGTCTGATTTCTCTGGTACCTTGTTCCCCTGCACCTGTCTCTGGTAAGTAGGTCCCCGTGGTATAGAACACTGGGGGTCCCCGTTCTATGGTTTGTCCACTTCTGTCCGCCTGACGGTAGCGTGAACCTTGTAGGGTTGGAGTTATGGTCCTGTCCCCAGTTCTCCCTTTGCTACTGTGGCTTCCGATTCTTTAGGGCCAACAAGGTCCTTGATGGTCCCCTTTTCTGTGCAGGTGTTAACAGGTCAGCTTGAAGCTCTCTCCTGTCCAAGGGTCCTGTACCCCGTCGGTGCGTAGTTCTGGGAGTATTCCACCGTACTCCACCGGCACCCACTTCTCCTGGGTACCAGGTCACCGTCAACCTGAATCAGGACGTTACTCTCCTTCCACCTTCACTCCTCGCCTGTCTGACATTTGTCTCTGACTACTCTCCACAGTCTGCCCCTCCCACCTGGTCAACTAGTGGACTGGAGTGGCTCCACCTCTAGGCGGCGATCCATTGGTCCCACCCTAGCTAAGTACCATTGTACGGGGGAATGTTGGGGAAAACTGGGATTACTGGGTTTTTGTTGTTACCGGAACTGGGGTTCTGGGGCCCTAAGGGGGTAGGCCCTGCATCCTTGTAGGGATGCAGAAACTTGTAGCACCATGATGGTCTCAGGGGCACTACACAACAACTCGGGCAGGACCGCCGATCTGAGCAAATTGGTAAATTGCTGTCAACATGACGTCAGCGCTGCAGGCATTCGCGGACCCGGACTTAGTGCTGAATCCAAGGACAGTGGGAAAAGCAAAGTTGAAACAAGAAACAAACTAGACTGGGTAGACGGATATACCAAAGTCGGAAAATCTGTGAAATGTAGAGACAACACAGGCTTACACCGGTCTGCATAATTCTGCATTCTGCTGACGGTACTTGCAAGACGCTCGGCATAAAGTAATTGCTATTCATGCAATTCCTTTCGCGCGGCTCCAGTGTGAAGCTTCACTTTAATTGCAAGTGGAGTAAAATCTTTAAAAATTAAGCAGGAATCAATAAAACATTGTGGAGGATACGGCACAACAAATAATCCGTAGATTAAACTCCTGGGTTTTTTGCAGCATAAAGATTGACAGATACAAACCATATGCATCAACAGAACAAAGATATGATGCAAAACATAAAATAGCTTAGGCGTGCATCGAAAATTCGCAAACTCTGCCTTTCATGTGTAATTCCCCAGGCCGCCGTTGTGTCAGAAAACGGATCCTTTCATGAATTTCCCAATAAATTATTTAAAAAATGCCTGCTTCATATACACATTGTACCGGTGGCGGCTTGTAATTTATGTATACCTGTTCTTCTCCCAAAATAAACATCATTTGCATATTCTTTTTTTTTTATTTTTAATGCATTGGAGACATGAATATGAATGGGAAACAATATGGTGAACGTTTTGTGTTATGGGCGAATACATGGAAATGCAGATCATGTACTTACACTTAGGAAGGCTTAATAAGCCAAAAAATAACCGCACTATACGAGGTCTACAACTGCTCATGTTCAGCAGTTGTTAGGTCGGAGCTTTAATGGTGGGCAATTAAATTACAAATGTCACGTATTGTTGTATTGAATGCTTTGGGGGTTTGGAACCAAACAGAATTAAGGGGTTATTCCCAAAAAAGTCAAGTTATCCCTAATTATAAAATAGGATAAAGAGTTGCACACAAGTCACAATGTATATGGGAATGATGAAAAGCAAAACTGCTATGGGAATACTAGACTGAAAAATACAATGAACTATCATGATTTTCATGCTTTAGCATTTCAGAGTGCAGCTGTCTCCTTTTTTTGTCATTTTATAACATGTTCAGTTAAGCACCTGTTCACATTGCAGTTTTGGAAGTGTTGTCAGTGTTTTTGTCTGCCTTATAATTAGGGATTAACTAAAGAATGTATGTCTGGAACACCAATGGTGTGAACATGGTGCAAGACTCAAAAAAACATAGCTATACAATAGGATAAAGAGTTGCACACAAGTCACAATGTATATGGGAATGATGAAACGCAGAACTGCTATGGAAATACTAGACTGAAAAATACAATGGACTATCTGAAAAAGTGAAAAAACATGAAAAATGGAATATGCATAACTGCTATGAATAATAGGAATATAAGAAATGTTCAGCCATTGTATTGATCAATGCAAAAGAGCCCCAAAACCAACGCCAAGGTAATCTCTATTTTTGGGGTCCCTAGCCTATATGTAACCTCACCTGCAGTTAAAAAAACTTACATACATACATACATACATTCTTACATACTTACATACCCAGACATACATTATTTAGTTAATCCCTAATTATAAGGCATACAAAAATACTGACAACACTTCCAAAACTGCAATGTGAACAGGTGCTTAACTGAACATGTTATAAAATGACAAAAAAGGAGACAGCTGCACTCTGAAATGCTAAAGCATGAAAATCATGAATGTAAGAATATAGATATGCATTACTGCTGAAGGAAATCTAAGAAAAATGAGATATTTAGCATACAAAAATGGCCATTTTTATATCTGTCCAGTAGGCACGTCAAGGCATATTTCATATACTGGATACCTACTCTAAACTGAAGCCTCTCTGGGTTTGAAAACCTCCTGTGTATGGGCAAGTAGGAACCTGCTATAGAGAATAAAATCACCTGTGGTTAGTGGGGGATGGGTGCACGGTCAGAAGGCACGACCCCCATTAATCTAGACAAAAAGACTGACGGCACTCCCAAAATTGCAATGTGAACAGGTGCATAACTGAACATGACAAAAAAAGAGACAGTTGCACTCTGAAAAGCTAAAGCGTGAAAATAATGAATAGAGAGATGCATTACTGCTAAAGGAAAACTATGAAAAAATTAAGATATTTAGCATACAAAATTGGCCATTTTTATATCTGCCACGTTACGGCATTACTCGTTACTGGGTACCTAATCTTTAGCAGTAATGCATATCTATAGTCTTACATTCATGGTTTTTATGCTTTAGCATTCCAGAGTGCAACTGTCTCTTTTTTAGTTATATCATGTTCAGTTATGCACCTGTTCACATTGTAGTTTGGTGAGTGCTATCAGTCTTTTTGTCTAGATTAATGGGGGTCATACCTTCCACCCACCCCTCCCCCACTAGGTACAGGTGATTTTATTCACTATAGTAGTTTCCTATGTGCTCATCCACAGGAGGTTTTTAAACCTAGAGAGAAGAAAGCAGTGGAAAAATACAGCTGGACTCCAAAGGGATAAATAAAAATGCTTCTTTATTTATATCAACTCGATTAAAAATATATATCCATTTCTCAAGTAAAGACACCGGCTTGTTCACACTGATGCATGGCAGATGAATACTACTACGCGTTTCGGCGGAACGCCTTCCTCAGGTCATAGTCAGTACAAGATTAAGAGGATATTTATAAATGTTTTTCCTGAGCAGCGAAGTAACTCACATGTTCTCAATAAATTAATTATATAGGGGAGTATACGCTGCTCAGGTAAAATCACAAATTCACAAGAGAAAAGTACAAAAAGACCATGAAGTATTTATCTAACCTTAAATTACATAGGTATCCATCCAGATAAAATACAGAAAAATATATATATATATATCAATTAACATCTAGGTATGAAAATCTTATATATAGATAAATATACATATCTTTTTTTCTTTCTTTTTTTTCCCATAAATGGACATGAAAATCAATAGACACAATAAAACCCCACTTTATAGATGTAGATAATCACATTCGTTTGTCAAAACACATTATAGGAAGCAAGATATATAAAAAGGACATTGCCCACAGGTATAAGAAGAGAGAGAGAGAAAAAAAAAAAAATTATAATGTCTCGCAGTTGTCAGCCGATGCCTACCCGTATATGTAAGGCTCAAACAGAACACATGTCAATATTAATGAGCGACAGAAATATCAGTGTTGAGATCTACAACAACAAATCAACCACGCTCATACACTGGAAGTGTAAAGTGCTGTTGTATTAGTCTCGCAGTTGTCAGCCAAAAAAAAAAAAAACCTAGAGAGAGGCTTCAGTTCAGAGTCAGTACCCAGTATACGAGATATGCCGTGAACTGGCTACTGGGCAGATATAAAAATGGCCATTTTTGTATGCTAAATATCTCAATTTTTCCTAGATTTCCTTAAGCAGTAATGCTTAGTTATATTCATACATTAATGGTTTTGATACTTTAGCATTTCAGAGTGCAACTGTCTCTTTTTTGTCATTTTATGTCATGTTCAGTTATGCACCTGTTCACATTGCAATTTTGGGAGTGCCGTCAGTCTTTTTATCTAGATTAATGGGGGTCATGCCTGCTGACCGTACACCCCTCCCTCACTAGCCACAGGTGATTTTATTCTCTATAGCAGATTCCTACGTGCCCATACATAGGTTTTTAAACCCAGAGAGGCTTCAGTTCAGAGTAGGTACCCAGTATAGGAGATATGCTGTGATGTGGCTACTGGGCAGTTATAGAAATGGCCATTTTTGCATGCTAAATATCTCATTTGTCTTAGATTTCCTTCAGCAGTAATGCATATCTATATTCTTACATTCATGGTTTTCATGCTTTAGCATTTCTGAGTGCAGCTTTCTCTTTTTTGTAATTATAAGTCAGCAGATATCTTGCTGACCACTGGTACCCACAGGGATTCCAAAATCAGAGAATTGGCTTCCAGTCCATTCATTATCTACCGGGCTGCTGAAAATAGCCAAGTTCTGTACTTGGCAGCTGTATAGAATATTCATGGAATGAACGCGGCTCCAATCAGGACGGGCTAAAGAGATCCATTCTCGGGGTTCCAGAGGTGCGATCTCTGGTTGGACTTCCCAGTGATTTGCAAGTTATTTCCTATCTTGATGTTTTGGGAATAACCCTTTAAGGCTCCACCACGCTCATAGAAATGGCCAGCTATTGTCTAAGTGGTGACGCCATTTCTTAGGTAAGTTAAGAAGACCCAGAATAGTGTTCCTGGATGTCACCCTACAGTGAAGGGATAGTGTTTTGACAGTGACGGACACAGACAGAAGAGGGCCCCTGTGGAAGGACAGTTGACAGAACCTTAGCAGTCCAAGAGCTCATCATAATGCACAATTACAACTTGAAAGTAGTAAAGGGTCCCCTAACTGCTTGGGACCCTTTGCAAGAACAGTATATAGGCCCTTAGCAGCCCAAGAGCTCATCATAATGCACAATTCATCCTGCTTTGGAGGTAGAAATGGGCCCCCTTACCTCTTGGGCCTCTGTGCGGCCGCACAGGTTGCACCAATGAAATATCTGTCCCTGTGTTTTGATAATTTGTGCTGATTTGACAGTGGACGTTACTGCACCAGGAGGAGGGTTATCATCTTCGGTTTGGTTGAGACATCCAAAAAAAAAATATGCATTCTATCATGGTTATTGGGTCCCCCTTCAGCCTAAAAATAGCAGCCTGCAGCCGCCCAGAATTGTTGCATCTATTTGAAGCCTCAATCTCAGCTCTTTACCTGGGTCTTCTCGATTGCCCTGGTGCGGTGGTATTTGGGGTAATAAGGGAATCAAAGCTCACAGCTGCCACTAAGCCCTGAATTAGTAATGGGGACGTGTCTGACTGCAAGCAATCAGACACACCAGTGGGCGGGGAAAGCAGTGCATATGCAATGAAGGTAATGAGCGGCCTTGGAAGTGGAATGAGTGGCCGTGGGAGCAGTGTATAGCCGCACCAGAGCCTCGATAAGTATAGTGCACTTGTTTTATTATTTTTTTCTCTATTTTTCCTTTATTTTCTTGTATTACCTGAGTGCCAGACCCGGATCATTAGCCAGAATTCCCTGCGAATTCCAGACCAGGGTCCGGCACTCGGGTAAGTTTGAAACTGCACGGATCTGGACTTTTACAGTTAAGAGTCTTCATAAATCAAACTCATCCATAGACAGCGCCAGACGTGATGCAAATCAAGCTCTGGAAACGCTCCAGAAACTGCAGGTGAACATGACTTTTTCTAACCTTAGGTTTTAACATATCTAAAATAACAGAAATCAGCTCCTAGAATCCTATCCTATAATTAGCTCTATAGAAATGAGAGTCGCATGGGGTAAACGACTTAGTTTCTTAATTCACTGCCAGCCAAACAAAACACTTACAGTCTGGTGACAAACTCAATGGGCCTCACATATGGAGTGTTATCTATAGCCGCCATTCACACTCAGGTGCAGGTCCTTTCATTGCACCAGTAAGTAATCCATCAAACTGTCCGCTAGTGCTGCATTGACCCATGCGATGGACGGATCTGATCAAAACCATTGATTACACCAATATTATGTGTTTTGCTATGATAATCCAGGCAAAAAAAAACATTTTTATTGACTGAAAATGCCCTTCTTCTACCATAGTGCAGCGTGGGAAGGAAAATCCATGATTATTTTAAGGGTCTCGTATTTTATTTGGATTTTGATTAAACTGAGTTCCTCCACTTACACCAGACATTTTTTTTTCACAATGCTCATCCCATTCTGTGAATAGGGTTTTTTACAGCTCTGTTCATACGCAACGGAAGATTTCCACAAAAATACCCTCTGCTAGAGAAATAAGTGCAAGGATAGTCCCGGGAGTGGACCCACTGGACCATGACCCGGACTCCCCTGCGACGCCACCTCGAGCAAACCCCTATACAGGGACTGTCGGGCGAAACCGCAGAGGGCCTAGATACACAGAAGCCAGGATCAGCAAGAGTCACTGGATGCAGGATCCGATCTGGACCAGGTACAGGTTAACGGGATCAGGCTGAAGTCCAGAACTGAGACTGGTGCAGGTCACAGGGATTAGGCTGAAGTCCAGGAGCAGTGACTGGTGCAGGTTAATGGGATCAGGCTGAGGTCCAGAACTGAGACTGGTGCAGGTCACAGGGATTAGGCTGAAGTCCAGGAGCAGTGACTGGTGCAGGTTAATGGGATCAGGCTGAAGTCCAGAACTGGAGACTGGTGCAGGTTAACGGGATCAGGCTGAAGTCCAGAACTGGAGACTGGAGCAGGTTACTGGGATCAGGCTGGAGTGTGTGCTCAGAATGGTACTCAGGATCTGTAAGCAGAGACAGAGTTACACCAGGCACAGGCATAGAGGGACCTGGACAACTGGTACAAGAGACAAGCTACAGGGACGCATTGAACAAGCACTGGCCATGGGGAGTAGCAAGTCTCAAATACCCAAGG